>NW_024062033.1:0-318585 GCF_006381635.1 Hibiscus syriacus
AACACCGGTCATATATATTCCCGATCTAACATCCATAGCAGTAAAGCATGCCCCATGAACCGCGATATACACTGATTTGGCGCCACATGGAGTATAGCGCGCTCCCTGCCCCGCGATATACGGTGATTTGGCGCCAAGTGGGTATAACACGCCCCCTGATCTGCGCTATACCTGGTTATCTGACACGTGAGGTATAGCGCGGTGCCTATACCCCTAAACACCCGCCCGTCCACATCCCAATCCTCCCTATAAATACCCTCATCATCAATCACTTTTATCACACCAAATTCTCTCAAATTCTTTCTTTTTTAAGGTATATTTTATAATATTTTTAATATTATGTATTTAATTAGGTATTTTACTTTATTTAATATTATAGTAATATAATTCTTTTGCAGATATATAATGGAAGGCAGTCTACTTCGCTCGGATGGAAATCATATATCGCTACACTTTACTGATACGGTAACATTTTAACGTTTTAATTTAATTTAAATTATTAGTAATAATTAGTTGATTTATTTAATGCATGATTATTAGATTAAGAATTAAATATCTCGACACTTTACTGATACGGTAACATTTCAACGTTTTAATTTAATTTAAATTATTAGTAATAATTAATTGATTTATTTAATGCATGATTATTAGATTAAGAATTAATTTTTGTAATTATTTATTTTTAGGAGAAGGACCGTGTATTAGATCCTTTTATTAGGAATCTTAAGTTAGTGATACCCAGCCGTGTCTTGCCGTATTTAGTAGAGGTTAAATTCGGATACATAAGTAGATATCAGGGTCACTGTAAGATAGAGTCAGACCTAATTTCTGCCTTAGTAGAGCGGTGGAGGCCGGAGACCCACACATTCCATCTTCCGTGCGGAGAGTGCACGATCACGCTTGAGGATGTTTTTATGCACCTGGGGCTTCTGGTGGATGTAGATGTGATATCGGGGATAGCTTCCGGTTCTTGGACTACTTTGTGTCGGGATAGTCTAGGACATGTCCCTGAAAATTTTATCGGAGGTATGATACCGTTAAATTGGTTAGATGCCAATTTTTGGGAGTTGAGCGCAGACGCCTCTGAGGATGAGGTCAAGATGTATGCACGGGCATGCATACTGCAGCTGATAGGAGGGTTGCTGGTGCCGGACAAATCGCGCACCTAGTTCACTGCATGTGGTTGCGACATCTTAGCGACTTTCGTCTCGTCGGATTATTCAGTTGGGGCTCGACAGTTTTGGCTTTGCTGTACAAGGAGATGTGTAGAGCCACTGACTACAGGCGTAATGCTATCGGTGGATGTCTCATGTTGCTGCAGTCTTGGGCATGATATCGATTGCCCTTTTTATGTCCCGTTGTGAAGAACCCATTCGTATTTCCACTACTTCTGACGTAATTATAAAACTGATTTTGTATATTAATAATTTTATACAGCATATAATAATATTTTTTCTTGAATAGGTGGTCTACTGATAGGAAAAATCATCAGGAGCTACCTGATGATTTAGAAAAAATTAGGGTACTAATCGATCAGAATACTGGCACACATGTATGAATTTTAATGTTTAAAAATCGATTTTAGATTATAGTTATATAATTAGATTATTATTTTGATAAAAAAATATATATTATTTGTTTTAGTTTGAATGAGTGACATATTCTACTGATGATGTGAGGGCGGTAATCCCACCTGAGTTGAGGGGTCCATTAGATGTTTGGATGGCGATGGTCCCTCTGATCTGTTATGCGACCATCGAGTGGCACTCCACTGATTGCGTGCTCCTGCAGTTTGGTTGTTTTCAACCAATTTCGGAAGCACCTCGCAATATGAACGAGTTGCATAGCTTAGATAGACGCGGCAAGACAGATACAGATTGGCTGGTGAGGCATCATGAGTAGGTCGTGTTGTGGGAGGATCGACATCGGCGCCTTCCACGTAGAGAGCCCATTTTTTACTGACTTCTTGATGTATGCTGAGGATTATTATGAGTGGTTCAACAATAACGGGAAACCGTTTCTACTTCCCGATGTGCACGAGGGCAGACCTTTCCACGACGTCGATAGAGACGTTCACCGACACAACACCATCGTCCCCCAACTCGTGGACGGAGAGCAGGTGCTTCCGGTTCATCCTCAGCTAGACCAGCAGGATCTTCACAGCAGCCACCGTAGCCATTTATGATGTCGTAGCCATATATGATGCCGCCATCGCATTTTCATTATCAGATGCCGCTGCCGCCGCCTTCACATGGTTTTATGACCCCGCCGTCGCCACTGTCACAGATGACCCCTCCTGAAGGCTATTATTGGTCTATTTTTGTAGATTCGACTTGGGGTTCATATGCTGGATATTTGGCGGGTTCAGCCTCATCACCCACGGCCACAGCACAGACACCTCCTGTACAGTTTTCACACTCAGCGATGTCTGGGTTTTCCCAGTTTTCGTAGGCCGGTGGGATAGTCAGTCATACACCTCCAGGGTCCTTATTCTATGGAGGTGCTTCATCATCATCAGCTCCTCATCAACCTAATGTATCTTCTCAGAACGACGACGACGACGACGATGGTGATGATGATGACAGCGAGGAGTCAGAACTAGTGATACGAAGAAATCCTCCTCGAGGACCGACAGCCACCGCCCTGCGAAACACATTTGCGTCGCAGGCATCGATAGATTTTTTTTATATTTGTATTTACTTTATTTTGTTAAATTGTAGTTTTTTTATTATTTCTCATTTAATACTTACTTTATTTTGTTAAATTTGTTGGACTTTTTTTAATATATTTCAGTTAATTTTGTTTATTACCATTTAATATCAGTTATTGTAATTTGGTTATCATTTACCATTTAATACTTATTGTAAGTTTCTTGTATTTAAAATTATATTCAAATACCAATTTGGTTATCATTAACTTGAAGTAAATGTAAATTAAAGTACAAGAATTATTATTTGATAAACAAATACATCATTTCCTCATCAATTGTTACTTGATGACAACAGAAGTGGACATGTTTTTCTCGTGTGTCCTGGGTTTCTACAATGCCCACAACTTCTGTACTGTCTAGATCTTTCTCGAATATCCATATCGCAATAAATTCGATTGGATTTTGGACGACCACGCTCTCTCAATAAACTCGGATTTGGTACAATCGGAAGCCAATCTTGAACCTCATCAGGGTCTTTGTCATTACCTATGGGGGGAACACAAATTCATATACCTTAAAAACTTCAGATAGTAGGTATACGAGATCCACAAAATGGTTATAGTTTTGACGTGTGTGCGAGCAAGACGTTATCACATGAGAGCATGGATACTTCAGAGCTTGAAAAAACCCGTAGTCGCAAGTTCTGTCCCTTAGATTTGCTCTTAACGACACATCTTCAATCCCTTGAAGAGGTCGCGGCAACTCTGTGACACGAAACATTTCATGCCTTCTAGAGAATCTTGTTACAGACATTCTATTTGATGCAGTAATTTTTTTTTGTAGATCTGTAACTAATCTAGGGTGATAGACATGACCGCCTTGCATCTAGGTTTGAGCTTGTCCCCCAAGCTTCGCAAAAAGCACCCCCAAACAAAAATATGTAGTTTTTACCAAAGCCGCTACAGGTAAGTGACGTGCACCCTTTAAGGTTGAATTGATTGCCTCAGCTAAGTTGGTCGTCATGTATGCGTTCGTCCACATTTCTTTATCGATGTGGCTGATGTAATCGTATCTTTCCTCGTTCTTCGCCCGTAAATCTTGAAGCATTGATTCAAACGTTCGATGAAGTAGTTCGTAACATGATCAAAAAATGTATAACTTACTAACTTGCTTTCTTTGCAAAATTAAAATGATTAAAAAATGTATAACTTACTAACTTGCTTTCACTTACCCATGCACACAATTAATTGTCGCTCATCATTCTTCTTGTACCTTCCATAATAGTTCGCAGTAATGTGTCGGAGACTACCTATGTTGGACAAAGGGTGATTGCCACATTGGACCCAAAGACTCCATTGTTGCTTTGATCCCAGCTCCGCGATTTGAAATGACATAGATGTTTTCCCTCGTGATAACATGTGCACGTCAATTTCGGAGGAAAAGAGCCCAAAAATCTGTATCTTCTCCTTCGACAAGAGCAAAAGCAACTGAAAGAATGTTGTGATTGTCATCTTGGACAACTTGTTCAGTCAGCCCATAGTGGGAGCTTAATGATTGACTCCGAACAACACGCACTTGAACAAAATATGCATACATCTCAATAGCGGCGTCTGAATAATTACTTTGAGCTTCAATTATCTTTTGAACATCATCATTGTTTGAAAGTTCGAACGCTGTATAAGTTAATGGCAACAATGATGTTGGAAATATGTACTGCAACGACGACATTCTTCTACTACTTCCAACATGAATCTTCCTCGAAATCTTCATTATCAGCTCCTCAAGAGTTATGTTTCTTGAATGATATTTTACGCTCATTTGATACGAAAACAACGCCAGTTTCATTTTCTCGAATTTCACCATCATAATAAACAATAGCTGAAAGTCACACCATTCTTTGAGTTTAAAAGTGCGACAATATTATATCTGCAAAAAAAATAACTGAAACAAACCTGATTAAATAAATTATATATGAACGAAAATATAACACAATACATTTTTTACACATCAACGTAAATAATTTAAATAATATAATTTTATATTATTACCTGCACCGCAAAATTATTTCGACGTATGCTCTTGCTTTTCAATTTTATAAACATAAAAATTAATTGGAAATAATTAATATAATATTTTTTCAAATAATGATAATAAATAAACAATAAGTATAATTAAAAATTATAACAAAATTAACTTATAACGAAAAATCGCATGAACTTCTAAATCAAATATGAGAATATTGCCAGAATGATTACTTGTTGACGAAATTGTTGTATTAATTTATAAGTTGAGAGGAGAGATGAGAGGAGATGTGAGAAACGTAACCAGAGGAGGGTATTTATAAACATATAAGGCGCGGTACCTGCACCGCGTTATACATAATTATTATATAGTGCGGACCAGAGACAACGTTAAATATAATTTTGGTACAGCGTATAGCGCGACCCCTAATCCGCGCTATACCCTTACGTGGCGTATAGCGCGGTGTAGGGGGCACGCTATACCCACGTGTAACCCAGTCAGCGTATAGCGCGGTACAGGAGGCGCGTTATACTCCACGTGACGTCAAATTAGCATATAGCGCGGTTCAAGGGACGCGATTTACTACTACGAATGTTAGACCAAAAAATATAATATGACCTATTATATCGATAAATATATTGATCACCGGTGATTTTTTAGGAAAAATACCTTAAACTTTGACCCATACACATTGCTTGGTCTGCTCTTAGAGACATCTTATTAGTAGTACTATCTGTTTATTATCATTATTTTGTAAGTATAAAAAAGTATTTTGGGTAATAATTATTTTATTGGCATTTTTTTATTTTTTAAAAAGAGAAAATTAATAAACAAAAACACTAGTAAATGTCATCATTATAAATTGTGATGCACAAATTGTCATTTATAAAATAAATCATAATTATGGACTGGTTTACTGCTTTGACTGAGTAAATTAGACTTTTATTTAAAATATAAAAAATCATACCTAATAATGATCGTAAAATATTGAAGTTACCTTGTTACACTTCATATTAATACTAAAAGTGATACTCAAAATAAAAAAGTCATTAAATTTGTATCTTATTTATCAAACCTATTAAGCGATCCTAATAATAAAAGAGAATATTATTTTCTCTAGAGATATGATATTCGAGTAACTACGTGTATAGAATATATATACATTATTAATAGATAAAAAAATATATATATATTATCTTATTACTTTAAACTATTTTAAAAATATATCTTATTTATATATAAAAAAAAATTTGATTTATATTTTCGATAAATAATCATTTAGTTTTATATTTTTAAAAAATAAACTCAAATTATATGAGGAGTTTGTGGCCACAAAATTTATAGTTTGTATAATACCAATTGATAAGAGCGTGGGTCCATCTCACGCGCCAAACAAACACAAAACAACTGAACAAGACCTCGATTGCCTCGGTTTAAAGAATCTTCCCAGTAGTTCCTGCCAGCTGTCCACCCACGCTCCAGCACGTCACACGCGCCTCTCATTTCTCGTCTAAATTGTTTGAATTTCAAACTCGGCGTCCCGACGTTTTTACAGCTTAATTTTTCAGCTCTTTTTAACCCGCTCCTATACCCCACTACCCCAGTTTTTAACTTTAACATCAGTCTCCTATTGAACGGTCAATTCCTTAACGCCGTTAAGTTTTTTCTTTTCTCCACTCCTAAACCGCCACGTGGAATATGACACCTTACGGCGTTTAAACTTTAAGCCCGCCTCGTCTTGCTTTAAGAGCGAGTGAAGCTCGTTTCAGACCCGAAAAATCATTTTTTTATTTAACTTTTTCTTTCTCGCTTTTGCTTTTCTTTCTGGATATGGAATTCTCGCCGGAGGATTCAAGCATGTCTTCAACGTCGTCGTATTGGTGTTACAACTGTACCCGTCTAGTTCGTGTGTTGGATTTAGATGGTACAAACGACGCGGTTGTATGTCCGTACTGTGATGGTGGTTTCATCGAGGAGATCAATTCGTCGGATAATCACAACAGTCGATTTCCTGCCTTGTATATGATCGCCAACAACGATAACATCCGTCAAAATTCGAATCGGATGCGAAATCTCGTCTTTCGTAGGAATCGTCGAGGCTCCGTTGACCGGTCAAATATCAATCCGATCATTGTCCTACGTGGTTCAACCGATGATGAGAACAGCACCGCAGATGGAAACAACGGCAGCGGCTTTGGATTCTTCTATGACGATGGATCTGGTTCCGGTTTAAGACCGATACCGACTTCGATGTCCGAAACTTTAATGGGTATGGGTTTCGATCGGTTATTGGAACAGCTTTCGCAGATCGAGATAATCGGACTGGGTCAACCCGAAAACCCGCCAGCTTCGAAGTCAGCAATCGAATCAATGCCGATCGTTGAAATAGAGAAGACCCACGTTTGCTCAGAAACTCAGTGTGCCGTTTGTAAAGAACCTTTCGAGCTCGGTACGGAAGCTAGGGAGATGCCGTGTAAGCATATTTACCACGAGGATTGTATTATCCCATGGCTGTCTCTTCGAAACTCGTGCCCGCTTTGCCGGCACGAATTGCCGTCGGATCGGAGCGAGCCAAACGACGACGTTTCGGAGACGGTTGGGCTGAGTATATGGAGGCTTCCCGGTGGGGTTTTCGCGGTGGGAAGATTTAGGGGAGAAAGGGAAGTGCCAGTTGTTTACACGGAGATGGATGGGGGGTTTGGAGAATCGGGTTCGGAGCATGGAGCACCGAGGAGGGTGACTTGGGTCGGGGTTAGAAGAAGAGAGAACGGGTTTAGGAGAGTTGTTAGAAATGTGACATCGTTTTTGAGGAGAGGTTTGAGGTCTCCGAGTCAGACTCAGTCTCATAGTGGAAGGGAAGAATCCGGTGGGTTGACCAGGAATGGTTCAACATCAATGTTCCGTAGGTTTACGAGAAGCATAAGTTCAAGCTCCAATTCTGTTGTGCTGGAATAATTATTTTTTTATTTATTTATAAAAGCAAGTAATTTTTGTTTTCTTCAAATTCATTATGGGTTTTGAATTTATGAAAAAGGATTGTAAATACCATTTAATTGTCGAATTTGTGATATAGTGAATTAGCAATTTTCATGTTAATTTCTTCTGGATTGTTTCTGATACACAGCAAGAAGAAAGGATACCCAAAAGAAGAGTTTTGAGGAAAATGATTATGGTGAAATTGCACATGCAAAAAGGGTTTGGGATTATTTAATAAAAATATTACGTAATTGACACTATATAAACCTGATTGAATATTCATGTTGGTTATTTATTGGTTTAAAATATTCCAAATTGTGAGTATTTAAGTCAATAAAATCTAAAAGGACCATACACGATCCTTAATTCTCAATGCAAAATTAAGAAAATATGAATCAAGCTGGCAAACATATATATGAAGTGTTGGCATATATAATCCAGAGAAGGAATTAGTCAGATTCTCCTGGTGAATCCACTTGGCCGCGTTACCCAACACCTCATCCCCACCACATGGTGTGGACTACTTCCATTGTCCAAGCCCTACGAATTTCCTTCAAAAAAAAAAAAAAACGGTGAAGCTGTCTTATAACAACTCTCAAAAGTTTGAAACAAGACCATTAGGCCAATGCCCAAATGAAAGGTCACGTGTTAAAACAGGGTTAGGGTTTTAGTTTAGGAGCATTGAACATTTGGAGAGACAGAGAGAAAGAAGTTCCACCGACCCAACACAAATCACCGCTTCCACACTTCACTTGTTTTTAAATATCAACTGCTACTCAACCATCAATTTAGTGCCTTGCTAATTGCAATCTATCATCAATTTATCATCCATTATTTCATCCAACCGTCCGTAATTTACTATAGACACCATTCGTTAGTTACGATGAATTAACCAATGGATCATTTAAACCTATATGATGTAGGCTAAAATAAAAGATAATTAGGATTTTACTTTCTGTCTATCAATTACATCATTATTTATGACAATTACATCATTATTTCTAATGTAGGCTAATTGCAATCTCTTTGGGTTTATCCATTCTCTTAATTTAATCATATTTATCATACTATTTTATTATAAATCATATGACGGAAACGATTAATATATAAAATAATAATTAAATCAACCATTATTGTCAAATAATTCATGATAACGTTCAATTTTCATTAATCATACGATATCATCTAGAGAATACTGTTTACTCTTTTATAGAACTATGATTCTATATCTATAAATACAATTATATCATGTAGAGTTACATTCCCAACATACCAACCACCAGCTTACTACCTTGAGACACATCAGTTCTTGATGTATCAAAGAAATTAACTTGCTCTAATAATCAAGACATACTATATCTTTTTCGAACTTTAGATAACAGAATAATCTCAATATAAATTATTTAGTTAGGATACGCAAAATATAATCGTTAATAACCATTGCAAAAATATAATCATTATAAACAATGCTAAACTATATAATTTAAATATTTTATAACAATAAAATTGACTTTTCCATGATGTAAGATCAAGGACAGATGTAAAATTTTATGTTAGGAGTACGAACTTATAAAATTTTATGAAGGACAAAGACATATTTTTAATAGAAAATAAAAAAAAATTAAAATATATATGAATTTGAAATTTATCATTCCATCCACCCCTATAGGTCCATCCCTGTGTGAGAGTCTGTTTGCATTACTAAAATTATGAATCCTTGTCCTATGGTAGCAACTTAATGAAAGCTTTGGTTATGTTAACTTAATCAAGTAATAAAACTATTTTTGGGAAGTTGTTTATTAATTTTTAAGGGTAAAGTATAGTAATGGTCACTGAACTTTTTAAAACTTACATTTAGGTCCCTCAACTTTTAAAACTTACAATACATTCCTCTAACATTTAGTCCGTTTGCAATATGGTATCCGAGTAACCGGTCGTTTGATGCCGTTCGCAATATGGTCACTGAACTTTTCAGGCACTTGCATTTATGTCTCTCAACTTTTAAAACTTGTAATACAATCCTCAATTTTATTCTAAACCTCAAATTCTAAAATAATTCAATTATATTCTAAACCTTAAATTCTAAAATACTTTAATTTAGGGTTTAGAATAATTAAAGTATTTTGGAATTTGGGGTTTAGAATGTAATTGAAGTGTTTTGGAATTTTGAATATGAACATGCTATTTGACAGTGTTTACTTCAATATAAATTTGAGGTTTATTGCACGCACATCCAACGGCTGCCGTACTTTGAACATGAAAAGTGCACCTATCACGGTTATTACATAAACGATGAAGTAAAAGTAACAAGGCCAATTTATCTTGTTCGTAGCTGCCGCACTTTGGTATGACAATCCAATATGTTTGGATGGAAACATAGCATGCACATCTAACAATTGTGAAAATAGTAAAGAGTTTTAGTTCATAGGACTACAACATACAACCAAACAATAACTAAAATAAACCAAGAATATCAATTAATAACTTATTCAAAAGGAGGACTTAATAAATAAAGGGAAAGAGGTTCGATCATAGTCACTCCAAAAAATAAGGCGTCAAATTTCAAGATAAACTTTAGATGCCAAATACAACATTACCAGTTGCAAATGCATTAATGGCCTACCCTTTTAACATATAATTGTTTCTAATGCTCCATGTTTAATGTTCCTCAATAGCCAAACATGTTGAGAATCTAAAGTAGATAGCGGAACTAAAATCATAAGACCCATAATTCTTGTAAATTCATGGCATGTCAGCAATAAAAGACATTGTAAAACATAAAGAACACTGCAATAAAAATCTATATGCCAGAAATAAAGATGCAAATGTGCAATGACCAGGCAACATATCAAGTAGCTGCTCCAAATATACTACCCTGTCATAGTGCCTTTCGAGTTGCATGCATGCATAATTGTCTTCTAAAGCTATAATTCAATACATATTCAACTGTAAAATTTCCAAAACATGTAAAAAAAATCAATTCGTTCACACTATATCAGTCCCATAATCAACTTTTAAAACTTATTAAAAAGAATACGAGCTCACAAGACGCCGAAAACCTCAGGTCGGATCAATGCAATTCCCAGTAAACTAGTACCAACAGTCTCTCGGATTGAGCCTAGCGATTTCACTATATCGATACTCACAACCAAATCCCTGATTTAAAGAAAAACCAAACAAGAAGATCAAAAAAAGTTAGCCTAGGACCCTCTTTCACTTCTATTATGATGGATTGAATATCTTTCATAAGGAGTACTAAAAGTTTTGATTAAGAAGAAAGAAATAAAACTGAATATCCATATCCTTGACATGCAGTTCCAGAAACATAAAAATTTCAACAAAAAACACACAATGCGAGATGAAAATGAGAAAGTGCGAAAGAGAAAAAACTTACTTCCGGATAGCCCAAAAGAGAAAATAAATACCTTCTTGCAAGTGAGGGGAGAGACTAAGAAATAAACGCAATTGGTGTTGCGTTCCAACAATTCTTCCTCCATTTTTTTCTTTGTAAATAAAAAGCTGAAAGACAAATCACTGTTTGGGTTTACAATTTTACATGGCGGAAAACTGAAGAACAAAAAACCAAACGAGAGTGCATGTGAGCGAAAGAGACTGAGAGGTGAATACGTTGTTTGGGATTTCATTATATTTTATCATCTGTTGGAAAATCTTTAACCACAAGGATTAAACGAAGAAATTATTATATGTCATTTATATAAAATAGTTCCAGCTTTGTTGGTGACTTTCAACAATGATACTTAGTTCATCTTAGTAGTATTTGTCAATCCTGCATTTCTAACCCCATTTTTTCTCACAAGCATTTCATCGAACATCTATGATTCACCTGAGTTGACATGTATATAACATTACACCTTGAATCGTTGATGGTCTCGATAGTCTCTTGGTCGAGTCTTCTCTTAATGGACCCTTATTTAAGTCAACACCTCCACATAATTCAAAGTTAGATTAAAATTTTTCATACATTCCCGACTGAAAAGTTACACGGGAAATGAGAAGAGAGAAACAAAAAAGAAAATTCGAGATCAAAAATGAATTTAGGGTTTCGAATGAAATAGAAGACTATGTTGAAAGTTTTAAAAGTTGAGAAACCTAAATACAAGAACCTAAAAAATTCAGTAATCATATTACAAACGACGTCAAACGCCGATTACATCATAGACCATATTGCAAACGGTTACTATACTTTACCTTTTTTTTAAAGAGAAGGATGAGATATTTGGAAGTTTGGATGCCGACTTAGCGATGAATCATAAATCACAAATCTTAGTGGGTGCATAAATGAGAGATCCAACGGCTGATGTTAATTCATCAAGCTGTTAACAAGATGTGGCAACGGTTAGATTCAAATTGAGTGCACGTGTCATTTTCTAGAGCTTTCTCTCTTGATATTAAAAAAAGAAAAATGAAGAACAGACAAGTAAATTGCTATTTTCAGTTTTGGACAAAGACACGGAGGGTTCAATCGCGCGACAGCACACGAAGAAACAAGGTAAGAGAAACAAAGAAATTTTCTTGCATTCCTTATTTTGTTTCCTCTCAAATCTCTCCTATTTTGCAATTTGAAGTATGGCCGTTGGATCGATCCATCGATCTTCGATTTCCTTGAGTAAGTTTTCTGTGTTTCTTCGCATCAAATTCTGTTTGTTTGCTGAGAAAACGGTGGAAAGATGAGACTTTTTCTTTTGCTTTTACCTTACGCTTTCTCTTCATTCACTAAAGACCTGGAAAATCGATTTTTCCCTTTTTCTTGTGATTTTGATTCATATAGGCCAATGTAGGCCTCTGTGTTATTTTTTTGTTCATTTCTTTTAAATTCCTTTATTTCTTTTGCTCATTTTTCGGTTGATTCAGTCTTTGTGTGTTTTTTAAAATAATGTTAAAAGATTTAGAAAGGAAGGAATTTGAATTAGAAACTCTGAATCTTTTGCTTCTGAGTATCGTAAAGTATGTCTGAATTAATTGTTAACTATACTTTAGAGGATGGGGCTTTAAAGGTAAAATTTAATTACTAAAGTAGTGCAAAAAGGAATATGTCATTGCAATTTATAAGCAATTCGATGAAATGGCTTTTTTAAGTTACTTTATGTGAGAACTGAGAAATAAAGATATGGTGGTATTAAACCTTGAACAAATTTTGTATTGGATATCTTTAGTGGGTCATATTTGTTAAGCTTTAACACCATTTGAAATTTTGAATCAGTAAATTGGATGGTTTGGTCTTCACTGGTTTTATCTGTAATGGCTTATTGGGATTAGTACTAAATCTACTATGACTTTGTTTCCACTGAAAATTTCATGATATTTTATTCCTTTCCCCTGTTGGATTCCAATTCCTTATGTTGGATTTCTAGCGTTTTCTGGTCATGCTTTGGAATATTGTATTGGTTTCTTTTTTATCAGGGAAAGTGGTTTTAGCTTAATAGTAGACAATGGCAATTCTAAATTGAGTAAATTTCAATTTAATAAAGGATGATTTACTGGCTATCTGTGTTTTATTTGATTGTAATGACTTGTAACAGTGATTCACATTTGTAATGTCATAGGATTTGAACGGTTTCAAGAGAAGAAGTTGTTTGTATCTGCCGCCGCCTTTTAGACTATTGTAATTTCTGCTTTTCTGCAACTATGAGTTTTGTTTTCCAAGGGACTAGAGGGGATATTGAGAGCGGGTTTTCAGGATTTATCCCTGAACCTCCGGCTGTGGTATGCTTGCTTTTCCACATCAGCACATTTTATCTGTCAGTTTTTTTCATCCTATATAATGGGGTCTGAACTCTCATTGCACTATTATTTTTACCAGCGTATACATGCTGCTCGACCAGTTAACTCCAATTCACTGGCCTTTCTTGTTACAGGTAATGTTTCTAGTTGCATATGTATTTGTCCATTGCATTTGTTAGAACTTTTCCTCTAATAGTTCCTTGTTGTGCCTTTAACTTGCATTTCTAATATATTCTTGTTTGTTGTCAACAGTTCTTTTGCTGTTCATGATTTTGAACTCTCATCAAATGTCACCAAACTTTCTGGTATGTACACACTATACATTCAACGGGAGCATGATGCGGCGTCTGTTAATTCATTGCATCCTTGTAGTTAACTTCCGTCTCTTTGTGCAGCTTTGGCTAGTAGTGGGTGTTTTTCTGATGGCTACGAGTCTAAGGATGTATGCAACTTGTCAGCAACTTCAAGTTCAGGCCCGAGCTCATGCTGCAGCAGCTAGTGGCTTACTTGGTCACACTGAGTTACGCCTGCACATGCCACCATCAATCGCTTTTGCCACTAGAGGACGCTTACAAGGACTAAGACTCCAACTTGCACTTCTTGATCGGGAATTTGATGATCTAGGTATGGCGCTATTTTCCAAATTTACTTGTAAGATTCCATGAGTTGGTTTTAACATGCATGGACAGCAGGACAGATACTCAAATGAGTTTTGGTGGTATTTCGTTTGGTTATATGAAGATTATCATTTTCTTTCCTTATGCTCCAGATTATGACACCCTGAGAGCATTGGATTCTGATAATATTTCCACAACCCCTTCAATGAGCGAGGAAGAGATAAATGCCTTACCTGTGCACAAGTACAAGAGTCCTGGTCCCGAGTGGTATGCCTTGCCACTAGCATCCGAGTTTCTTTTGACCGAATTCGTAATCAATCACATTGATTTCTGTTATTTTTACAGTGCTGGATCATCACTGAAGCAGGCATCATCTTCGTCTGCCTCTGTTGAGGTATTGATAATCATAGAGGGTGTTTATGTGTTCAAGATGTCTTTGTCTGTGTATTTTTCTGAATTATACCTATATATTGCAGGCAAAGCAAGATTCTAGGACTGCGGATGGGAGTATGAAGGAGTTGGAAGATGACCTAACTTGTACCATATGCTTGGATCAAGTTAACAGGGGGGAACTTGTTCGGAGCTTGCCATGTTTGCATCAGGTTCTATTTTACTTCTATGTTGTCATCTAATGATTATACGATCTCAAAATAAATATATCGATAACGATCTCATCTTGCAGTTTCATGCCGGTTGTATTGATCCGTGGTTGCGGCAACAAGGCACGTGCCCAGTATGTAAGTTCAAAATGGGTTCAAAATGGCAGGAAAACAGGGAGAGCGAGTCGGATGATTCAGACATGGTTTAATTTCCCACCTTAGTAATATAAATATGTATGCATCAAAGTATATGAAACACGTCATATTTGCAGATACAAACAATTTATGTTCTTTTTTTCTGAAGTGGTGTATCATAGTGCAGGAATTCAGGGAGTGATTGTGAAGGATCTTTATCTGACTGATTGGAACAGTAATAGTATTTGATTAGTTATCCTCTAAACATGTCCGGTTTTGGTTTACTAGTCCAACCGAGTTAGAATTTGTTCTTAGTTAATTTATAATAATTTTTTTAAAAAATGTTTTATATTTAACTTAGAGCAAAGTAAAAATCATCCAACTCCTGAGTAGCTATACGAGAACCCTAAACATTTGTATAGTAGCTTAAAAGGAAGGTTGGTCAAAAGTCGGCTATCCTTGGCTATGAGACTCATCCATGGGTTCCTTTTTCGTTGGAGAGAGCTGTTCTCACCAACCCGTGCATGTCCCAGTGAGGAGGCTTTCATGGCAATAATAATCACCATCAATGTAAAATCTGGTATTCATTTGCTTCATTGCCAAGATATAGTGTAAAATCTGAGATTCAGTGACTTTCATTGCCAAGCTATGGGAAGATAACCTTTTCTGATCATATATACAACTAAACCTTTTCTGTCAAAATTTGTTCACATATCTATGGCTAAATTAATGTTTGTCTGCTGGCATGAAGTTCGACAGCTTCGGAGTGGATGGGCGGGTGGGTTGTTGTACGTCGCAGAATGTTCCATTCAACCTGGCCCGTCTTATGTGTACAACTTCACCACTACTGGCCTAATAGGCAGCGTTTTTATGTAAAAAAACCTCAATAATTAATTAAATAGAAAAACAACCCCAAAATAGCATTATTTAGAAAAATAACATTCAAACTGCCAACGTAAGATTGCATCGCGTTTTACAAAATGCATTTTAAAGACTTCACGTTTTGCAAAACGCGAAATCTATTAACTTTTCAGATAACTTCAATTAATTTATGGAAAAAGTGTACTATAGATGCTTGGAACTCGTGTTTCATAAAACGTAAAATTTTAATCGTTTTTTTTGTAAAATGTGAGATTTGGAAGTTATTTTTCTAAAAATAAATTACGGGTTCTTTTTTTAAATACTGTTTTGGGGTTATTTTTTTAAATAATTAATTATTGGGGTTTTAAAAATAATAATGCCCCAATAGGCACCCTCTTCTGGCATGGCCACTTTTCATGGCTTAGAGCAACTACTTATGAACCACTTATCATCCTCCCAAGGCCAAATGAGTCATACCCTTTTGTCAAACTCTACAAGCAAATTTGAAGAACCGTCCACTTCTTAAACCAGGCTTGCCTGCTATCAGTGCAACAAATTCACATGCCAAGGACCGAATGGACACGAAACTCCCAGCTTCGATGAACAACATCTCGTTTGCTCTCCGCACAACTGCACTGCTCCAATCCTACTTCCCCCCCGCCCCCAATTTAATGGCGTTTAAACCACTGATTTCCCAGCTTTCCCTCTTCATCCATTCAATTACACGGGTACACCACCTAATAACACACTCATAAGTAATGGCAGTAAACTCGTGGTGATACCGTTCGATACGAGTGTGAAGTAGTGTTGCAGGATACGAGTATTCTCAGTGCCGAGAGCCACCGGTTCCATCTCCATGGCTATAATATTTATGTTGATGGTCAGGGTTTCGGAAACTTTTGACCCTGAAAATGACCCTCCCAAGTTCAACCTGGTTGATTCTGTTGAAAGGAACGCTATAGGTGTTCCCTCTGGTAGTTAGGATTGCAATCCGTTTTCAAGCTGACAATCCTGGTAATTAACAATAGATCATACAAAATATAAATATATGCATTTAATGACTTGTAAACTATACATATATATTATATAATATATAATGGTGCAGGATTTTGGCTGATGCACTGACAATTTGATGTCCATTTGAGCTGGGGATCAAGAATGGAATGGATAGTCATAGTCTTGGATAGGAAGCTCCCAAACCAGAAGCTGCCTCTTCCACCTTTGATCTTCCCTCCCTTGGATTTGAACCATGAAGCTTCAAGCTTGACATACATACATGACTAATTTTTTTGTTAAACCACAACAACTTAAAACTCATCATAATTTAATTTCCAAAATAACAAAATACTTATATTTACTGCAACTAAATTTCGTAACAAAATAATAATGATAAATACAAATAAAAAAATTACCAATCTAAGCATCACACATGATGGTACTTGTAACTCTCTATAGCACTTGGTGTGTCACTTTAAAACTTATTGTTAATGTATTCAGAATATAGAAAAGTTGTTTTTTTCTTTAATTTCCTTAAAATGGCTTGAGAATGTCACATGAAAACATGTGAACTGGACAAAGCATGGGCAGATGAAAGCATGGTATTATTATTTATTTATTCCAACGAATTAAGAAACATGGTAGTAGTCCATTAAAAAAAAGTTGAAACAGGGCCACAAACCTAAAGAAACTTTTTTCAATTCTGATTCAAGCTTAAAAATAATAATTAATTAAAATTAAAATTTAATTTGATCATAAGTTTAAATTTTAAATTAAATCTAAAATTTATTTGAATTAAAAATTAATTTAAACTTAAAACTGATCCAAATCTAAAATAAAAAATATCCGAACTCGATAAAATCCATCCTGAATTCATGAGTCTATCTAGTATAAAATGTTTTCTACCTTATCCAATGTCTTGCTGGTAGCCAACTGGATAATGCTTTCCATTAATCTCTTGGGAACCTCTTGTCTGACAATTGGTCTTATTTTACACCTTCATGGTTTGCCATTCATGGAATGCAATTTGAAAATATACAAAGGCATATTGGTGTGAATCTGATCAAGATTCACACCAATATATAAATGCTGAAATATGAACCAACAACAATATCGATTGTATTTCAGGTTGTTCCAAAAATGCATGATAAAAGTTCAGAGTTATTCAAACACTAATCACGTGTGCATGCGTTGTCTGTGTGTATAATATAAGACATGCAAGGATGATTGTGACAGAGTCGTTATCCTTCTTTTCAAAATACATATTGAATAGTATAACACTGCTTTTAAAGTTCAGTACTTCTCTATTATTTTCAATGTCAGATTAATGCAATTTGATACTCCTGTAATGACATAATGGCTTATTTTTCATGTCATTCAGTATAAGAATTGGATTCACTAAATGAACAATTTATAGGTAATGCATTAAATGAATATATTTATATCCAACATAACACATCTGAGTCAAAGTAATATAACTTGGGGGCTATGGAGAAGGAAGAATATAGATGTTTAGTGTCAAAATCTACATATATAATATGTTCTAATAACTACTATTTTCATGACCACAAAAAAGGGGGGGGGGAATCAAATCATTTGCTATTTTTGCCTTTGTTAATGTGCAATGGCATTTCATATACCAGAATATTGGATCACATTCGAATCTTTTAGCTTATGCTTTGGTGTTTATAATCACTTCCTTATTTGAATTTTAACTATTTGATTAACAATTTTTTTGTTCATTTTCATCCTTCAGACTAAACAAAGCCTAAATTTCTCTATGTTGCATTTCTATATGCATATTTCTATAGACATTTTAGTAGATAAATACAAAACTTAGCCATATCCTTTTTTTTTTACATATATCAATGATGTAAACCCTAATAATTAAGCATCCTTCATGTTGACCCTACTACTATTTTACAAGAAAAAGTACAAGAACTTCTTGTAACTTGGAATTTCAGCTGACCAAAATAAAATTAAAGAAGTACTGCCAAGATCTCCAAGATTATTAGATTACTGGCTCTTCATATATATATATATATATATCAAGAAAACCCTAGACAGTTTATTAGATTATCACTTGTTTCAGCAGCAGTCCCCAACAAAGCGAAAGGAGCATGACTAGAAGAATCGGTCAAAAGATGAGAAGGATGCTAGAGAGAAATCATAAATACCTTTGCTATAGTCTTTATTTCACCCCTGGAGTGGCATCTGTAACAGGAGTTTCTCATGGATCGAAACTGGGAATTTTTCAGTAGAGAAGTGAGAGTATAGCCAACATGTTTGCTGATGCAGCATCATCAAGATTCCCACATCTGAAAGGAAACTTTGTCTCTCCAAAGACACCCTTACCCAAGTTTGTGAATCTTGATAATGTCGCATCTGCAAACACTGACCCTTTGATTATCACAGATGATGAGATCTATCTCTCCCCATGCAAAGTGAAGAAATATGGATAAAACCCTAACCCTTTTTAAAGGAAAAAGAAAATCAACCTATACTAAAAAGTGGTAAACAAAAGCAAATAAAGCAAAACAAACCCACCCCCAGAGATCATTTTGCAACTGCCCAGAATTAAAAATAAAAAACACCCAAAGTTCAAATTAAGGGGGGAGAAAAAGAATACCCTAGCTATCTAGGTTGGGTTGACCATGGCATCACATAATTGCAGAAAAGAAAATAAACCAGCTATAGGAGAGAAAATATTGTGATCTAAGAGAAAATAATGACTCTTTCAACATAAACCAAGTATATATATACCTATATATATATACATAGGGAGTCGTTGTGAGGAAAATTAATGGGGGTGAAGAAGGTATATATAGAGAGAAATCTTAATGAAGCAGAAGAACAATATCTTTTAGGGGAATCCATGTTTAAACAAATACAGGTGTCCAATGGGGAACTGTTTAGTTGAGTTTCAGAGAGTGAGAGAGAGATAAAAGATTCAAAGCTGATGAGTTTTTGATTAATTTATAAGAAAGTGATGCTGGGTTTGGGTAATCAGAGAGTTAATTAGAGTATATAATGATGATTCTGCAATACAGAAATTAATTATAAGCTAACAGTCTGGCCCTTTCTTTATTATTATTATTCCCTTAAAACAAGCCTTCAATTATGTTGATTATATTATGGGAAGAACAACTTTATTAGGGATTTTCAAAAGGGATTCCTGTACACACTAAAATTAAAATCTAGTAGTTTAATGATTGATTCAGCTTCTAATCATTTAGATTTGTATTAACTGGATCAAAACTTTAATTTCATTAGAATTTTAAGTGTTCAAGACTAGTGTTTAGGTTTATTAAAAGTAGTTATGTGATAGTAATTAAAAATAACTTTGTGAAATAAATTGTAATTAAATAACTTAGTGAGCAATTAAAATAGTTATTTAGAGTATAACTTAGTGAGAAATTAAATATATTTTAAAAGAATTTAAAAATAAAGATTATAGATTTTGCATTTAAAATTCCATAAAATGAATATTTATCTATTTGATCTGTCTTATTTATTTGTTTCCTAATTTTTTGTTAGCTTATTAATCTATTTAGATTCCACGTGAAGCTAATAAGGTTGCGGATGCTCTTACCAAACTCAGGAGTACGGATGACAATGGCTTTATCTTCAACAATCCCCTTTCGACCATCTTGAGGCTTCTTACAAGAGAAACTTAAGGATCTTCTTATATAAAATCATGATGTAATTTGTTTCTCTCTCAATTCAAAAAAAAAAAAAAAATCGATTATCCGACTTAATTAATTTTAATTTACTTATAATCTCTAAAAGTTAATGTTTAACTATGTTAATTATATGAAGAACTACTTTATTAAGGATTTTCAAAAGAGATTCTTGTACGCATTAATGTTAAAAGTTTAGCTTCTCTGGACCTATAATTTAATAACTTATATAAAACATATCCACTTTTATGTCATTTTAAAATGGATTTTTGTTAAAAAAAAATTCTTTTGATCTCATCTTTAATGGCACTATTATGATGATGGTGACGAGAGTTCCATTTTTTAAGGTAGGTGAGTTCAATTTTAAGTTGATTGAAATATAACAATATTAAGCACGTTATTCGTTTTAATTTAAGAGACGAAATTAAGATTTTTATTAAGTGGGGTAAATTTAAATTTATAAATGTTTGAAGGGGTTTAAGTATAATTTTTCATTATATTAATGAGTTAATTGTGTCATATGTCCCTAAACTATAATTATCATTTTAAATTGGTCCCTGAACTTTTTAATATTCCAATTTCATCCCTAAACTATGACTCTCATTCTAAATTAATCCTTAAAATTTTGAATATTCTAATTTCATCCCTAAACTATGACCCTCTTTTAAACCAGTCCCCAAAAACTTCTTGAATATTCCAATTTCATCCTCAAATTCATCGAGGCATTTAATTAGTTTCAACCATAGTTTAACATAATTTTTTGTTTTTTTTTTCAAACATATAATAATATAACTTGACCTAACAATTTTATTAGCAAGGGATGTGATTAATATATATGTATAGTTTGGGATGAAATTGGAATGTGCAAAAAGTTTGAGGGCCAATTTAGAATGAATGTCATATTTTGGGGATGAAATTGAAATATTCAAAAGTTTGAGGACTAATTTAAAATGATAGTCACAGTTTAGGGATGAAATTGGAAAATTTAAAAGTTTAGGGACCAATTTGAAATGATTGTCATACTTTAGGGACATGTATGCAATTAACTATTAATTAATTAATTAATGTTAAATAGTCTGGGTAATTACAAGATAACATTTGTTTAGAATTTTTCTTAATTGTTGAAAATACACACACCTACAAATAGTGGTGCATCTATAGCGTACTCAGGACAGGGACGTGCCCACCCTGAAATTTGATTTTTCTTTGATTAGTTACTTATTTTATTGAAGGTACATATCCTGAAAATTTATTTGTGCCTACCCAATTCAAAAATTTTATGTTGTTAACATATGTGTGTCCATTCTAAAAAAATATTTCTATATCCGTCACTGCTTACAGATATAGTTGCTCGAATCCAATACTTTTGAAGAGAATAACACTTTCTTTTACTATAAGGTCACTTGATAGATTCATTTCAAATCGAACTTTCCTTTTTCTAACTATAGATTTTTTTAATAGTTTGAAATGATTATAAGGCTATATTTATTCAAAATCTTCTTGATCAATTGACAACATACACATCCTATAAACGTAGTTACTCAAGCTTAAAACCTTTAAGAATAATAAATTTTCTTTTATTATTAAAATCACTTGATGAGTTCTTCTAATGATAATTTCTAATTTAAACTTATACAAGGTGTTCATGTTTATTTATTTATTATTATTAATATAGTTATTAGATTACGTGAACTTTAAAATGATTTATATGACACTAGAAATTCATAAGCAACTTGGATTTTATTTTCGAAGTGATAATATTTTTTTTGTTACATAAAGTTTAGGTAAGGGGTGACTCCCCCAATCTACAGTCAGTACATACTTATGACTCAATTGAGATTTATATAAGAATTTATAAATTACTCACAAAGAATGACGATGATAGAATTCGAAGTTATAATAATTTGATGCATAATAATAATTAAAAATAAAAAGTGAAGATTCGAAATTTATAACGAATTTCTTTTAACAATATATATATATATATAAATAAACAAGTGACCACTTGGTTTCAATATTTTTCTTCAGTGGAACCATAATCAATGGATAAAAGGAGTAATGATCGTTGCCAACTATTCCACTCCTGCTTTCCTCATATTTGATTTTTCTAATAGATTATGGTATCATTTGTTAGTTCAATCGATCAATCAATTTAAAATAGTTAAATAAAATATGAAAAAATGAAAATAATTTTAATTCCATTTAATCCACCAATTTTAACAATACTATATATTATATCCAAAAAACAAGTACGCAAAAAAAAAAATACCATTAGACATCTTACACATTGGTTGGGATATAGAAATTTAAAATAGACGGACAAAATCACACACACATATATATATATATATATATATATATATAATAATAATTGTTATCGTAAATCAAAATCCATGAGGTAACGAGTTTAAATTAGTTTGGGATGCTAAAGGTACTTTATATATATAATATGCTTAAACTCTTTAATTTTTTAAGTATTAGATTAATGAAGGATGTAAATTTGAACACCTTTACTCTTAAATACTATAATAATAATTGTGTTAATTAAATTAAAATTTAATAAATTAATATATGATTTATTTTTGAAAGTATATATAAATATATAATCTATTAGGATTTGATTCGAATTTAATTTAATTTAATTAATAAAAATAGAAGGGAAATTAAGTCAACAATGGCGTCAGGGATCCAGGAGCCGAGTCGTTTCACCTTCTCGCCTGGGCGTCACCGTCTTCGTCGACAACGTGAGCAAGCGAATCCATCAAGCTACGCTAAAAGCTGCTTTCCAGACGCATGGCCAGGTCCTAGATGCCTTCATTGCGTAAAGAAATCAGAAGAAAAGATCAAGTTTCGAGTTCGTCAGGTTTACAAAGAAGCATGCAAGAAGGGCTCTGGCAGAAGGGTACAGAAGAATGATGGATGGGTTTAGCATCAGAATTTTTTGGGCAAAGCGTTATAACTCTCAGCCGAGTGGAATTTATAAACAAGCTCCATTACCTCCTAGAAGGGTCTGGACATGAAGAGACGAGAGGTCGTTTAAAGAAGCCCTAAAGGGGGTAAGCAAGTAAGCTACAATGAAGGCGTCAGACAATTTAGCTGATCCTTTAGGGAAGGGTATGCCTCGGTCGCTCCAGCACGATAATCCTTTGTTAGTGAGTGTAGGAGAATTCTACTCAGATAACCAAAGTATGCTAAATCAAGATATTGTTGGCATTCCCACTCAAGAAGTAACATGGAGACAAAGATGTTTGATAAGTACCATCAAAAGTATGTATAACATTGAGGTGGTTCGAGCATTCTTTCTTTCTGAAGGGTTCAAAGTGATCGTAAGCCCTTGGCATGAACTGCTAGTAGTAATCTGTTTCAACTCAGTAGAGGAAAAGAATAGATGCCGGAGAATGAGAAAAGAGCTACTTGCACAGTGGTTTAATGACCTAGAGTTGCTTGAAGGTTTCGATGGTAAGAGGAAAATAAAAGTATGGCTAATATTAAAAGATGTCCCTTTGCTAGTCTGGGGTGACTGATTCTTCTCGGAGCTGGGTAGCAAATGGGGCTCCGTCTTCATGGTTGATGAAGAGACTTCTAAAATGCTAAGGTTTGATGATCGTGTTCTATTGGAACTTTAGAAGATTTCGATCATTCTAGAACGTTTGAAAGTTGTCATCAATAGCGTTAGACACACAATCCTTCTCTCAATAGAAGTCTACAAGGAAGTCAGGCAGTTCTTAGATGGCGGCGGGCCGACCGGAGATTATCAGCAGGAAAGCCCCATTGTCTCGAAGTCTCCTCTGTCCAATGATGAAGCATTTAATGTTATGTCTCTAGTAGATGGTGTGACCGTCAGGCAGGTGGATCCTTCTAATGATGGTCTGTCCAAACCGTTGTTTCCCAGTCCCATAGGTCCACTCATTGAAGAGTCTCCATTTCAAAATGCACCTTCTAACTCAAGCTGGACAGGCCTTAACGAAGTCCCAATCTTGGCCGATGAAAGGCCCATTATGGCTCTCAGAGAGCCCGTGAATAGAGAGCCAGTTATGAGTAGAAAGGACACGTAGTCCATTTCTAATGAAACTAGCTTGTTGGATGTCCAGGTGGACTTATTGGAGGAGATCCCCGACCAACAAGGTAGGCCCCCGTGCAACATCGTGTTCTCCGCAAGCCCAGCAACAATTCCTTCTGCAAAGGGTCGATCATCACCAGCTCAATAGATCAGCTCTGTTAATCGAAAACGCAAATCAACAGCTCCAAAAAACAAGGCTCGGTCAAGTGATGCAACGCGAATGGAAGCTAAGGCCACTTTGGAAGTGAGTAATCTACTGGGGGTTCATTTTGACGCTTCGGATTCGGCATTCCTAGCTCAATTGGAAATCATTGAGAGTGCTGATCTTTCAGAGGCAGGCAGGTCATTCTCCTCTTGCACATCGTGTTCTTATTTATTGATTTTATGAATTTTGCTTTATTATCTTGGAACATTAGAGGTTTGATTAAGTTAGAGAAGGTCAGGGCACTGGAAACTACTTTGACTGACTGTTCATATCCCTTTCCCTCGGAGCCTTTGGTGGTCTAATATCTATAACATTACGAGTCTGAGATGTCACATTGACATTTCAAAACCTTTATTCTTGCAAAATAACATAACATTTGGATTTATATTAAGAAAATAAGATCATATACGATTAAATTGTGTTTTATTATAAAAATTTAAGTAAAAAACGTTTTTATGAACAATACTATACTGTATGAACAATGCTGTGAACAGTACTGTGAACAACACCATGAATAATACCGAATGTTAAAATTTTCCAAAATTGAACAATGGTACCGATACCCTGCTACAGTGTACCGATACCCTTGCTACAGTAACTTTCGGCAAAACATATAAAACTCACAAAATACTTAAACTTTCAATACTATAAGTTACCATTTACATATATACGTTTAAAACATTACAAAACTTGTCAGAGCATATACCATTTAAAACATTAATTACATGCCGACTGCTTTCACTATCCAAAATACATATGATTCAAAATTCCTTTCTGATTTGTTTTTAGGTAAGAAGAAACGGTAAGAAGAAACTGACATGTCTTGCTTCACATTTCTCTTTATTCTTCTCGAAACCTACGTGTGAAACAACCACATGTTAAGTCTACAACTTAGTGAGGCAAATAAACATATAATGGAAATCATAAAACATTTCCTATAACAAAATGTATACATGCACATATACCATCATTATCATGATCTCTATCATAATCATTAACTAATTTATCATTTGATCTTGTACTTATCATTTATGTATATCATGTATCATTTCATATAACCAATTCACACATATACATATATCATTAACATGCTTATTGGTACTTATATTACTATCACTAATTTCTTTTTATCATATAAGCATATACTGAATATTTCTATACATATCATGAAGCACATACATCATTTCACAAAAGAGCACCCATAATATCACATCAATTGATTTATTTACTCTCTTAAAATCCCATGTATTAGTCCATGTATACTTTTGAGAACTTAAAGTATGTGAGTACATTGAGGTTGTACACTACTATGATGTCACCACAACTCGTATAAATATCCCGAAGGACTTATCCAGAGGTCATAAAGAACCTCGACAACTGTCCATTGGTCCTGAAGAACCTAGGTAAACTGTCCATATGTTCCTTAGAACATAGGTATACTATCAATATGTCCCGAAAGACATAGGTAATTCTGTCCATATGTTCCGTAGAACATAGGTAAACCCTCGACTCTTGGCATGCCAACTATACCCCTAGCTCTTATATCACATAACACGGGCATTATCATTTATGACAGTTCACATCACTTGTATCATATAAACATGAAATCTCATATCTCGTTCTCATATAACTTGTATATCATTCTTGTCATATAACCTATATCACATAGGTTCATATCATGTGACATATATTACATGTGCATGTAATCACGTAGTTTACTTTCATGTCACTTTTCATATTCATATGTCACATAACTCGTATCACTTTGCATGATTTCACATAAACATATTTATCATATCTCATTCACATATTTTTTTCCATATAACTTATCTTACATATTCATATAATCACTTATGTCTATGTCTCCTAACTTAAATAATGTTCTCATAGAATTTCATAACCTTTTTCGTGTACTCACTTATACTATATAGTATAAATTATACTGAGTCAACTTATATTCACATGTTCATTTCATTCCTTTTGCCTTTATCACATAACTTATTTCATATTCTTTTACCATCATATAAATCATTTGTATTGTTTCATATAACTTATCACACTAACATATATTTATACAAATCATATAACATACATAATAACATGTTAACACATATACTCATTCATACATATAAATCATGTATCATCTATCAAATAATGTAAACACATATAACTTATATATATGAATGAGTATATGTGTTTACATGTATCGAATAAACATTGGCTTGCGATGTGCCAAGACCCTACATTTTTAACCTTAATTTATTTGAGAGGTTTTGGATCCACATTAGAGACAAAGTGATGAAGTTTTTCAAGTCTTTCTACACGGGTAAATTACAGGATAGGTATATCAATCACACCTTCTCGACGTTAATACCAAAGAAAGAGAGCCCGTCTCGAATTGAAGACTTTCACCCAATCTCACTTGTTGGCAGCATGTACAAGATCCTAGCCCGTGTCTTATCTAACAGACTTGTTGTGTGCCTGCCCGAATTAATTGGCAAGAACCAGTTTTCTTTTGTAGCCAGTAAGTAGATTTCTGACTGCTCCCTGATAGCGAACGAGCTGATTGACGAGCTAAACCAAAAGAAAAAACCCTCAATTATCTTCAAGGCTGATTTTAAGAAGGCCTACGAAACAATTGATTGGGCCTTTCTCGACTTTATTTATGGTTCGCCTACTAAGTTCTTTTCCATCAAGCGAGGGCTAAGGCAAGGCTGCTAGCTATCACCATTGTTATTCAACCTTGTGGGTAAAACCCTTAGCTCCCTTCTACATTGCGTCTCCTTATTGGGATTATTTAAAGGCCTATCCATAGGAAAAAAATAATCTTCGCATCTCTCACCTCCAATTCGCGGGCAATCCCATTATCTTTTCTGAAGAAGATGAGGGCCATGTTCAAAACATCAAGAGAATCCTTAGAACTTTTGAGCTAGCTTCGGGTTTAAAACTCAATCTCAAAAAGGCAGCTTTATTTGGGACTAACGTTGAGGAAAATCTCTTGGCAGAGTAGGCAGCTTCTATTAATTACATTGCTGATGTATTCCCTACTACTTACCTTGGTTTTCCCCCAAGTGCTCCCAAGAATTCAAAAGCTATTTGGGATCCAATAATCACTAAATTTAATAGGCGCCTTGAGGGTTGGAAAGGCATGACTCTCACTCCTGGTGGTCGTATCACGCTAGTAAAATCCACCTTAGCAAGTCTTCTGGTTTTTTTCATCTCCCTTTTCCAAATGCCAATAGCCTTCGCAAGTTCTCTCAACAAACTCTGTAACACCCCCAACCCGTATCCGATCCGGATACGAGTCTGAAGTGTCACATTGACTTTTCAAACATTTATTCGTATAAAATAGTGAGTAATTTAAAAACTTTGATAACATTTAACTCATTCAAAACGTTTACAAAATATATATATTTTTCATACAATTTATATCTTTAGACTACATGCCAACTACACTCTATATACCGTACATATATTTTCTGATCTGACAATTGGGTAAGGAGAACTGACCTGTCTTGCTCCTCTTAGCTCTTTACTCTTCTCACTTCTGTAACCTACGTGTGAAACAATCACACGCTAAGTCGTTGACTTAGTGAGGCATAAAACATATAATAAAACTCTAACTCGTAATCATGCTTGAACAATTCCTACTAACATATCACCTGTAAGCATCATACCCACATATACATGTAATGATTCCTACTATGCACCTTTCATATAGATATATATATATATATATAATTATCTTCTTTCCTATCATTATCATATTATTACCTTTCATATTTCTATTCTCTTGTTCATATAATCAATTAACTCATATCATATATCTTATAGCATATACAATAATCACTAACACACATATATCATCTACGGTACATTCCATGTTATCTCTTATTAGCCCATGTGCACCTGTGAGAACTGTAGATATGTGAGTCTATTGAGGTTGTGCACCACTATGCTGTCACCACAGCTCATATAAATGTCCCGAAGGACCTATCCAGAGGTCACAAAGACCCCGGTAACTATCCAGAGGTCATAAAGATCCTCGGTAACTGTCCAGAGGTCATAAAAATCCTCGGTAACTGTCCAGAGGTCATAAAGATCCTCGGTAACTGTCCAGAGGTCATAAAGATCCTCGGTAACTGTCCATATGTTCCTTAGAACATAGGTATACTGTCCATATGTCTCGAAAGACATAGGTAAAACTGTCCATATGTTCCGTAGAACATAGGTAAACCCTCGACTCTTGGCATGCCAACTATACCCCTAGCTCTCATGACACATAACATGGGCGTTATCATTTATTTCATTTCAAATATTCACAGGTCACATATATCATGTTTTCATATAATTTCTATCATTTCTCACCCAATCACCTTTATTCATATAACCATACTTATCATATCTTGTTCACATAAGATCATATACTATGGGCATTTATTTATACATTTCGTATCACTTGTTCTTTCTCTTCTGTCACATACCACAGGTATGTGTAACCATATATCTCATATCATATCACATGTATTCACGTAGATCGTTTCATATGACTTATATCATTTCTCATTTGTTCATGTAACTTGCATGTCATATCATGTAACATAACTTATCTCATAACTTATTTGATATTCCTATATATTCTCATCTTATAACTTATATTACCTATGCATATAACCTTATGAGCTATTCTTATATTACCCTATATCAACCATACTTTGTTTATCTCACTTTTCATATCATTCATTCAAAAGCATGTTAACACATATAATCATGCATACATACAATTTATGTCATGCATATACATATAATCATATATTCATGCATTAAACATAGGAAATAGACTTGTCACAAGTCTTGTTTCCATTTAGCACCATAAATGAATTAATATGCACTCACTTGGCCTCACTAGTCCATTTCAATCTCTTATCTTCCCTTTTTATCGATCTTACTTGTCAATGATTCCGGAACTCGTTTAGGCTCTGAATCTACATAATTATACAATTTAAGACAATTATTAGATACCTACACCTTTTAATTGGATACTAGCAACTTAAACGAACTTATTAAACCAATATTAACATTTTCCTTTAGGGGGGAATCGGTTCCCTCCTGTGGGGGTATCGGTTCCCCTCTGGCATTCTGGAATTCTGTCGTTTGAAGGGGTATCGGTTCCCCTTGAATGGGTACCGATTCCCCTTGCCCAGAAATCATATTTTTAGCTCGAAAATCACTTCATTTTCTCTCAAACACTTCATATATCATCCCCTTTTCATTTTTAACTCTAGTACACATACTTAAACCAATCTATATTCATTTATTTCATCTTAAACCTCAAAATCCTATCATCCATATAAGATTCAAAAATCATACCAAATTTTCAATGTGTTCTAAATCAAATTCTATCACTCCAAATCTCTTAATTTAACCATTGACAAGTCAAATTTAACTTCCAATTCTACTTATCAATTCTTTTCCAAAGTTTCATATAAAAACTCCAAATCTTTAATCTCTCTTAACTCCTCCATTCTTTGATTTTTACTGTAACCCAAGCTTTCCTTATGTTTATCCATCAACTAAAGATCAAAACCAAGCTTAAAATTCAAATAATAATCAACTAATAAAACTCTCACCTTTGCCTTTCTCTCCCACGCATGAAGAAGAAGAAAGGAGAAGAGAACTCTGGATATTTCTCCCATTTCCCACGTGTATATAATTCCTTAAATGATCAAATGACCATTTTACCCTTTATTTCCTTTAACAATTACAAAATAACCTTCATCATATGTATCCAATAATCATTGGACTATTTTATTCTTATACTTTAGTCACCAAATTCTGAAACTTTACAATTTGGTCACTAACCCGATATTGAGGATGTTACAAACTCATTGCTAAATTTATCTGGGGGGATAGTTGATGGCAGAGGCATTCACTTGGTTAATTGGGATCAATTGTGGAAACCAAGATTATTCGGAGGCTTAGGGCTCGTCGACCTTAAAGTAAAAAATCGAGCGTTGCTCAATAAATAGGTGTGGAGATTCGGGAAAGAGCACAATTGCCTGTAGAGAAAAGTCATCGGTGAAAAATATAAGTACGATCATGATCCGTGCGCCTTGATCCCTAATCCGATTTCGGGCCGTAGATGTTCTTGGATATGGAGAAACATCACTCGTCCTCTTTCAAATCCAGACGATCATTATACAAATAATATAAGGCTTACTCTTGGAGACGGAAAATCAATCGACTTTTGGAACGGCTTGGACTGAAGTCCGCTCCTTGAGAGCCATCTTGTAACACCCCAAATTTTGTCTAGTGACTAAAATGTAATTTTTGAAAGTTTAGTGGCTAAAGTATAAATTTTGAAAATTTAGGGATTAGAATTGTAATTTTTAAAAGTTATATATTTTAGCCTATAAATGAACGGTTTGGATTAAAAGAGAGATTTTAGTGGGAATTAGATTTTCGGTACGAGATTTGTGTTAAAAACTATAAAGTGGTAAAGTTCGGTATTTAAATCGAATATTCGGATTGAACCGAAACTTTACGAAAATTTGAAAGATGTTAGAAAATGGTTGGAAATATTATTTTCATATTTTAGATCATAGAAATTTGGCTCATAACAGTGCAATTTTTCAGATTTGACCGAAACAGTGAAATTTTAGTGACTAAAATGTAATTTTTGAAAATTGCATGGTCAAAGTGAAAAGTCAAAGCCAAGTTGATTTATCTTTGACTAAGGAATATTTTAATGGAAGACAATACAATGGAATTTGGTAATTTTCAAGATTTATTAAGGGTATTTTTGAGATTTTTCATTAATTGATTATTAAATTCAATTAATTAGAAAATGCCATATGTTTTATCTTTTAAATACTAGACTAATCATGAAAATTAAGCCATTTTCAGCTTCTTTCTTCACCTGAACCTCCCAAGCAAAAATAGGTATGATTTTCATTTTGATTTTTCAAGTTACATGATTAGTTTTTGGATTAAGCTATCGGTTGATATAAATATTTCACGGTGAAGATGATTGAGTGATGAGATTTGATGATTAGGGTTTTGAAGAGTTTAGTGGTTTTAAAGAGTTGTTGAAGGATTTTTATGTTTTTGATGTTAGTGATTATTTCTAAAGCATGTATAATTATTAGAATTAATTGTACATGTGTATATAAGATTTGGCCATGTTAGGGTTTATGGAGAATCATGGGATTTTGATTCAATTTGATGTTATGATGATTGGAAATACATGAATTTAATCATAGGAGGTTGAATTCATGCTTCAAATTGAATAAAAGTCCCCCTAGGTGAGTTAAAGTATTCAGCCATAGGGAAGAAAATTGGGGGAAAATGTTGAAAATTTTCCTATGGATTAGAAATGATATTAGAAGTATTCCATGTGATTTGGAGATTGGTTTGGATCAATTTGGAACCTTGGAAGTGTAAAAGGGCTAGTTTACAAGTTCTTGGAATTGTAGGATATTATTGTAAGAATGTAATATTTGAGAGATTTAATGTTGATTTTGATATTTGTAATACTGGAAATTAAGTTGGAATGTTGTTTGGAACCAAATTGCAAATTTGGAAAAATTGGAGGGGGAATTCGAAAGGTCCCAAAACCTTGGGGATTTGTTTGCAAGTTATTTAAGGTAGAGGTATTATTTGGGTAAATTATTGAATGCTGAAAAATTTATTAGTGTGTTGAATTTTGAATTAAATATTAAGTTGAGGTTGAATTATAAATTTATAAGTTAGGTGATTGAAAATCGAAAATTAGGAAAGTTTGAGTTGAAATTACAAATATTTGAAATATTGAAGTATTGATTTGAGAATTTTATTAAAGTGTTGTAATTGTTTTAATTAATGTGTAATGATATTAATGGTAAAGGACCATTATGAACTAAATGGAAAGGTTGATATGAACTCTAAAAAGAATTCACAATTTATGGCTTATTTGTGTAAATTAGCAAAAGACGAAAGGTTAATGATGAAAATAAATATTCATGGATTTGAATGAATATTTTGATAAGTTAGAAATTATAATGGAGATATGATTTAGTTTAATATCGTTTTAATCCTGATTTTTATTTTATAAAATTTCGAATGTTTAAATCAGCTTATGTTAGTACTATACTGATATGTAGTTTGAATACTTTATGTTATTATTTGGTATTGTCAGACCACGATAAATCTAGCAATCTGAACGATTCGAAAGGAAAAGAAAAGCTCGTGATTAGAAATATCACGTAAAGGGTACTATAGTGAAGCAAAGGTGAGTGCATTTATTTATTTAATTATTTTGATCGAGGACGACTTGCGATAAGTCAACCTCATTCCAATTTACAACATGATTTATAAAGTTTATAAAGAATATTTTTATAATATTTTATATCAGTTTTATGAATGATTTAGGGTATGAACTGCCAAAGTATAAAATTTTTTATGATAGATTTTATTATGATACATGAGTCTATTGTATGTTATAATGAGAATTGTTGGTACACTTGGCATGTCATTAGTGAGTATTTTTCGGTTATTAGCTTTGGTACATTCATGTACCAATGTTATCAGTTTTCATATCAACTTTGGTACATTCGTGTACCAATGTTCAACACAGTTGGTGTTCATGTTATGATTGCACTGAAGTGCTTCATATCTCAGTATCAGTTATGATTTGCATCGTATTGTGCATAGTGCGCACCTTACTCACATATCTTATATTCTCATAAATATGCATTGGTCTATGAAAATGAATATGAAAGTTGTGAATGATTTCCAGTTGACAGAAAGCATGATATGATTATGTTATCATATATTGTTTATCAATCTTTTCGTGAGCTCACGATTTAAAGGAAATTTCAGGTCTCAGTGAAGAAATCGACTTGGATAAGTTGGTTTGTCAATTTAATGTTTTAATTAGAATTATTTTATTTATGTTTATGATATTTTCAGATTTTTCTCACCTTAGATTACTATTGCCTCACTAAGTTATACTTAGCGTGTGATGGTTTTTATGCGTAGGTTTTAATGAGGATAAGTTCAAGCAGTAATGAGCCACCAGAGCATCTTTTTGGAAAGACATACCTATCATTAGTATCAGTAAGACATCTATGATGTTATTTTTTTTACTTTTAGTGGCATGTATAATTATGTCAACAATTCTATTTATCTTTTTTATTTTAAATAATCTGTAATAGCAAACTATAACTACTTTAGTTTATTTTACTTAGTTTAGTTTTATCAGTATTTATGCATGAAAATAACATATTATATTATTATGTTATGAAAAGATTTCACGAAAAGACATTATTTCGTAAAATCACTGATTAACAAATGAATTTATTTTCCTACGACAATTTAGTTTATTTTACTTAGTTTAGTTTTATCAGTATTTATGCATGAAAATAACATATTATATTATTATGTTATGAAAAGATTTCACGAAAAGACATTATTTCGTAAAATCACTGATTAACAAATGAATTTATTTTCCTACGACAAAGTATTTATTTATAAGTTGAGATATTCATAAAATAGTTTTTAAAGTTAAAATAGAAACGTTTTAAAATGAAATAAAATTTTAGGCAAATCTCAGGTTAGTAAATGTTTTATGAGTTGATGTAACATCTTTGATTTGTATAACGAGTCGTATATGGGTTAAGGGTGTTACATGTCTTCCCTTACATCTGTTCTATTGCTACCAAAAAGGAGGGTATTCAAGTTGGATTTTGGTGCTAAACCAGGAGGTTTTTGGTTGTGGAATACCAAACTTCGCTGGTCCCTATTTTCTTGGGAAGCAAACACTTAGGAGCAATTCATGGCAGTAATTAACAGAGCTTCTATTGCAAACGCCTCCTCCTATTATGTTGGGTTGTTGATCTCCTCAGATAGATGTTATTATCCAAAGGTCTAATACGAGTCTCTTTCAACGAGAGGTTTAGAAGTTGATAGTATATGGAAGTTTGTTTGGTCCAACCTCGTTCCTCCCAATGTCGAATCGTTCGTTTGGAAGGTCATTCATGGTAGAATTCCTACTTTTAACGAACTTCTTAAGCGTGGTATGAATATAGGTGCAAATAATCGTTGTGTGTTATGTTGTAAGTATGAGGAATCCATTCCCCACCTATACGTTCATTGTGAGATTTCGTGGAAGGTGTGGCCAAGTGGTGGAGTATTTGGAATGTTGAGTTCACAATGTTAGGAAATAACCCGAGTACAAGTAATTTCCCTATAACCAGATTAGTGAGAATGCGAAATAAAAGCGGAAAAATAATACCCGAAATTGATAACGGAGTTCAACCAATTTGCTTACGTCTCCGGACTGCTGCAGATCTTTTACTAAGAGAGAAAATTTACAGGTGTTTACAAAACACTCACTGCTCACTAGAAAACTCTCTAGTATTGGGAGAAAGAAATGATTTGGGATTTTGGGATGATTTTGAAGCTAAATGGGTTAGGGTATTTATAGTTGAAGCTTAGGGACTAATCTTATAAATACCCTAAAAAATGCAATGACTAAAGTTGTAATATTCCTATTTCCATTTCAACAATAGCTGCCCATTTATTGATTTTCAAACAGCCGCCCATGTTGCCAAATAATTTCACTAGTAGCCGGCTGCCACATCCATTTTTGACCAACAATCTTCCACTTGAAGACTGATTTTAATCTGTCTTCACACCTTGATCAATGCAGCAGTATTTCTGGTTTTGTTATTCTAGCATGCCAACTGAAGCTGAACACAACTTCAGTTTTTCCATAGTCACCGTCTTTGTCAACATGTCTGCCGGATTTTGAGCTCCACTAATCTTTTCAAGTTTTAAAATCCCATCTTCCAGAAGAGACTGGATAAAATGATATTGCAATTGTATGTGTTTCGTCCTGGAATGAAAAGACGTATTCTTTGCTAGATGGATAGCACTTTGACTGTCGCAATACAAGACATTGTTTTTTTATTCTTGCCTAACTCTTCCAAGAAACTTTGGAGCCAAACCATCTCCTTGCTAGCTTCCGTAACAACGACATATTCTGCTTCAGCTGTGGAGAGAGCAACTATCTTTTGTAGTTAAGAAACCCAACTCACTGCGGTTCTTCCTAGAGTATAGACATACCCTGTAGTGCTCATTCTGATGTCAACATTTCTGGCTAAGTCAGCATCTACATAGTCTGTTAGTATCATATCTCCACCTTTGAAACAAAGTGCTTTGTTTGTAGTACCCCACAGATATCTGAGGATCCATTTGACTGCTTCCCAGTGTACCTTGCCCGGATTATTCATGTACCTACTAACAACTCCCACTGCTTGAGCAATATCTGGTCTGGTACAAACCATGGCATACATCAGACTTCCAATTGCTGAGGCATACATCACCTTCACCATGTGTGCACGTTCTTCCTCCGTCTTTGGTGACTGTTCTTTGGAGAGTTTGAAGTGAACACCTAAAGGTGTACTTACTGGTTTAGCATCTTGCATGTTGAACCTGGAGAGTACTTTGTTGATGTACTCAGCCTGTGATAATATCAAAGTCCCCGAATTTGTGTCTCTCTTGATCCTCATCCCAAGAATCTGCTTTGCAGCGTCCAGATCCTTCATAGCAAACGGCTTCGATAATTTTTTCTTCAAGTTTATAATCTCTTGCATGTCTGAGCCTGCAACGAGCATGTCATCAACGTAAAACAATAAAATAATGAAGCTATTGTCGAACCTCTTGATATAGCAATAATGATCTGCTTGGCATCTGGTAAAACCATTGCTACCCATGAAGCTATCGAACTTCTTGTACCACTGTCTAGGAGCTTGTTTTAAACCATACAAGCTCTTCTTCAACCTGCATACCAGGTTTTTCTTGCCTGCCTCTGTGAAGTCTTCTGGCTGCCTCATATAGATTTCTTCCTCAAAATCACCATGAAGGAAAGTTGTCTTCACATCTAACTGCTCAAGATGTAAATTCTATGCAGCTACAATTTTCAACAACAATCTAATTGTAGATAGCTTCACAACTGCAGAAAAAATTTCATTGTAGCCAATACCTTTTTTTTGCTGAAATCCTTTGACAACCAATCTTGCTTTGTAGTGTTTGCTCCCATCGTGCTCTTCTTTGATCCTGTAAATCCACTTGTTATGAAGTGCTTTCTTACCTGGTGGTAATTCAGCTAATTCCCATGTCTGATTTGACATAAGCGAGTCCATCTCATCTTTTATGGAAGACTCACACTTGACTGAATCCTCCACCTGCATTGCTTCCTCATAGTACTCTGTTTCACCATTGTCAGTCAGCAATAAGTAGTACAAAGAAGGCAAATAACGCTGGGTTGGTTTAGGAATTCTGGAGGAACATCTCAGTTCTAGTGTGCCTGGTTCTTCTTGAACTGCTTCAGGACTGATTTAAACATCATTTTTCAGAAATCTCCTCGAACTCAGCAAATTCCTTTGTTTCAACTTCGGTATTGGAGCTACTTGATTCTATGGTTGCCCTGTCTTTGTACATCATATTCTCATTGAAAATAACATCTCTGCTTCTGATGATCTTCTGATTTTCATAGTCCCAAAACCGGTAACCGAACTCATCACCACCATAACCAACAAAGACACATTTATTGGACTTGGCATCAAGTTTACTTCTTTTAGCAGAATCTATCTGTACATAAGAAATACAACCAAACACTCTTAAGTGTGAAATGTTTATTTCTTTCTTGCTCCAAACTTCCTTTGGTATTCTGCCATCCAAAGGAACTGAGGGCCCATGGTTGATCAGGTAAGCTGCAGTGTTGATAGCTGCAACCCATAGAAATTTGGGTAATTCGAAATGTATCCTCATATTTCTGGCACGTTCATTCATAGTTCTGTTCATACGCTCTACTACGCCATTCTGTTATGGTGTCATGGGAACTGTTATCTCCATCTTGATCCCATTATTTGCGCAGAAATCTCTGAATCTACGATTTCTATGCTCTCCTCCATTATCATACCTCAATCACTTAACTTTTAGACCAGTCTTATTTTCTACCATTGCCTTCTATTTTCTGAAGGTATCAAAGACTTCTTATTTCTTCTTCAGAAAATAAACTCACACATTCCTTGTAGAATCATCGATGAAGGTGACATAATATAATGAACCTGCAAGAGATGGAACTGGAGATGGTCCCCATACATCAGTATGAACCAACTCTAACTTTTCAGCCTTGGGTGTCTTACCAATCTTTGCAAAGTTGACTTTCTTTTGTTTGCCAAAGATGCAATCCTCTCATAGTCCAACATCTACATTCCTTAGATCTGTCACCTTCGCTTTTGACAAAAGTGTCTTCATCCATTTCTCGCTCATATGACCAAGCCTTTGGTGCCATAGGTTTGATTTTTCATCAGCATCTGCTGCAGCAATGATATTCTCTAAGTTTGAGGTTATATAGAGAGTACCAGTCTTCTTACCACGAGCAATGACGAGTACTCTTTTGGTAATCTTCCATTCACAGCCTGAAAAGGTTGTACTATAACCTTCTCTATTAAGCTTTCCTACAGAAATCAGATTTCTTTTGAGGCTAGGAATATGTCTCACTCCTTTCAGCGTCCAGGTGGTCTGATTTGGCAACTTTAGTCGGATGTCTCCTTTTTCGACGATCTTCAAGGTTTCATCATCAGTTAGATGAACCTTCCCAAAATCACCACTGACATAGTTCTCTATGATTTCTTGGCATGGGGTGGAGTGGAAAGATGCCCCTGAATCCAAGATCCACGATTCAATCGGACTGTTGATGCTTAAATCATGGCATCATCTGTCTCCTCTGTCACATTGGCAGATTTCTGTGTGCCGGTATCTTTCTTCAGTGCTCGACAATCTCTTTTAAAGTGACCCTTCTTGCCACAATTATAACAGGTAAAATCTTTCTTTTATGTTCTTGATTTTCCCCTTCTGGATTTTGATCTGCCACGATTTGAATTTCTTTATGAAGTTCTCCCTCTGGACTCCGTGTGCAAGGCTGAAGAGGTTAATGCTTCACCCGATTCTCTCCGTCGAATTTCTTCACTCAATACCAGATCTCGAACATCGTCGAATTTTAATTTGTTATTTCCCAACGAGCTGATGACTGCTGTAACAGTAGCATTCCAACTGTCTGGTTGAGATGATAAGAGAATTAAAGCTCGAACTTCATCATTGAATTCAATTTCCACTGAACTCAACTGGGTTGTGATTGTGTTGAGTTCATTTAGGTGTTGAGCCACTGATGCCCCTTCCGCCATCAGCAAATTGAATAATCGTCTCATCAAATGAACTTTGTTTGAGGCCGATGACTTCTTGTACATACTGGAGAGAGTCGCCATAAGACCCGTCGTGGTCTTTTCCTTTGCTATGTTGAAAGCAACATTGCGGGATAACGTCAGTCGGATAACTCCGAGGGCTTGTCTGTCGAGAAGAGCCCAGTCTTCATTCTTCATGCCCTCTGGTTGTTTTCCTGAGAGAGGTTGATATAGATTTTTCTTGTACAGAAAATCTTCAATCTGCATCTTCCAAAAGCCAAAGTCCCCACCATCGAACTTTTCAATTTTCACCTTCCCTTCGTCTGCAGCCATCGCTCCCACTCGAATCTGGCTTCTTCGGATCGTTTTTGACAATTTGTGCGAACCACCGTGTATTATAACGCCTCCGTCGACAAACTCGTATCGCCGACAAATTTTTTTACTATTCACAAAATTTACTATTCATGTGAATAGTAATGAATAGTAACCTCACAAAAAAATTGACAAAATTCACAACCAAAAGCTCTGATTACCAGTTGTTAGGAAATAACTTGAGTACAAGTAATTTCCCTATAACGAAATTAGTGAGAATGAGAAATAAAAGCGGAAAAATAATACCCGAAATTGATAACGGAGTTCAGCCAATTTGCTTACGTCTCCGGACTGCTGTAGATCTTTTACTAAGAGAGAAAATTTACAGGTGTTTACAAAACACTCACTACTCACTAAAAAACTCTCTAGTATTGAGAGAAAGAAATGATTTGGGATTTTGGGATGTTTTTGAAGCTAAATGAGTTAGGGTATTTATAGTTGAAGCTTAGGGATTAATCTTGTAAATACCCTAAAAATGCAATGACTAAAGTTGTAATATTCCCATTTAAAAAATAGCTGCCCATTTATTGATTTTCAAACAGCCGCCCATGTTGCCAAATAATTTCACTAGCAGCCGGCTGCCACATCCATTTTTGACCAACACATAGTCCCTAATAGCATCCGTGCTTTGATAACCTTCTGGAATTCCTCACCGATTCCTCGGGCCTCTAAGTCAATCTGGAAACTGGCATGGTTTGGTTTTATAGGAACGAAACTGTTGAAATTCAAACCAAGCAGTCGACAGCTTATAATTAAACAAGTGGGGGGCTGCTAAGTTTTTATTATTATTTTGTAATAGGGATAATTACAAAATTGAGTCATTGAACTTTAGGGTATTTTCAAAGATTAGTCTCTAAGTTTCAACTATAAATACCCTAGCTCATTAAGCTTCAAAATCATCCCAAAAATCATTTATTTCTCTCAATACAAGAGAGTTTTCTTGTGAGTAGTGAGTGTTTTGAAAACACCTGTAAATTTTCTCTATTAGTAAAAGATCTGCAGCAGTCCGGAGACGTAAACAAATTGGTTGAACTCCGTTATCAATTTCGAGTATTATTTTTCCGCTTTTATTTCTCATTCTCACTATTTTGTTATAGGGAAATTACTCGTTACTTGTTTATTTCCCAACAGAAACATCCTTTAGCAATAAGATATTTTCTGCAGATCAGCTATTCGACATAGCAATGTCGCATGTTGGTTTCTGGGCGAAGAGCAAGTGGCTGCTTGTTGTGGCTTCAGCTCTTGATATAACTAGTGATCCCTCTTCCATCCGCACTCTGAATTTTGATCGTTGATTTTCCATGCACTCCAGGTTTGGTTTCTACTGTGTTGGTGTTGGTAGGTCGTCCGTCTCTTCCTAGGCGTGCTGCCTCTTCCTTTGCCAGTGCGTTTCTGTCTCGTTGGTTTTAAAATGACTACTTTACTGTGTTTTGCTTTCTTGTTCTGTGGCTAGTTTAGCTGTCAATTGTTGGATGTTACGCAGATTCTGTTGTCGTGTTGTCTTGTGGGGACATTGAGTTCAGTTGTAACTGTGATTTGAATATTTCGTGAATATATACTCGGGCACTCTTTACCCCTTTTAGGCGTTAACGAGGCCCATTACCTTTAAAAAATAAAAATATAAATTAAGATAAAATTAGAGAAAATAGATAACGAAGAAACATCAAAGATTTAATAATTGTGGATGTGAATACAATATAAGAGGCTTGGATGTAATAATGGCGTCTATACCTAGGATGAGAAATGAAACCATTTCATTTGGGTGAAGGTGACAAGTGGCAGATAATGTTATATAAATAATTAAAAGAAAGAAACATGAAATCTAGTATTTACCAAACTATACTCATTGTTTAACTGTCTTGTACAAAAGAAAAAAGTGGAAATGTAATATAATTAGGGTAAGTGGATGTATGCCATAGTTTGATATTTATTTATAATAATCTCTCTTTAGTTATGATTGATTGTAATCTATGAGTTAATTAGGGAGTCCCACGCGTGATCTACGAGTAAAGTCCGTGACATATCAATCCAAAATCACCCTCACCCTTGCTTTTTAACAAACCCAAATTATAGTATTGAGTAATTAATCGACACGGTCACATTTTAGTTTATGTTTTCCCTATCATATTTATTTTATTTAATAATATATTACATTAATAAGAACCAAACGACTTCGGTGATAAATAATTTGTTATTATTCCTTGAGTTTTAGGTTTGAGCACAAAAAATGTCGAGGTGTAAGTGTTTAATGTCGAGGATTGTGGTAATACGACCCGATAATACTATAAACTCTAATTCTAATAATAATAATCAACATGCTATTCATTTCCATGATGTTTAACTCTAACAACTTGATTCTAATAACTTAAAATTCAAAATAAATAATTTTTCAAGTTAAATGGAATTTTGCTCGGCCTTTTTCTAGAAATTGTTTTTAAAGGTATTATATAAATAAGAGAGAATCGCCTCAGTGACCAAAAAAAAGTTATAATATACGATTTTAACCAACTTTTTTTGGATTTGCCAAAATGACCAACAAAATCGCAACGCGAAATAAAAATCGCAACGCGATCCCCAGAATCGCAAATCAGTTTCCAAAATCGCAACGCGATTCTTGAAAATCACGATGCGATAGTACAAATTCGCATTGCGATTTTCCATAATCGCAACGCGAATATGAAAATCGCAACGCGAACACATAAATCGCAACGCGTATCCGTAAATCGCAACGTGTATCCGTAAATCGCAACGCGTATGGGTAAATCGCAATGCGTATCCGTATATCGCAACGCGTATCCGTAAATCGCAACGCGTATCCGTAAACTGCAACGTGTATCCGTAAATCGCAACGCGTATCCGTAAATCGCAATGCGTATCCGTAAATCGCAACGCGTATCCGTAAATCGCAACGATAATCCGTAAATCGCAACGCGTATCCGTAAATCGCAACGATAATCCGTAAATCGCAACGAGAATCTGTAAATCGCAACGATAATCCGTAAATCGCAACGAGAATCTGTAAATCACAACACTTAAATTTTGGGTATATAACACTGAAATCATAAACTAAATCCCTAAATCGCAACTCATTCCATCTCCATCTATCACTCTCTCCGGCGACATCCGTTCCTATATCCAACGACATCCTTCCCAATCCGGCAACAGGTTTTAGTTTCGCAGCTCGTCTGTTTAGTAAATTAATTTACAACCATGAAATCATCTAATGTTGATCATGTTTGGATAGATTTGTGTTTTGGAGGGTCATGGGATAATGTTCATGGTGTTTTACAATATATGCCTTTACCCATGAATCTTCAACTAAAATTGTCTTTACAAAAGTTAACTTATGAAACTCTAATGCTACGTGTTTCAAATAAATTGAATTTAGAGCCCCTAAGTGGATTTAGGCTATCTTATCAGAGAAATGGTAAAGTTTATTTGTTAACCGACAATGAAGATGTTGAACGATTCATTGCTTACATTAGTGTTTCACAAGATGATGTTACATTGTATGTTGTTGAACCTAGAAGTAGTATTGTTGGGTCAGTAGCGGGTAGTAATCAACTAAGTTTTTCTCAAAACCCACAACCTTTCTCTAATCCAAATCCCAATCAACTTTCAGCACCAAATTCCGGTTTTCGTATTGACCAGTTAGACGATGATGAGCCAACAGAAAAAATTGTGAGTACTAGTCAGTATTCGAAATTTGGTCTTGGTCAATATCCGGACTTTGATATTGGTCAATACACGGATTTTGATGATGTTTCAGAAGAAGAAACAGACCATGCGTGTAATGATATTGATATTGGTCAATACCCGAATTTTGATGATGAAACAGCCGTTGCCGAAGAATGTAATGTTGATGATAATGAGGAGGAAGTTACGACTGTGAATGAACATGTTGAACATCCATTCTGTAATTCATATAATCCTGAAGAAGAAAAAGAAGAAGAAAAAGTCCCCGAAGAAAAGAAAATGCCACGGGCGTATAACTGGAATATGCCAGAATTACTTCAGATACCGGAAGAAGAGTTGATAAAGAAAGCAGTTGATTGTTACACAAAAGTTATTCGTATCAAGAAAGATGATTGTTTTGATACAAAGGAAGACTTGAAGATAGCTTTATATACGAAATGTGTGGAAGATGGCTATCAACTAAAAGTTAACAAATCAAGCAAAGATCGTTTCGAAACAAGGTGTATGATTGACAAAAACTGTACGTGGCGTATGATTGCAAAGAGAATAAAAGATTGCAAAATGTTTCAAGTTAGGACTTTTATTGATAAACATACATGTTCAAGAACCCAAGTTTTTCCTCACCATAGACAGGCAAACAAAAAGGTGTTGGGTGGTTTTCTGGCTGAGTTAATGTTTTTGAATGGCAGGGTATATCGGGGACATGAAATTATGACTGACATGAATGCTCGGTTCAAGATTAGTATATCATATTCTCAAGCTTGGAGAGCCAAATGTTATGCCTTGGAATTGTTGAGGGGGTCGCCAGAAGCATCGTTTGCCCAACTGCCGGCTTATTGTCACAATTTAAAGCTGAAAAATCCTGGGTCGGTAACTCATATCAAAACAGATAGAGATGGACGCTTTGAGTTGCTGTTTATCGCCATTGGTGCTACGGTTAGTAAATCAATATAATTTTGTTGACTCATTTTTGTTAGTTACATGCATTTCACATTTAAATGATTATATTTCTTGTGTATATTATTTGTAGATTCGTTCGTTTATTACTTGCATGCGCCCAGTTATTATAGTTGACGGAGCACATTTGAAAGGTCGATACCTTGGAGTAAACTTATTAGCAGTAGCCATGGATGCTAACAATGGGATATTGCCAATAGCTTACGGGGTTGGCAAATCTGAAACCTCTGATTCATGGACATGGTTTATGGGGCATCTTAGGGATTGCATAGGTCCTATTAGCAATCTGACAATCATATCCGATAGGGCAAACTCAATTGACAACGCTGTTAGAAGGTGTTTCCCAGATGCTTTTCATGGACTTTGTGGTGTTCATTTGTATAGAAATCTAAAATCAAGGTCTGCTGGTATAAAAAAGCACAAATGGACATACTGGAAGGCTGTAAAAGCTTATCGGGAAGTGGATTTCAATAAGCATATAAATTGTTTAAGACGTGTTTTGCCTCAGTGTGCTCAAACACTAGAAGATGTCGGGTTTGAAAGATGGTCAAGAGTACATCAACTTGGAGCAAGATATGGTTTCATGACGTCTAATAGTGCAGAATCAATCAACGCTCTAAGTCGTCATTCCCGGAAATTACCCATTACTATGTTAATGGAGTTTTTTCGAGCCTCTATTCAACAGTGGTACTACAAGAAAAGAAACCATGCAGGTATTATTTCTTTGAATTCGTAACTTATCATATTTATATATTTTACTAAGTATTGTTTATTTAAATTTACAGGAACATTGGAACATCGTGTTACACCATGGACTGAAAAAAAGATAACGAAACGTGTTGTGAAGTCAACGTCATGGAGAGTTGAACCATGTTCAAACACTTTGTTTCAAGTACTGGATAATAACTTAAATGGGCTAGTCGATCTAAATGCAAAGACGTGTAGTTGTGACAGTCATTCTCTCGTTGCGATTTTCATTTATCTCGTTGCGACTCTTCTGCAAATTGAAACTTGAATGGATTGCATTACTTCAACCAAAAGACAGAACAAAGACAAAGACAAATACTAACTTGAAAATCGGAACGAGAGAATAGCAACGCGAAATGAAAATCGCAACGACAGAATCGTAACGCGAAATGAAATCTAAGTGAAATGGTTAATCTATTATTGAAATGACCAGTAAACTTATCATCAGTTTCAATATGAAAAACCTACAATAATGCAAACATTTCAAAATAAAAATAATTAAAAAAACTAACCCTCGGAGGTTGATTTTCCATTTCTGAATATTGTGAGGGATTTCTGACCGTGAATGGTTGTGAGGGATTTCGCCGGAGATGGGGACGGAAATCTTCGGAGATGGGGACGGATTTCTTCGCCGTAGAGAGTGAGAGATGGAGATGGGACTGAGTTGTGATTTTAGGTTTTAGGTTATGAGTTGCGATTACGGGATTTTGTCTTAATATTCTTTTTGTAATTTGAAAATAAAATACGCGTAGCGATTATAATGGCGCTTTAAATATCGCGTTGCGATTTACGGATACGCGTTGCGATTTTATGTATTATCGTTGCGATTTACGGATACGCGTTGCGATATACGGATACGCATTGCGATTTACCCATACGCGTTGCGATTTACGGATACACGTTGCGATTTACGGATACGCGTTGCGATTTATGTGTTCGCGTTGCGATTTTCATATTCGCGTTGCGATTATGGAAAATCGCAATGCGAATTTGTACTATCGCATCGCGATTTTCAAGAATCGCGTTGCGATTTTGGAAACTGATTTGCGATTCTGGAAACTGATTTGCGATTCTGGGGATCGCGTTGCGATTTTTATTTCGCGTTGCGATTTTGTTGGTCATTTTGGCAAATCCAAAAAAAGTTGGTTAAAATCGTATATTATAACTTTTTTTTGGTCACTGAGGCGATTTTCTCTATATAAAATGGTGAAATTCACTATTATTTATATGGGTTTATTATTCTATGCATTTGGTGTAAAAAAATTATTTCATAAATATATTTATTTGAATGACATTTAATATATTTAACAAACCTTAAACTACAACAGTTAAACTCTAAGGATAAATTACACTCATGACCACTTAATTATGAGAGTATTTTATTTTGATAACTGATTTTTTAATTTTGTCAATTAGATCACTTAATTATTTAAACATTGCCAATCAAACCATTTATCGGTAACACTAACGAAAAAACTGACATGAAAATTAAATAATAATATATTTACAAATTTAATTCTTATTATTTACACATTCAATATATTTAATTCTAATTTAATTTAATAATTTTAAGTATCAATTAAATAGTGACACATGACTCAAATAAAAAGTAACACATCACTATTTAAAAAAAAAGGTAACGCATCACTTATAACTTGAAGGGGTTACGCGCATCTCTACCATCGGGTAACCCCACTGTTATTAATATTTTAGAACATATTTTATATATCTTATTTAAGTTTTTTTTTAAACAAAGTTACTTAAACCCGATATATAAAGGGTGATTGACAAGTCTTAAGTCTTAACCAATAGGCCAATTTCCTATTTAATAATCGGTTATAACATTGGATAAATATATATTATAATTAATGAATGAGAAATAATTTATAATTAAATATATTTTTTATAATAATTTTTTGAGATCATATTACCCATTTCTTAAACTCTAAAATAGTGACTTCGTTTAACGGATAGAGTTGGGAATTCTAATTCATCATGCTTTTTCTTTCTATTCATTTTCCCTTTTAAAGGTGGGTCCATTTTTATTCTTGTATCCAAACTCCCATTTACAGCCCAACCATGTTTTAAATGGACTTCATTTCCTTCGTTATTTTATTATATTTTTTTGAAAAATCTGCTGCTTTATCGGTCTGACAGTTTGGCCGAGTGGTCTAAGGCGCCAGATTTAGGCTCTGGTCCGAAAGGGCGTGGGTTCAAATCCCACAGCTGTCATCATTATTTTATTCTCTTTTTTCAACGAGAAACCTGTATCCAAAAATAGTACACTAAACCGGATACTCAGTCCAAAGAAAATGTTTTATGCAACATGGTACAAGTTACAATTACGTAACAAAGCAGAAGCTGTGATTTTTTAGTTCCGCTTGCGAAGAAAAAATAAAGCAATTCAACATCATATATGGTTGAACATAATGATTTAAATTGTGGCTGTGGATATGTTTTATATTTTGTTGTTTTTCGCGATTGCAATAATAACAAATGTTATTACAGTCATTGTCAGTGTCATGGTCGTACAATAATAATTTCGGATGAAATTTTTATCACTATATAACAACCGTTATTTTGATAGTGGACTGTTATTCGAGTGTCCCCTAATCTAACCAAATGAAAACGGCTTCTTCCTCGAAGAAGGCGAGCACGCTTCCATCTCCGGTATCCGACAGTCCCCACGTGTCGGCGTCGACCAACTCTTATCCTCGTCTCGGATCACCACATCCCCGTACAACACCACTTCACCCTCTAAATTTTGATATATTTAACCCATGATTCAGATTTTGGAATTATACAGTCACTTCGACCCGTTATCTAAAACCAGCCCACCAATGGACTCATATGTTCTTTTTGGTATATATCAACGACTCATGTTTGATGCTTTTATAATTTCTTTATCCTTTTTATGTTCTAAATATAACAGTGCAGTACATGTAATTTAATAAAAATAATTAATATAATACTTGTAATTGTACAATATCCAAGACGATATACGTACTCTCATAAAATACTTAACATGATACTTGAATTCTAGTTTTATATATTATTATAATATACTGAACTAACATAGTTAATAAATGTTTTAAATCAACCGAATAAAAGTTTGTTACATATTTTTTTCCTTCAAATCAGTAAATCCAAGTCAATTCTTATTTTTAATTTTTTCTTGTTTCATTTGAATTTTCAATCTCTCCATCATCAATAAGTTGAATAAAAATTTTGGAGAAAAATGATTCTCTTTTGTTTTATTTATGTTTTATCACATAATAAAATAATATTTGTGTAGATTTATTGATTTAAAGAAAAAAAACATGTGTTAAATTTTTATTGAGGTCGTCCAACAAAGGGAGTCATCACTAATTTTTTTATTTAGGCATGATTAAATCATTAAAAAAATTATTATCTTAATAAAATCTTATTATCAATTAAAATTTATTAAAATAATATTTTTCATCTACGAAATCATTAGATTTAAAGTTATTGTTAAATGTCAAAAAGTATTTACATCCTCGTAATGCTTATAATTAATATCTTGTCAAACACGTGTCACCTAATGAAAATTATGAGTTCAAAATTATAAATTTTAGTATGATCCCTTAAAAATATTTTAAAAGGTGATTGAGCTTTATTTTAGAATAGAAAGATCTAAAAGTAAAATTTTATTTTAAAATATTAAATTATTTTTTATTAACCCAATTCTAAAAAGATATTCTTTTATCAAGAATAATTAAAGAAATCACACTTCAACATTATACAAGACTATCTAGTAAATTTTAACGTGGAGCAGGGTTGTAGGAACTGTGGAGGGTTGGGTCTGGATAAACGAAACCACGTCTTCTTTAAGTGTTTATTTTCAAAGGTGTGGGAGGTTATTCTTGATCAGTGCAGGGTCTGCAGAACTGTGGGAAGCTGGGAGGAAGAGCTGGATTGGGTAAATCTCTCATTGTATATATTTTAAAGGTGGCTTGGTGTGTTTATATATATATATTGTATTTGGGAGGAGAGAAACCTTAAACAGTGTAGAGGTGAGTATAGGAGGGTAGGAGATATTGTTGACATTATTAAAAGAATAGTTAGGATAAAAGTCCACGAGGCAATTCTTAGACAGGATGATATTAATCGTTCCCTTTGTATAGTTTGGGGTATTCAATGCACTTAGGGGGTTAGCTGCTTTGTAACTGGTTCTTTGTAGCAGCATTTTAGCTGCTTCATGGATAACAAAGAAAGAAATTTATCCAATAAAACAAAATGAGATCCTTAAAAATGATATATGAATGCATATTTAATACGAGTAGTTAGAAAGAGTATTATTCGTCTTAGAGGTTCTGGGTTCGAACATTTGTTCTATAGGGTGTGTATTCGTTGATAATGATTAAGAAAAATTCTAAATAGATATTATCTTATAACTGTAGACTATTCAAAAGAAAATGATAAAAGAACCGACCTGATTAAGATAGTAAAATCATTTAATGAGAAAAAAAATGAAATAAAGAAAATAAAAAGGGGAAGTTTATTGATGTCTCATGATAGGTTGTTTTCATTAAAAAAAATAAAGTATCTAAAATGAATTGTTTGTTATTTTCATGCCATTATTATTTAATTATTTAGATGATACTTTTTTTAATAGTATAGGACAATTATAAGAAATTACTTCTTTTGACCCCTAAAAGATGTCCGTTATTGACTTTTTTTAGATCAATTTTTTAAATTTTGACTAATTATTATTAAAAATTTATTGTTGATAAAAATATGTAAAACATATTTTAAAAACCTTCAATAAAATAGTTTTCAAATATATATTTTATAAAATTTAATTATTTAAAATAATCATGGTTAAAATTTAAAAATCTTGATTTTTTAAAAATCAATAAAAGACATTTTTATAAGACAGATGGAGTATATGTTTAGAATTTTTTTAATTAATTAACAATGCACATAAACCATACAGAGATAACTGCTTGAACCCTTATTTTCTAAAAAGAATAACATTCTCTTTTACTACGGTTAAAATCACTTAATGAATTGTAATTAATTAAATGATGTTGTTTGCTTACATCAAAATTTTTCATTAAAAAAACAAAGTATATGATTTTTTTTTGTTCGGCAAAAATTTATATTAAAAATAGAAAGGCCAAATAAGTATATAATCATCTTGTCAAAAGCGCTAAAACAAAGACACGCCCTTAGAATGGGATTGACATGAGATTCGAATCCGACAGATTTCGACTCGATTTGATTGAGTCAGATTAAAAAATCAAGTTTAGGCCGAGTCGGGTTGATTGATGGTAAAAATATCTGATCTGACATGACCCGATAAAAACATATAATTTTACTTATATATTTAAGGATAATTGTAATAATGCTCCTCTATATGTTATTTTTCAATTAAATCCCGATTGTTATTGAATAAAAATAATATTTTTTATAAATATATTATTTTGGGTTGGGTTGCATCGATTTCGGATTTTATCTCAAAAGATCGAGTCGGATTCAGGTTGGATGGAGGGTGTACAATTTTCCAGTAAGGTCGAGTTCGGGTGGAAAATATATAATTTTCAGGTCGGTTGACCGAAAATTCGACCCAATCCGAACTATGCCCAACCCTATAAACATATCAAAATTACTAAAATAAAATACTGAAGAAAAAAAGCAATGAACTTTGGATTGAAATGTTACTACTAACTAACATAACATCATTAGAATATTAAATATAGTGTTCAAATTAAACTCGTACATAAACTAGTCGTATGGGCTAAACTTTAAACAACATGATTTTGACTTAAGACTAACTCGACTCAGTTTGAATAATAAAAATATTTTTAAACATTTTTTAGTATACAAATAATAAAACAAGTAGAACCCATCAAGTATCTTCAATGTTATTTTTTCTAGAGATTTTAGATTCGAACAGTTGTGTTTGTAGAGTATATGTACATTATTAATTGATTTAAAAAGTAGTAAACATACGTTACTTTATAATCACATCAAATTATTAAAAAATAATAAAACAAATAATTGAAAATCAACGTATTAAATGTATAGAAAGTACAAAATGGCTAATGAACGATGCAGAAACCAAGAGTAGTTTTCAGTGAGGATTGCTTCGGGACAAGGCTAACGAAAGATGGGGAAATATTTATGGTTAACGTTCAGTTTGAATGGAAGGGAACTAGTTTGAGTCGTCAATGGGACGTTTTAACTACCATATATAAAGTCTTCATCCTTTTCTATCAACAGTTCCAACTACCACGACAAAATATTCTTAGGCTTACATCCTTTTATATTAGCTTTGTATAATAAAAATTACATTAAGTCGTAATACATGCTCAAAAGACTTTTATTTGTTTAATAATGAATGTTCAAATGTTCTTGCGTAAATCATATTTAAACCCATGACTTTTAACAATAATAAATTCCCTTAACTATTAAGGTCGCTTCATTCGTGTTATAATAATTATCTTTAATATAATTGATGCCTTCGATCTTACGGGTGATATCCATAGCTTTCATTTTGTATGGACCCCCATCTAAGTGATGACGACAAAAGACATGCAACGTTGTCAACGAAGTAAAGTAGTATTATAAGTTGGAAAATTGCGACGGATATATTATTTGGCAAAGCTACGTGGATGGGAAATTATGACACATTTGTATCAATGGACATGGCTGCTGGTTGGAATAATGTATCATTCATCGTGAAAATTCTCTTCTCTTACGTCCTTTTCCATCGAATGAGCCAAATATTCATTTTCCTTCAATTTTATGTCTCATTAATTGGATTTTACCGATTTTCTTTTTAAATACTTCCATTGAATGGTCGGTTTGTGATAATAATGTGGAACTTGCAATAATGGTCCCGTTGGCTGATCTTCTAATCCGTTCCTACAGTCTTCACTAAGATATTTATAAAATATCTGCACTGATTTTAACAAGTATACACTAAAAAAAACCAATGATATCTTTATTTAATAAATTCGAAAAGGTATTTGATTCATAAAATATAATGTTGTCTCTGAGAATATGATTATTAAAATATAATATTATCTTAAGAAAAATGATGACAGATCAAATGTGATTATACAATTTAAAAATGATTGCTTTCCTTAATAATGATTTTTAATAATAAAAAAAATTCGCAAACCAAACTCTCCATAAATAAGAATTTTTATCACCATAGATAGAATTATGATGAAAAAATTAGGAGGATTTAAAATCTTTAAATTAAAAAATATAGTTTTGTTAAATACTTAAACTCAAAAATTTTAAAAATATTTATTTTTATTAATATTTAAATTAATAAGGATCTAAAATATTGTTAGACAAAATATTAGGGACTGATGTCACTCCAAACCCCTATATAATTTATGTTTAGAAATCGTTATTTTTTTTTTAATAATGACAACTTGATTTCATTAATAAAACCAATGGAATAATTCATAAAAATTATTTCCTATTGTCGAACGAGACGTTTTACGAATTGATAAAGGAGTGGTGAGCGAACTAAACTATCTAGCAAACTGTTTCGCTATACAATTCTGATTATATAGACAAATAATTTTTTTTACCAAAGAAGGGATTTGACTATGCATAACCACTGACAAACCAATCAGAAAACAAATATCGTGAAGGTCTTTGTGCGAGCACCAAAAGGACCACAAATGTATGTGAAAAATGTATCAAAAACCATAAGGAACGTTTACAGTAACAAAGAAAAAACGTCTCACAAGAGTAGAGAAAAATATATTAAAGGACAGATATTCTTATTCAAAACTGGAAAAAAAACTCAAGATAAAAGGAAAACAAAAGACATTATATAAAGAACAAGAGAAATAATAACCAACGACAATATTAAGAGAATAAAAAAATAAATTTTTTGAAGAAAGCCTAAGGAAAGTATTGAAAGAAAACCGTGACTTTTTTCTAATAATATTATTTCCAAGATTTGGACAAGAGTGTAATATATCTTATTATTGAATCTAATACTTTGTAAACTTTTTAATTAAATATAAAAAAATAAGAAATCAAAGACAAAATTGACAAAAAGAATATATTCAAAATAAGATGAAGAGTGTTAACAAAGGTGAGTATAATAAAGTATTGGTTGGTGCAGGTTCCTCCAACGGTGCTCTAGCTAATTTACGGACTTTATAATTAGTCACTAATCCCGATGATCATAATCGTACTTGTCTGATTAGGGCATAAGAATTTGTTGGTCCCTTTATTCTTTCAACAAATTAACTTTCGGCACGTATGCATATATCACCACCGAAAAGTTAGCAATCATCCAATATTTACCAGCCTCGTGGCATCTTGGGAAGTCTAAAGTTTGATTCGTCCTTGTTTCTTTAGTTAATTTGGATGGTTATGAAATAATACCTATTTGAAAATTTTATTATTTAAATAATTAAAATTAAAAAATATTTTTAATTTTAATAGTCAAATTAATAAAATTTTCATTCACATATTTTCGTTAATAACGGACTAAATGTTTTAGGGTAAACTGCACGCTCAGTACTTAAACTATCAATTTTATTTCGTTTTAGTATCTAAACTTTCATTTATTTTAAAATCATACTTAATATTTATTTTTAGTTTCTTTTTGGTACCTCACCGTTAAAATTTTAACGTAATTGCTACAACATGACACTTTTTATTTTAATTATATATTAATAAAATAATAAAAATAAATGTCACGTCACAAAAAATTATTAATAAAATAAATTAGAGTGATTAAAACATGAGCAATTTGAAAATTTAGTAGTTAAATGGAAAAATTTTAAACTTTATGACCAAAATAAGAGTGAGAAGATAATTAAGTGGTGAATGAGGTAATTTACCCATAAAAATGTCATGTGCATTATTTCTATTAATTTTATAGCAACGGTACTAAAATGAAATAAAAGTAAATCTTATTGAAAGTATTAAAGCTCGATTGCATCAGTGGTCTGGTAGGACTTTAAGTTATGTTGGTAGACTGGAACTTGTTCAAGCAGTATTATTTAGCATCACTAATTATTGGTGTAGGCAAATCTTCATTCCCTTCTCTGTCATTAAAAAGATTGATCATTTATGTTCAAGAATTTTTTGGAAGGGAATTGATAAACCTACTGCTGGTGCCAGAGTTAGTTGGCATAAAATATGCAAGCCTAAATCCGAGGGAGGTCTTGGTCTGAAAGACCTGAAAACTTGGAACAAAGCTTGCATGATGCTCCTTATTAAGAGTATTCTGGCTGGAGAGGGTTCCTTGTGGGTGGCTTGGCTGGGTCAGTACATTTTTAATACTAATGATTTCTGGTCTGCAATTGTAAAAAATAACATGAGTTGGCCCATAAAACATATATTGAAACTTAGAAACGAAGCTTCCTCTATTTTGCTTTCTGGCTCCAAGAAAACTAATGATTTATGGAATGAGATCATAGTTAAGAAACCTAAAGTGCACTGGCACTCTCTATTGTGGTTTTCGCTCCTCATCCCTAAACATAGCCTAATTGCATGGATGACTTTCCTTGATCGCCTTCCTACAAAAGAAAGGCTCCATCGAATGGAGCTAGTTAATGACTTTCAATGCACTCTTTGTGGAGTTGGATCTGAAACTCGAAATCACTTATTTTTTGAATGTCAGACTACCACTGCTTTATGGTATGCTATCTTTGACATCAATTATATTCGACTTAGGCACACTTCTTGGGAATCTCTCTATGATTGGGCTATGGCTACATGGAAGGGCAAATTCCTCCTCACTTCTTTAATGAAAATCTCTTCTAATGCACTAATTTACACAATCTGGAAAGAAAGGAACAACAGAATCTTCCAAGGTAAAGCTTCCACTGTTGATGTTATGTTCAAAGCTATCAAGGAAACTGTTGGATTTCATCTAAGGGGGAGGACTATCAATAGATTAGATGTTGTGAATATTAATCTTTGTAATCAATGGGGTATAATTTGATTGTGCTTGTTTGCCATCTTTGATTTAGGACAATCCTTGTACTCCAAACACTCATTGTTCTTTTGAAGCAGTTCACTGCTCTTGGGTAATAAAACAAAAATTATCCAAAAAAAAAATAAAAGTAAATATTAGATATGGTTTTGAAACAAAATTTAGGTACTAAAATTAAATAAAATTAATAATTTAAGTATTAAATATATAGTTTATCCGTGTTTTATTTTTCAAAATCATACATATAATTATTTATTTTAAAATTACATCTAATATTTATTTTTTTATTTCATTTTAATACCTTAAAATTTAAAACTTAACAAAAGTGTTACCTCAACTTTCAAGGACACGAGCACAAGTGCACACGTGTGAAGTACGTAGTGCATTGTACGGATGGGACCACGTATGACACGCGCGGGGGTGACTGTGGGGTGGGAATCCGAAGAGATAGATAGAAACGTGAAAACAAAACTTAATATTACCAAAATGAAAGGTGATCTAAGGCGGCGGCAAGGGTCATTGGAGACAGGTGTACAATGGAGCACTTGCTTTTAGGAATTGGAGCAATGGCAGGTGATGCCACGTGGACCTCTTTTACAGGTGACACGACCCACGTTCTTACTTCCTTTTCCTTCACCCTCCTCTACTTTTTCTTTATTTTACTAATAAAAAATTTGGTGTCCGTCTTCGCACGCAAACGAAATATATAAGTGAAAGGGAAGAATGAAAAAAAAAACATTATTGCCTGCTCGATCTCATCTCATCTCATCAAATCTCAAAGCTACACCAGAGCCACAATTGATGGTTAAAGAACATAAATAATAATCGACTATAGATATTATTTTATTAAATTTTATAATTATTAAAATTTATAAGATAATTTTTAATTATAAATTATTAAAAATTTTAATTATTAAAAGTTATAAAATAATCATTCGATTATTTATATATTATAAAGTCATTATTATTTATTAAAAATTGACGATTTTCTAACTTGTATTTAATAAGCTAACTAAGATATAATAAAATATGACCGTTTGAAATTGTGAAATCAGATTTTATATTATCTAAGTCAGTAAGTTAACGTCTAACTCTAACGACTATATATTTTTAACAAAAGTAACAAGTTTGGAATATATAAATAATCTAATGATTATTTTATAATTTTTAATAATTATGAGATTTAACAAAAAAATACCTTATAATTAAGGGATTATTTTATAATTTTTAATAATTTGAGATTCAATAAAACAAAATCATATAATTATAACATCATTTGTGCACTTTACTCATAATTAAGTAACTATCCACGTGGATTTTATTAGTTTTTATTAATATATTTTTTTCGAAGCCGAGGCAGCCACCTATTTGTTGACACTAAAAAATGCCCTTTATTTTCGAACACCGCCAATCATTAAAGATGTTAATGTTAGCAATATATAGTATTTGGTTGGAAAAGTTGGGTAAAAAGCTAAAGGCTTCGCGTTTTGTCTTAGATGTTTGTCTATTTTTTTTCCTTTGCCTAAAATAGCAAATTCGAAGAGTGTGGGGCCCCGAAACTTTCTTTACTTAGCACTAGACTTGAAGAAAAGGGACCCCAAGAGTACAGATTACACGAACCTGAGCTGGGATCAGGACACGTGTGAGGTCCAAGTCCCGTCTGTTTTGACCATGTCAGCTGCTCTCTGTTCTCAACCCAACCCTTCGCCTTGCCTTTAGGCTTTAAACTTTGACGGACTTACGGAGTAAAGTTGGGGTTTCAAATATTCACGCGCCGCTTCATGACGTTCTCCTCGTTTTTTTACTATTATAAAAAATTTAGGGTAAAATATATTAATGATCTCAAAATTATAAGATATTATTTTATTAAGTCTCCTAATTATTTATATGTTTTCAGCTTATATTTTTCGCACAACGTCTAGTATCCATCATTTACGGGTAGAATTGCAGGGTTATCTAATCCATTCACTCCCCATGCTTTTGTTTCTCATTATTGTTCGTTTGAGCTAAACATCAAACTTTTGACTTGAAAATTATAAAATCTTATCTTAAAACTGTTTGAGTAGTATTTTGCGGGTTAAATATTTGTTTATATTATATCGTTGAGCCAGTGCTTAAAATATTATACCGTCGAGCAAGTGCTTGAAAGCAACAATGATGCCAATAGAAATCATTAAAATATGATTTTATCATATCTCAATTAACATGATAACATCCAGTTTGGACGATTTTCAATTTTTTAACAAAAAAGACAAATTTGAAACATATGAACAGTCTCGTGATCATTCTATAACTTTTAATAGTTGGGGGACTCAACAACTCAACATCTTATAATCGAGAGACTATTTTGTAACTTTTAATAATAGAAAGAATTAATAAAACAAACATTATAATTAAGGGACTATTTTATAAATTTTAATATTTGAAGGACTCAAAAAAGTAGTACCCTCTAATCGGGAAACATTTGTGTATTTTACCCAAATATTTAATGAAAATTGGTTTTACGAGTATAATTTATCGAAAACATCATATAATTTAAAGAAAAAACCGAGTCAGAACCAAGTAGTTTTGTTGTACGACAACTTAATATAATACTAAAAAAAGACTCTACTGAAAATGTTAATGTTTTTTAGCATTTTCGGTAGAGCGCTACATAAAATATTTTTTTTACAGGAAATGTTAATTTCACTATCTAAAATGAATATTTCCGATATTAACATTTTCGGTAGAAAAAAATAACATTTTAGGTAGCACTCTACCAGAAATATTAAAAAAATACAAACCTTTTCGGTAACGTCTTTTCTTAGCCTTATATTAAGTTGTCTTTCCTTAAACATCCCCGTTAGAGCCGAAACAAAGTAAAGTTGCAATGTGCTTTATTATTTATTTATTTATTTCAAATATTATTTGTTATAATATTAAACAATTATCAACAAATAAATAAGATTAAAAATGAAACTAAAAAAAAATACTCAAATTACGTGAAAAACTCAAAAAGAACAAACTATAGGAAGAGGAAAAGAATTTCACTAATATGAAGGGAAAAAAATATAAGTATCTATTTATAGGGATAAATACTTGATTATAAGGGAAATTGAATAAAGTAAAAATCTACTTTAATAATATTATCTATTTTTTTATCAAACTAGATTTATTATTTTCCCAATTTAATCGTGTCACTTCGAATTTGAGTTAAACTTTAACATTATTATTAGATATTTTTCATATGATTTTTTAAACAGAACCTCAGTTATATACACGGATGAATAAAATTAGATCTGATTAGAATTTTTTTGGAATTTCAAATTAACTTAGTAGATTCAAATTATAATTTTGGATTTTGATTCGAAATCGGATCTTACAAATCCAAAAAATTAAATTTAATTGTTTTAGAATTTAATGGTTGATTTTCTTATTTATTCAATTCATCCTTTATTTTAAGTCAAATTTTAACCAAATTTGAATCATAGAGTCCTAAACCATTGTAGGATACATATGTAGCTTCAATTGATCATTTTGAAAACTAATTCCTTGTTTGTTCAATCTTGGCCCTCAATTTTGTATGATTTTTCTTGTTTCTTCAGTTACTCGTTTGTTTTAAGGGGATTGTCTCAGGAAAGACGGGATAATATACGGTTAATATACGGCGTTACCGGATACATTATAATATATTTAACAAATTTGGTTTAGCGCTACTTGAAATATCGAGTAATAACAATGTTGTAGGTGGAAATCATGAAGAAAATATTAAAAAATTTGGCAACCGGCAAACTTAGCTTGTCGGTTTGTGTCGATACAAATTAAAAATGTATCGATCCATAGCAATATAACATGTAAAAATATGATAAAACCGGTGTCATTATGATAAAACCGGTAAAGCGCTACCAGATATATTGAAAGTGTCGATAAATTAATATAAGTGTCGACACTTTTGTAATTTAAAAGAGAAGAAGTTATAGCGCCTAAAAGGTGTCAATACTTTATAAAAATGTGTCGATCTATAGCAATATAACAGGTAATAATATGACAAAACAGGTATCGAAATGATAAAACCGGTAAAAAGCTACCGGATATATTGAAAGTGTCGATAAATTAATATAAGTATCGACACTTTTGTAATTTAAAAGAGAAGAAGTTATAGTGGTTGAAAAGTGTCGATACTTTATACAAATGTATCGATCCATAGTAATATATCCGGTAATAATATGACAAAAGAGGTATCGAAATGATAAAACCGGTAAAAAGATACCGGATATATTGAAAGTGCCGATAAATTAATATAAGTATCGACAGTTTCGTAATTTAAAAGAGAAGAAATTATAGCGCCTAAAAAGTGTCGACCATACAAATTATCTTTTTACGTTGTGTCGAACGCAATTACATCACCGAAGCATATGTAATCTGATCTCGATGTAGAATCCGACCAAATAAGATTATGCAACTCCCCTGATTCGTCTACCGAGTATGTCACAAAAAACCCGGGATCATCATGTTTCTTATAATCAAAGTAAGCAATAAGCGCATTTAAATCCCCATCGACGATTTCCTTTGCTTTGCCTCTTTGAAGTGCATTATAGAGATCTTTATGTGTAAATCCAACATTATGATAGCCCCCTGCCTGCTGCGTTAAATAGTTCATTACTTGTGACGTGCCAACACCGACCTCTTTCAATGTTGTTGCCTCATCGATATCAGCCTTACTTACAGCTCTATTAGAACGAATAAATGGTGTCATAGCAGGTGTGCACAATGCATGATTATGTTTCTGATAAGACTTACTTATAACCCACTGATCGTTTATATTTGTTGTTGTAACTACGATTCTAGCCTTGCATCCTGTTCTTGTGATTGGCGTATGAGCACGTTGACGATCAACGGTATTGACTTTTGATACTCGAAACCCTTCTTTGGAACAACAAAATTATTGTGTCTTCACATTCCCTTCCATGTCAAGCCGTGTTGTTCCCCGACGTGCACTAAACCCATGTTCCCGTGCGAATTCATTGTAAAAGTACCAAGCTTGATCACGTGAAGAGAAGAGCTTACCAACCAATATGTCCGATTCATCAACATTATGTACTTTATTGCATTCCTCGGTTGGCTTAACATTGTCTGCATCAGTATGATCCATGGTAAAAATTTTGTTGTGCAATTTCAGTGGTCCCAACAGGAGTTGATGGAGATGTATGTAAGTAAAGGTTCATTGAACAACATGTTTCAGTGGTGCTTTCAATAGGATGTGGTATTGGTAGTGGTGGTAGTTGAAGGGTGGGTACAATATTAAATTTGCAGGACATATTCAGGTACGTACAATAACTACAGAATTCAATAACTTTAAAGTAATAGGTAAAATTACAATGTAGGTGGTAAAATTAAACTATTTTAATGACAAATTATATAATGTAATAGGTAAATTGACAATGTAACCAGTACACATATACCGTTTAATTATAAAACATGTTAACATAAAGTATCGACACTATTAGATTTTGTGTCGATAAATATAATGTAATAGGTAATTTTCAATGTAACCGGTAGAAATATACCGGGTTCATGAGAGAATAGGTCAACATAAAGTATCGATACTTTGTTTAATTTGTGTCGATACATTTTTTCAAAATGAATGGCAAACGAGGTGTACGCATAAAGTGTCGATACATTTTTAAAAAGTATCGATCCTCAAAACATCGAAATCGATAATTATTATGTAACAGGTAAATTTACAATGTAACCGGTTAAAATATACCGGTTAATTAGCAAATAGGTATACATTATGTATCGACACTCTTTAAATATGTGTCGATACTTTTTTCCAAAATAAAACACAAACGAGTTGCACGCATAAAGTGTCGATACATTTAAAATTGTATCGATCCTGAAAATATCGAAACCGATATTTATAATCTAATAGGTCAATTTATAATGTAACTGATTTAAATTTACCGTTTTTATGAGAAAATAGATCAATATAAGCGCTACCTATTACATTATATAAGCGCTACCTAATTTGTTATTGTACTTAATAATATTTCCGGTTAAATGCCTATTTTATTATATAAGCGCTTCCTATTACATTATCTAAGCGCTACCTAATATGTTATTGTGCTTGATAATATTTCCGGTTAAAGATATAACATAACCGGTCTAAATTTTAACCGGTCACGCCGTTTTTTAGCCGTTTTTAGGCGCCGCACAGCAGAAGTTCCCTTGTTTTAAGTTCATTTTTCTACTAAATTAAAACCACATGATTCACTAACATTATAAAACACATATGTAAATTCAATTCTATTATTAACAATAAATTTATTCTTTTTTCAATTTAGTCCTATTCTATTTAATCTGGTCCATTGGTTGATTTTTTTTAAATATTCTTTTCCCATCAATTCATTTAACTCCTTTAATCTCCCATAAAAAAATATATCTTAAAAAATCATTTATTTATAAAGTTATATTATATATATGTTTTATAATTTTAAATGTTATTTGATTTATAAGATAACATTACAAATCTTGTTAATACATGTGGAGAAGAATATGAAGAAATATATATGTATATTTTATATGATTAGAAAAAGTCGTTTAACCAACAACCAGGTTGTCTAGTGGGATGAGGCATTAGGTCCCTTAAGCAAGGTCAGGGGTTCGAATCTTGGCGTTTGCAAATAGAGCAAACTGGGTTGGGAGGGTCACCCTCGTCTCTGTAGTACCCGATCTGTATTAGTCTGTTAATAAATCAGATACTAGTGATTAATTCAAAAAAAAGTTGTTTAAATTTAAACCAATATGTATCATAATATTATAAAAAATACAATTGAAAATACTGAGGTGGAGTGACCAGAAAAATAACAGTATAAGGTAGGACAGATCTGCTTAGGAAAAACAAACAAAAAGGAAAAAAATGAAAGAGCTTAAAGCAAGGTGTTCCCAGAAATGTGGTGATGTCTGTTATCAAACAAGCCCCAAACCCTTCCCCTTCAACGTTATATAAATCCCACTACCTCCATTGATCTATTCTTCAAGTAATTCACCCTTCTATCACCTCTATCTCTTTGAATCTCTTCCAACACTTATTGCCACCATGCAACAACTACTATTCTTCTTCTCATTGTTGCCACCCCACACTTTTCTAGCAACTTTCACAGCTTTCTGTGGCTGTCAGCTTCCCTTTCTGGTGGCTTTGGTGGTGGTGCTGTTGTTGTCTATTCATCAATGGCGGCATCACAAGGACAAGCGTTTGCCACCTGGTTCAATGGGTTGGCCTTATATCGGTGAAACTTTCAAGCTTTACACCGAGAATCCGAATTTTTTCTTTGCCAACCGACAGAAAAGGTTTCTACAAACGAATAAAGAGATTATGAATTTATGATGGTATATAGAAATTGTAAAAACTGATTCGGATTGTTTTTTTTATTAGGTATGGAGATATATTCAAAAGTCACATATTGGGGTGTCCCTGTGTGATGATTTCAAGCCCTGATGCAGCCAAGATCGTGTTGGTGACAAAGTCTCATCTTTTTAAGCCAACTTATCCACCCAGCAAGGAGAAGATGATAGGCCCCGAGGCTATATTCTTCCACCAAGGTGCTTATCATTCCAGGCTGAAAAAATTGGTCCAGGCTTCCTTTTTACCTTCTGTAATTCGAGGCTCGGTTTCGGAGATCGAGCAGATTGTTCTCAAATATCTACCTGCTTGGAAAGATACCTCCATTAATACTTTGCAAGAAATGAAGAGAGTATGTTTCTTTTCTCATAAGTTTTAAACCATTTTTAGCTTCTATCAAGAATCTTAACCAAAGTGTGTTTTTGTGTTTTTAGTATGCTTTTGATGTGGCGATCATTTCTGCCTTCGGCCATAAACAAGACATGGAAATGAATGGAATCAAGCAACTCTATCACTGCCTGGAAAAGGGTTACAATTCCATGCCTTTAGATCTTCCGGGAACTCCTTTCAATAAAGCTATGAAAGCTCGGAAGCTGTTGAATGAGACCCTGAGAAGATTGATAAAAGAAAGAAGGGAAACCGAGAAACAAAGTGATGGAGGAGGGGGATTGCTGGGAGTTCTGTTGGGGGAGAAGAACCACCAGAAGGTCGAGCAACTCAGTCGACTCAGTGATTCTCAGATTGCAGATAATGTAATCGGTGTAATCTTTGCTGCTCATGACACCACCGCAAGTGTCCTAACATGGCTCTTGAAATACTTGCATGACAATGGAGAGTTACACGAAGCGGTGACGGTAAGTAAAACTGTTTTCCCTCACCTCGATGATCAAAAAGGAAAGCAATCGAAAATTTTCGAGTTCTCAATATAAATCATACATGTTGCAGAGAGAACAAGAAGGTATTCGACGCAGAATAAACGAAGCAAATCGCCGGCTTACGTGGGATGATACAAGGCACATGCCGTTGACTACAAGGGTACATTAATTCTCTTTTATTGTTTATATATATATATATATGTATGTATTCATACTTTAAAGATGATAAGTAAATTGTGTGATTTAATCTGCAGGTGATTCAAGAGACATTAAGAACAGCAAGTATACTCTCATTCACGTTCAGAGAAGCAGTGGAGGATGTTGAGTTTGAAGGGTATTACATCCCCAAAGGATGGAAGGTTCTTCCTCTCTTTAGAACCATTCATCATTGTGCAGATTTCTTCCCTCAACCCGAAAAATTCGACCCTTCGAGATTTGAGGTCAGGCTCTAAAAGATATTTTAGATTCGGATCGATTTGAGTCTAAGCATACTTGATCCTTTTTGTCTTGGGAATCATATGCATGTGTGTATGGTGCCATGGTATCCCTGAGAAGGTGGGTCATTGGACCATCCAGATTCAGAGTAAATATAAGGTTATCAATGGTTGAGCTGATATGCTGCTGTCTTTTTCATTTGTTTCACTGTGAAATCTTGCCTGTAATCGAACCATCTTTTTTATCAAATCTTTCAAAGTATCACACCACGTGACTTGATTTTGCACCATATGTTAATGTTGGTGATGTTATTTGCAGCTACCACCCAGACCCAACACGTTTATGCCGTTTGGCAATGGGGTTCACTCTTGTCCAGGCAGTGAACTGGCTAAGCTTGAGATGCTTGTGCTCCTTCACCATCTCACCACCAGATACAAGTAATTACACAGATCATAATCACCATCATTACTTTTTTTTTTGGTTTTGAAAACGTAAGATGAACATAAAGCCACGTTGATTGATGCAAAAGAAAGATTTTGTTTTAAAGTTCTTTTGTCGATTAAAAAAAGTGGTCCTCTTGGAGTGCTCCTTAGGCTCTGCAAAATGGTCCTAATTAGTCCCCAACACTGCCCTTGGGGTTTGATTATAATTTGCACAGTCTTCAACAGAGGATTCAAACCAAGTGAATCAAAATGAACAAATGAAAAACAGGGGCTTTATCTTGAAATTTTTTGATTTTAAATATCTTTTTCTTTTGACCTGCCATTTTCATTGAAATGGATGCAGGTGGCAAGTGGTGGGAGATGAAGATGGGATCCAATATGGTCCTTTTCCGGTGCCCAAAAGGGGCTTACCAATAAAGGTCACTCCTAGAAAAATATAGGCACCATGAAGAACAATACACCATTTCTGGATTTTGGACTCAATGAAGACTGAAACTTCCTTGACTGGGGGATAAAAAATCAAGATAACCCCATTGAACTTTTAATTTGTTTTTTTGGGGTTGTCAAATTTGTCCCTGGGAACCTTTGTAATTGCTCAAAAGCTTTCTTGAGGTAGGGTTTTTATCCTTGGTTTGTTCAAGGTTTTTAAGTAAATCTATTGTATGAAAACAAAAACAATTAGCAAAATGCTAATAGTGAAAAAGATGAATAAAATAAAATTTATTTGCAGGAATTACAGATTATTACACATTTCAAACCCCACACATGCTGTAACCAATGTTCCAAACCCTAAACCATTAGTGGGGTAAAATAAAAGGACATAACACTACCATTAAAAATGCTCCTTCAGTCGAGCCCTTCCAACCAGCCTGAATTCTGCTCTTTCACGTAATCCAAGACAGGACCAATTATTATTGTCTTCAAGTGCATGAAATGTGGAAATCATGGAAGGGCACACAAAGAGAGTGAATGGTTTTTTTTTTTAAATATAATCCCCGAAATCTAATTTATTGATCAAATTATATTATAGAGTTTTATTATAGGATGATTCTTTTAATTCAGTTTGTTTCATCCATAACGTTAGAATCTAAAATTTTAATTTCATTTAAAAAATATAATATCTCATCCAAATAAAACAATTGGTTTTCAGTGCATATATATATATATATATATATATATTGTCAATCATAAATGGGTGATTTTTGTTTTTGGATTTCCATAATCTGGAAAGGAAAAGGGATCTACAACGATGATATGCGAGAACGAGTGTGTATTACATGGACTTAAACTTGTAGCACGTTGTCTTCCTTTCTAGTTATTAGTGCCCTATACACCTAGCACTTATACAGAGAAAATAACTCAATCAAACATGGGTGTGTCCAATTATTTTTTTTAGAGTACTTTAATATTAATTTTAAAAAATAAATAAGTAATTATTAATTTATTTATTTCGTTCTTACATAAAACGAAAAAATAATTATAGATCTTGACTTAATGGTTAAACATTTGGTTTCTTTTGTAAGGGATCCTTGGTTTGATTCATCCAAATTGCATTTTGAGATAATTTTATCATGATAACATAGTATAACTTAGATCAGATTTTGGATCTTGTTTAAGGGTGTAAAAAACTGACCCGACCTGTAAAACTGACTGAAACCGACTCGAGTTAAAACTGTTTTTGACCTGCACTGTGACGATCCGAAACTGGTGTTGACCTGAACCCGAGTTGGACCTGGAAATTGTGGATCTGAACCCGACCTGCATCCGACCTGAGAACGAACTGAACCCGAATTGAACCGAAAAATATGATACCTGAACCCGAACTGCATCCGACTGATATGAACCCGAACCCGAGATTGACCTGGTAAATAACTGGTATTACCCGACCTGTTTTCAACCTGACCTGTTATGAACCTGACCTGTAATTGACTCAACCTGTAAATGATCTGACATGTTGTTAAAGTGATATGATATTATCCTGACTTATAAGTGAAGTTACAATTAATAAAATTATGTTATTTTACATTTATAATAAACTTAATATGATTATTTTTTGAAATGGTATCATAAATTATTATGATAATCAAATTAATACGATTACTTTTAGAAATTTAGTTTTATATTAATTATAATTGTATATTATAAATTTGATTTTTATGTTAATTCCAATTCATAAATTTCTTTATATTTCTTATATTATAAATTTTATTTAAAATCACTAAATTAAATTTAAATATTATCTTATTAAACTTGATTTTATTAAATTATATTAACTAAGTTAATATATTCATAAATCTAATTTACTTTAAATGTGAAAATTGAATAATAATTTAAGTAAATTTAACTTGATATTTTAAAATCAAAATATATTAATTGAAATAGACTTATTAAATATTAAAAACTTGAATAACTTTACAAATACTAAATAAAATATTTATAAATGAAGGTAATTTTATTACATTTGAAAACACTAAAATTACAATAAAATCAACTAAACAAAATAAATGTATGTTGAAATAAATGCTCTCAGATCTTATAGCTAATGTTTACAAGGCTAAAAAGCCTAACTATACTACCAGAAATATCATCATCGAGCATATACCTAAATGCTGCCAACATGTTTAATTATGGGCAACTTTCTAGCTTTAAAAGACAAAATGCCACCAACATAATTAAACATGAGTAACTATTTAGATAAGAATTTATAAGGTTCTAAAATTGATTTAAGTCGGACCAACAACAATAATTTACAAGGCATCAGTGAGTAATAGACAGCAACAACCGACAAGCATCAATGTACCAATTTAGCAAGCATCGTTGCATCGATTCATCAAGCATCCTGCATTAAGAAAGCATACAATCAGTGGTAAAGTCAAAGGAAAAGATGTATTAATAAACAATTTGAAAGTTTTATTAAATAACAATTTAGATTACCTTTACAACGAAGACTCGTTAACCACAGAAAGGTATTCTTCGTCCTTATCCTCCGACTCAAAACCATACAACCAATTACGAGTTGTTACAAAAATCTCAACATTTTTAGGTAAGAGTTTAGATCTTAATTTGTTCAAAATTCGACCTCCCATACTAAGGAGGATTCGGATGCAACCAAAGTAATTGGAATAGCCAATATATCTCTCGCCATGCGAGAAAGTACCGGTTATGAAATACTTTGATTTTTCCAATAATCCAAAATATCAAATTCAGTTTCTCCAGTACGAGGTACAAGAGGCAAACTGATGTAAGAATCAACATCAGATCGTCCACTCCTTGAAGCAGCTAAATTGGCATCAAAAGTCTAAAAAATAAAAGACAAAAGATTAGTAAATGAAAACAAGAAATAAATAAAACAAATTCAACTTAAAATTGTAATTACTAACCTGAAATAAATCTGATTTTTAAAAGCTCGAGGCCGATTGGAACTTGACTCACTTATGCCCAAGGATTTGTCACTTTGGACAGAAGAAGAAGAGGAAGAACCACAAGATGCATGTTTTGAATAAAATACATATAAGTCAAGAAACTCATTATAAATGAGACTTACCCTCCTTTGAACCTCATCCTCAACAAAAAGAACATTGTGCAACTCTTTCAAAAGTTGTAATTTATATCGAGGATCAAGTAAAACAACAAAAGACAAAATCATTGAGTGATCAGACCAATATTTCTCAAATAGTTCAAGCATGGGTCTAGCCATTGTAGAAATACCTTCACATGGATCATTATGAGCATCACACAATAGTTTTTCAATTGAAACAACATTAGTCAAATACAAGTTAGAAGTGGGATACTTAGAACCAGAGAACAAAGTAGTAATTTCATAAAAAGGCTCAAGAAAATCACAGATTGTTTGAACAATTTCCCACTCTTGATCAGTAATAAAATCTAACTCATTTTCCCTATTAACAAACAAATTAATTGCTAATATAGCCTCAAGTGCCCTATGAACCATCAAGTAAGTAGAATTCCATCGAGTAGGAACATCCAATACTAACTTACCAGAGAAAGAAGTATCACAGTCTTTAACAGCTAATTCAAATGCACAAAGTCGAGAATCAGAAGAATCGATAAACTTAACAATCTCACGCAATTTATTAACAGAAGAATCAATTACCTTCAAACCTTTTTGAACTATCAAGTTCAAAATGTGGGCATCACATCTTATATGGAAGTACTTACCATTGCATGGAAGAGGAGAAATGACATTCAAATCTTCTTTCAATCTCCTGACCATTTTATCATTTGCAGAAGCATTATCAAGTGTAATGGTAAATGCTTTTTTCAAGACCCCACTCACATATCATTTTTTTAACAAACTTAAATATTGACTCTCCATCATGAGGAGGAGGAAAACGACGAAAATTAAGAATTTTAGACTGAAGTTTCCAGTTATTATCAACATAATGAGCAGTAAGAGCAAAATAAGAATGTGAAGTGCAGGCAGACCAACCATCACATGTAAAACAAATACGACTTGAAACAGTATACAATGAATCAAGTAGCAATTTCTTATGCTTTTCATGCTCCAACATGCAATACTTAGTAACAGTATACCTAGATATATCCTTAACAGAAGAATTAAGGTAATGATGTAAATCCCTAAGTTTGTCATGCTCAACAATACTATATGCATAACCATGACACATAATAGCCTCAGTAAACAATTCACAGTATTTGTTTTGATCAAAAGAAGTTATACTAACAGGATTTTTAGCAAGAAAATTCTTATATGCTTCGCATTTCTCAGTATGCCTTTTAGGGTTAGAAGTACCAATATAAGAATCAGCTTTATACCTTTTAACTTTGCAATACTTACTCTCGGCATAAACAGAACCATCATCATATTTGGTGAATGTGTAATGGTCCCAAACATGAGAGGTTCTTCTTCCAAATTCGGATGAACCAGTAGACTTCCTCTTAGATGATTTACTTAAATCATTTGCTTCGGACAATACATCATTGACATCCCCTAAAAAAACATGGTTAGTTTACATTTCAGCAATAAACGAGTATATCATTTACATCAACAACAATAAACCAATATACATATGTGTATATATATATATATCAACAACAATAAACCAGTATATATATATCAAACATATACAAAGAAATGAATGGAAAATTTACCTCTTTCAGAATGATTGTCATTCTGATCTGCTGGGTTTTGACCTACAAAACAAATAAATAATAAATTAATTCGAATATTAAAATAAAATTAAAAAAATGAAACAAAAAGGAATGGGAAATACCTGAGTAATTCAACTCATACGAAAAACTATCCATGAAACTGTAGGAAAAAAAATAAAGGTTTCGAATAAATGAACACGTATGAACAATAGATGAATTTGTGGATGTTTGATCGAAATAAACACGAAATGGTTTGTGTTTAGGTGTTTTTTAAAATCAAAAGAGAGTTTTGGGGAAGAACTGGATGAACAGATGAAGAACAAAGAATAATATTTGGGTGTTTTCTGATCGATTACCCTGTTGTTTTTTTAGTTTTCTGATCGAAAACCCCCCATATTTACTGATAAGTGTTTCCTTACTTTTTAATTGGGTTGCTCGAGTGATGTCGGGCGTGCTCGAGTGATGTCGGGCGTGCACGAGCAGGGCGATGCTGGACTTTTTAATTGGTATAAGATTACAAATGTATAAAATATATATATTTGAATAACTTTTTTGTTAGGAGTGGTATTATTATATTACACAATATATAGGTTATTGGCTCTTATTTTAATTGGTCTGATGTGCATTCTATTTTAAACCAATTATTTTAAATTTATCATTTAAAAGTCATTTTTATATTTACAAACTATGCTTCACGTGGATACATTGATACTTGGAGCCTGGAGGAGTGCTTCACGTGGAGCAGGGCACGCGGGGAGCAGACAGGGCATGGGTGATGGGGGAACCGAGCTTCACGTGGGGCTGATTTAATTACATCTTCTAGTTTTAAATTTGTTCAATTTAGTCCAAATTTAATAATTCAATATATTAATTTAAGCTTCATATTTCAACTTTTTTCAATTTAGTCCAAATTTAATATTACAGTTTATTAATTAAACTTCATATTTAAAATTTGTTCAATTTGATCTTTATATATATTTCAATTCTTTCAATTAATATATATGTTTATATTAATAAATTAATATATAGGTTATAATACATTAAGGAACTTTTCAATATATAGTTTATATATACTATATAGTTCATATAAATATAAATTATAGTATGTATTAAATATAAATATAAATACAAATATAAACCCTAAACCCTAAACCATATATACTATATATATAAACTATATAGTTTATATTAATAAACTATATAATTTATACAATATATATTATTTATAATTATGCATAATATATAAATATAAATTTTATAGTTTATATATAATTCATATATATTTTATATATAAACTATGTAGTTTCTATATAGTTCAATAGTTCATATATAAACAATATAGTATTATAGTTTATACATGGTATATAGTTTATACATAATATATATATATATATATATATATATATATATATATATATATATATATATAAACCATATAGTTAGTTTATATATACAATACATATACTTTATATATATTATATAGTTTATATTATATATATAAACAATATATTTGTAAACCCTAAACCCTAACACATATATTCTATATATATAAACTATATACTTTATATTAATAAACTATATAATTTATACAATATATATTATTTATAATTATACATAATATATAAATATAAATTGTATAGTTTATATATAATTCATATATAATTTATATATAAACTATGCAATTTCTATATAGTTCAATAGTTCATATATAAACTATATAGTATTATAATTTATACATGGTATATATAGTTTATACATGTAACCCCTAGACCGATGCGGGTAGCCCGATCCGATCCGGGAAGTCACATTAGGCCCACCGGAGCGACCCACTGTAAAAATAGCGGAAATTTTAAAACTTTTATTGAAACATGTAACTTATAAAATCAGTTGTCACTATTTAAAAATAAAACAGATTTCCAGACTCGTATATAAATCAAAATACAATTACATGCCCCCTAATCACATGTACCATACTCTGCAACAACACCGGAAGAACTCCCTTACTGAAGTCAATAGATGCACTGGTACAATTCTTTTAACCTGAAAATGTGAGTAATAGAGTGAGCTTTGGAAAGCTCAGTAATACAGAACTACCAGATGATGCTGAAAAACGTGCAGATACAGATAAACATATTTTCCTTATTGGTTCAGATATTTACAGATTTTTATGTTGAGCAGAGATCCTACTGATATTTCAGGTGGTAACGGACAATGAGCTTTCGTTTCAGAGAAATATTTCGGATGACTGAGTTCAGGAGATCAGAATAGGTTTTCTAGTGTGTTCCCAAAAAAAACCATGTAACTTTTCAGATCTTTTTAAAACATATATATATATATATATATATATATATACCCCCATCCGTCACGAACAAAATGTGTAGGTTCCCCAGAACCATACAACCCCGTCACTAACAGTAAGGCCCTGAGCACACAGCCGAGGAACCGGTAAGTAAGGCCCTGAGCACACAGCCGAGGAACCTCCAAGTAATCTTCCTCCAACAATACCCCCCAATAAAACATGTTCCGTCCATAAACGGATATATCAAAAATCAAAACATAATTCAAGTCAAGTATCATATCAGAATCCAGGTCATGTATCAGATCAGAATCCATGTCAATATCAGATCAGAATCCAGGTCAGGATCATAACAGAATTCAAGTCGGAAATCAGATAAAATATTTATATGATTAGGGAACACACCAGAGTTTACAGATATTATTCAGAGGTATTGGATAATCTTAACAGGTAGAGAAACATGAATATTCAGTATACCGATAGGATATCAGAATTTAGAATCACTATTTGAAAGAGTTCATTAACTGACAGAATCATCAGTTATTCAGAATGTGAATTATCAGGATATTATCTTATTCGGACAGTTTTCAGAAGCTGTACGTAATCAGAAGGGTATTCAGAATCCTTTACATCCATGTCGATTGATCGGATAATCGAACAACTTGAGAACGAAGATTCAGAATCTTAACAATCTATGTCGACTGATCAATTCATTTTTCTTCTAGGGTATTTACTCTTTAATACCACAAATTCTTGTCCGTAGACCATTTTCAGAATTATCGCTGAATAAATCTTCCAATGACTTTATTTCATTTCCACGCTTCCACAATATCATGAAATGTTGACGTACTTGATTAATTTGTTCATAACCCATTATAATTGTACACTACGTAAACTCATCAGAGTTTCCAGACTTATCCAAATCACTTACTAAATCCTCAGTCATTGAGGTTACCTATTTCATTTAGCAGTCATCTCCATTCCAGTTACTTCAGAATTTTCCAGAGTAATTCAAACGTTATTGAATTTCAGATACATGTTGTACTTCCATCCCATTCAATTTGGTCTTCGTGGTTGATTGTTGAACAAACGTCCAATTCTTAGTACTGAATACGATCTAGATCTGAGCTGAACTGAATACTTCCAAGATTCATCATCGAGCCAAACTTGAGAAGACGAACATATGTTCCAGTAATATCTATGCCATTCAGGTATTGACATAGCTTTAGGGTTGATCTACTCACTTAAATTATTTTCCATTACCTTTAAAGGTAGTCCAATACCTATGCTTACTTGGATTCCTTAATTAATCCAAGACATTTACTTAATTTAGGCCATAAGGGTATTTTGGTAATTTTGATGTTCAGTTTTATTCCATTCATTTCAGAACTCGAGGATATTCAATCATTCCTGAGCTTGGTGATATTCTTGGGTCATTTCCATTACAGGGGTATTTTGGTCATTTTATAGATCTACGGTATTTCAATCTTTTCCTTCCATCCGATCTTATTATTTAATTCAATCTTATCATTTACTTCAGTCCTTTCGAACCATTCTGACAGCAGAATACCCCCGATAAATTACTCTTCCAGTATTTACTCATTATTCAAATATTTTCAGGTCAAGTGTCTTCTCAGACTTTACAAACGGAATATCATAAATTTTCCTGCACTAAGTCGGGATCTTAACAATTAAATCCGTACTTATTCGAGTTAAGTACGAATCCTCTAAGTATTTTCTCATTCAGAGTCATCTCAGACTATTCTACCTCTTAAGGCATTTCCGTAATTTCTTAGCCAGATAAGTTCGATATTAGCTCTTAACGAAAATAATATAATTTAGAGATCCTATGATTAATTGCTTTCTTGAACAATCTCTGATCTTGAAATAATTCCCTTAACACACTTCTAGTATCTTGCATAAACCTTCTTGGGGTTAAAAACCGGTTCTCCATAATTTCCAAGTAAAACTAACATTTCTTATGCACATCAATAGTTTTAGCAGATCAATAATTCTTTTCAGATTTATTAATCCACTTCCAGAGACAATTCTTATCATTTTCCAACATAAGGGTAATTTCGTAATTTTCCCTAATCGAAATATTCTCTTAATTTATCATCTAAGTACCTTTAATGAGATAAATTATAATCTACAATCCATGGTTAATTCTTTTATTACTTAATTCCAGAACTTGTAATTTAATTCAAACCGTCCTCCAATTTCTTATAATAATCATCTGAGCCATATTCAGTTATCTACTTTCTACCGTATTCGTACCTAGTGTAGATCTTCATTAATTACACATATGAGACTAAACATTTCCATTCATGCATTTATCAATACCAACATGTTCCATAAAGCATAAAGAGGTAGTAAAGTATTACCTCGATTTTCGTGCAATACTGATCGACCATAAAAATTCCATTCGAACGCCTTTGATCTTCAATTCAACTTCCAATAATTCCTCAGATACATATCAACAAAAATTATATCAGAAACGAAGCTTAATTACGATAAACGGATCGAATCGGGTGATAAATCAGTGAAAGACGGCTTACCGGGTTCGAATTTGGCGAAACAGACTTCGGATTCAGATTCAGGACGTCGAAAGCATAAAATATGACTTTTTGGAAATTTGGAATTTTCGGTCAAAATCAAAGTCAACGGGTTTGACCGACAATTTCAAGGCCTTCGGGTTCGAATTTTGAAAAACGGACAGCGGAATCAGATTTGGGACGTCGAAAAATGTCAGGATAGGTATACTCGGTCGAAGTTAAAGGTCGTTTAATGCCCGATCAAAGCCGGTCAAAGTTTTGGTCAACAATGGTCAACGCCAGTCAACGGTCAACGGGTAAACGGTCAACGGGTCAATGGGTCGGGTCAACGGGTCGGGTCGGGTCAACTGGTCGGATAAACGGGTCGGGTAAACTGGTCGGGTCGGGTAGGGTTATGACAGGTCAAACCGGTCAACTATCCACCAAAACCGGTCAAACCGGTCACTTTTGTCTTCCCCACGCGCAGTGGCGGCGCGTGGGGGCCCGTGAACAGTGCTAAAATCCCGGAAAAATTTCTAAAAATTATTTTGAGCGATTTCGAGATACTTACAAAGCTCGGTTCACAATTTTGAACGGCGGAGAGCTCGATTTCAACAAATCGGGAAGTTTGACCGGTTCACCTCCCAACGCGCCGCCACCCCCGGAGAAAAATGAGAACACCGGTGGACTCGGAACGGCACAAGGAACACGATGGTGCGGGAGGTGTCGTAAACGGATGACCCGATCGTCATGAATCGATGAAAAACCAACTAAAACTGAGTTATTACCGACGATACTTCCGACTGAAATTCACGACGAACGGTGATGATTCACGACGAAAGGTTTGAGGGGTTTTGTTCCTCGGTTGACAACAAACACGATGGTGGTTTTGGCTCGTCGTTTGGAGGTCGGACGACGAGTAGATCGGAGTTCGAAGTAGGGAGAACGGGAGAGGAAAACTGGAAAATTTTCCAGAAACATACGGGAGTCTGGGGGTTTATAACATCTCATAATTAAAAATGGCTAAACCAAGAGTTTAGCCACTGAACTTCCTGCACTTCTTAAAACGGTTTGCCATCTTTGAAATCTTACAATTTAATCCCCAAATTTCTTCCAAATACCAATTAAATTCACCATTTTATAATTTCTTAAATTTAACCCCTAAATTGGGGTGTTACAATACATAATATATATATATATATATAAACTATATAGTTAGTTTATATATATAATATAGTTTATAATATATATATAAACTACATATTTCTAAACCATAAACCTTAAATCATAAACCTTGAATCCTAAACCCTAAACCCTAACTCATATATATTATATATATACTATATAGTTTATATTAATAAACTGTATAATTTATACAATATATATTATTTATAATTATACATAATATAAATATAAATTGTATAGTTTATATATTCATATATAATTTATATATAAACTATTTAGTTTCTATATAGTTCAATAGTTCATATATAAACTATATAGTATTATAGTTTATACATGGTATATATAGTTTATACATACATATATATATATATATATATATATATATATATATATATAGTTTATATATATAATACATATACTTTATATATAAACTATATAGTTTACATTGATCCCTCATCAATGTGTGTTGTTTAATTTATTTAAATTTTTATTTGTAATTTCATATTTATTCAATTTTATCCTCCAAATTTTATTTGCATCTGAAATTGACCCGTACTTATTACTTATTTCTATTTTTAAATTGGCCCATAACTTTTTAAATGGGTATAATTTAGTACTTTTTTGTATTAATTTCAACATCACAATTTAAAATTATTTCGATTTGATCCCTCATCAATGTGTTGTTTAATTTATTTAAATTTTTATATATTTGTTCAATTTAGTCCTCCAAATTTTATTTGCATATGAAATTGATCCATACTTATTACTTAATTCTATTTTTTTAATTAGCCCATAACCTTTTAAATGGGTATAATTTAGTACTTTTTTATATTAATTTCAACCTCTCAATTTAAAATTATTTCGATTTGATCCCTCATCAATGTGTGTTGTTTAATTTATTTAAATTTTTATTTGTAATTTCATATTTGTTCAATTTAATTCTTAATTTTGCATTTTTCATAAATTTGAACCATGATTATTTATATTCTTAGTAATTTACTCTAAATCATATACAATTACAAATTGCAATTCAACGTTCGCGAAAGACGAAAATAATTAATCCAAAAAAAATTAACCCGATTTGAACTCAATCCGTATCTGATAGAGATCTGACCTGAATTTTATCTGCCAATGATGTGACCCGATCTGAACGAGATCCGCCTGAAGTTCATCCGAACCTGAATTAACCTGCTTTTTAACTACTTCGGACCTGAACTGTTTTGACCTGAACTGACAACGATCCGAACTGAAAGTAACCCGACCTGAACCTGAACTGTATCTGGTGTCAAATCAACCTGAAAATGACCCGACCTGATTTGACCTGGACTCGACCTGATCCGAGTCGAAGCATCAAATTTACCTGACTTGACCTGTACCCGATTTTACTTGACCTGCCAGGATCCGACTGAAACCTGAACGATTACCTGATTTTACAACCCTAATCTTGTTAACTCAGTCGTTAGGCGTTAGACATCTATACGTCCTCGCATTAATTTTTTAATGTTTGCATTATGCCAAAAATGTAATTAATTTATCAGAATTCTATCAGTTCGAAAACGTCTGAATATGTAGGTAATATATGGGTAGTTATGTTGTAGAACAACCTTAATATACGATTAAAGAAAAATCCTATCGGAAATGTTAATATTTTTTTAACATTTCTGGTAAAGCGTTATATAAAATATTATTATTTTTTACCGAAAATGTTAATTTTGTTACTAATTTCCGGTAAAAAAAATAACATTTTAGGTATCGCTCAATATTAACATTTCCGGTAGAAAAAAAATAATGTTTTAGGTAGCGCTTTACCAGAAATGTTAAAACATTTTAGGTAGTGCTCAAAATTAACATTTCCTGTAACACCCCAAACACTGGGTTAGTAACCAAAATGTAAGAATTCAAAATTTAGTGATTTAATTAAAATAACTTGAAAAGTTCAAGGATTTATTTTGGAAATTTTGTTTAGGACTTGATATCAAAGTTGGAATATTGGAAGGGCATGATGGTCTTTTCAAAGGAAAGATTTTTTATGGGATATAAGCACGTGTGGATTGATGGGATAAAGGAAAAATCTGGAAACCTTAATTATCTTCTTTCTCCTTGCTCGTGGGAACCCTTTCAAAGGTGAGTTGATTTTTAGTTGTTTGATCATTGAATTTTTAAGTTGGTTTTGTTCTTTGGGTAGTATATAAGCTTAAGAAAAGCTTATGGTTGAGTAAAACTAAAAGATGTATGAATTATAAATGAATTTGAAAAATGGGGGTTTAAGGGATATGTTGATATGGTTGAGTTTTTGGACTTCTATTGATAAATTTACTTGTCAAGGGTCTAATTAAGGAGTTAGAAAGATTAGAAATGATTAAGAACATGTTTGAAATTATGGTATGATTTTTAGATTCAAGTGTTTTACTGAGATTTTGAATATTTAAGAGTGTTAATTTAAGATATGTTGGTCTTGATAAGTAAAGTTGAGTTTAAAGCCACTAAATGAGATTAAAGTAGGAGATTTGGGTAAGTTTTGGTTAAATTTCAAAATAAAAATGGTAATTTATGGGCAAGGGTATCGGTACTGGAAGAACAATACCGATACTTCAAGGTAAAATTAGTTTGAGTTGAGGATCAATATCGGTACTGATTGAAGGAGGTATCGATACTGAAATGGGGGTATCGATACCATTATCAAGTTTGAAATTTCATAATGCCAAAATGGTATCGGTACCGAAGTGGGTATCCATACCATAGAAGGGAAGTATCGGTACTGTAGGAGAAGTACCTGAAATGGTGAATTAAGTGGTTCTTTCCGTTTAAGTTGTTATGATTTGTTATAAACAGTATGAATTGCAGTATCCATTTTAAATTGTTCTTATGTAGACCTTGAACAACGACAAATTTCGGACAATTCGATGTTATAAATTATCGATCGAAAGTGATAAGGATTTCGTTAGGACTTCAGTGAGGCAAAGGTGAGTACAACTCATGTGTTTATATTAGATTCGAGGGCGGCTTGTGATAAGCCAACCTCAGAGTTTTCGATCGAAAACCTTTCAATTTTTTTATGTTATATTTTTACAATGTTTTATTCAAGTTATATTACTTAAGTTATGTTTTAATGGTTATGTGTACATGATTATGCGAATGTGGTATGTGGATATGTGTATACGAAATTACTCGATGTGAAAGTGCCTATGTGAACAAGATATACATTGAATAACGAAATGATGAATAATTATGTGGTTAAAAGCCCAATGTATATGTATGAGGATTAGAGGTATAGTTGGCATGCCAAGAGTCGAGGGTTTTATGTGGTTCTTCGGGACAAAACTATGTGGTCCTTCGGGACAAAACTATGTGGTCCTTCGGGAGAAATATGTGGCACTTTGGTGCAATTATGTGAGTTGTGGTGACAACAATAGTGCACAACCTCAATGTACTCAAATACCTAGAGTTCTCAATAGTATACATTGAGCATTTAAAAACAAAGTTATATAAAACGAACAATGTATAAGAGTATACAATTTTGTTATGAAAACAATTTGAATCCCTTATGAAAGGTTTCTAAGAAATGAATAAAGATTTCGTTTATAAAGTTTTATTTAGCTCGTACTTGCCTCACTAAGTCATCGACTTAGCATGTGATTGTTTCACACATAGGTTTGAAGCTATAAGGAAGTTGAAACTAGTTGAGGACATCATACTCCCGTGAAGATCAGATCAAGACAATTTAAATGTAGGTTTTCTTGTAAATTTGTAATTTGTTGGCATGCACTACAAATTTAAATTGAAATACTCTGATCTATTTTGTAAACTCATATTTTTGTATTTATGTGAATATTTAAATATAAATGAGAGTTTTTATGATTTACTCTAATTCAAAGGTACCACCCTTGTACTACAAATAAAAGTTTAAAATTTCCTATTTTTTTAAGAGTCAATGTTTTGAAACGTCAATGTGACACCTCAGATTCGTATCCGGGTCGGGTATGAGTTAGGGTGTTACATTTCCGGCAGAAAAAAAATAATATTTTAAGTAGTGTTTTACCTGAAATGTTAAAAAAATATTAACATTTTCAGTAGCGCCTTTCCTTAGACGTATATTAAGGTTGTCGTACCTTAGACATCCCGTTAATATATACATAAGCAAATCATAAGGAAAAAAAGGCAAACATGTCATGTTATTGCACAAGCAAATAACGATTAAATCATAATTTATTAACGTTGCTTATTAAAGATTCAGTCGCACACTCATAATTTATCTTAAAGTATATGTAAAAAAAAAAACAAAACACGAACCAAGTCACTTCAGTTATAAAATAATTGTTGTTATTTCTTGAGAGATCTCAAGTTTGAGCACCATGAATTCCAGAGGTGTTAGTGTTCAATACCAAATGGTTGAGAGTGTTTTTTGAATACATTATTCTTTGTACTCCATTGTAAAATAATTGTTGTACTTCTTGGATATCACCATGGTTCAATTAATCTTTAAGCATTTAATTTTTCCTTTATTTTTAGTTTAGCACCTAACTTTCACATTTTTACTTAAATTTCCAAATTCTTCATTTAATCAATTGTAGCCAATAAACCCTTATTCAAACTCAGTTATTCTTCAACTAATAATGTAAAACTAAATTAATTGAATTCTCAAAAATGTCAAATACTGAAATAACACACCGAAAAAAATTCTCAACCATTGAACGCAGGAAAATAATTCTAGACTAATTTAAAGAATGTTACAATTCTTAATCCACAGGTCCCACGCCATGGCCTTCCTTTGTTAATAATTTTATGAGAAAGTTTCTTTTACTATTTTTCTAGGATAAACTATATGTTTAGTCATCCAATTGTTAGCGTACTTTTATTTTAATCAACCAATGATCAAAATATCAATTTGACCACTAAATTTTAAATCATGCTCGTTTAGGTCACATGAATATTAAGTCTTTATCGTCAGTAAGGATGGAATTAGAATCCCAGCTTAATTTTAAGAACGTATGGGTAATTTATAATTATCCCTTCTATATTCGAATTATATATATAAATTAAATGTAAAAAAATTGCGGGATGAGGGCTACAGCCCCTCCCGTGTACCAAGTACATCCATCCTTGCACTTCAACACTAAAATGTTATGTTAATGTGTTTTTTATTTATAAAATTAACCTAAAAGTTTAATCTTCTTCTCTATGATCAACATTCTTCATCATCATTTAACTACAACTTATTGTCGTTTGTGACGTAATTAGTAATAAGACATTCTACTTTCTTCACTATTTCTTTTTCGTAGTTTGACTTTTTTCAGAGTCCTTTGAAATCGACGAAAATCAAATCAAAGCTTTGATCTTATCTTGGTTCAATCTATAATCGTCATGGTTTGGTCAGTGTGATATCAATATATATTATTTTTCTCTACTTACTTTTTCGACCTACCTACCATTTGAATTTGAAAGAAAATACACTAGTACTCTGAATATTCTAAAAGAATCCAAAAATCTAGTTGTAAAAGAAAAGTTTTAGTTTTTCCCATAAATTTATAAAAAAAATTAAATGACATTAAAAGAAACGATTGAGTGACTTAAATGAGTAATATTCTAAAGTTTAATGTCAAATTGAAAATCTGTATAGTTGAGTGACCACAATAGACAAATGCTGAAAGTTGGTTCCTTTACATGGAGTTTACCCATATTCTATTACGAAGTCACACCTCGTAACCTCTAGTAAACCAAAAATATTTAAAGGTATTTCTTTTTTATTAATTAACAGTAATGAATATTTACTAGGGACTAAACGCGTTCAACTATGCTAAATCAAAATAGAAAATCCAAATTTCAGCATAATAGAGGGGGGCATTAAATTATGTATGAGCATGGAAAGTGGTTATACCTAACCTACAGGTTTAAAGAAAAGACTAAATTAAGAATCTTATGGTCTCTTTCAACTGTCTCAAATCTTTTCCAATCTGTTCATCAGCAATCGATGCTACTATTTCCATGGCTTCCCTTTCCCTATGTAAATTACCATCTTCGCCCTTTTCATTTCTCTTTCTTGTTAGCACTATGAGTCTGTGCACGCCAACACTTCTAGAACATACAACATGAATGATTCTAGAAGCCTTCTAGGAGTTAAGTTGTTAAAGATCTGTTGAGGTTGTTAGCAGTTAGTTACAAATTCTGTAGCAACCTTGTAAAGTTGTATATAAGAGTGTAAGAGGTGTAGATCAATAACATACTTCTTCATCTTCTTCATTCTGTTTTCATGTGTTCATTAGCTTAGATCATATATCCAACATGGTATCAATCGCCATTGATCGTGGGATCAAGTGTTCTTACTTCTGCTCGTGAATTTAAATTCTTGCAGATCAACTCAACCATGGATCTTACCTCCACGTCGTCTCGAAGCTTCTCCAATAAGAAAGTTACCGTGGTTCTTGATGAAACCAATTTCTTGCTTTGGAAACAACATATCTTACTTACAGTCAGGAGTCATCGGCTGGAGCGACTGCTAACCGGTGATGTCTCCTCACTACCCATGACGGTTATTGATCCAAATGGTGAGACTCGCGTAAATAATGAGTATGAAGATTTTGTCGCGCAGGACATCGCACTGGCATCATGGCTTTTTTCAACGATGAGTACACATCTGCTTCCTCAATTTGTTGGAGCTGATACTGCTGCTGCCGTTTGGGAAACGGTTCTAAAGTTCTTTGCAAATCGCTCAACTATGTCTGTTACGAGTCTGCATTATAAATTGCAGTCTATAAGGAAATGTAATGATAGTATGCGAACTTATCTCACACGCATCAAGAAAGTATGTGATGCTCTTGCCTTTTGTGGTAGTGCAGTTCCACCAGTTGAGCAAATTGTGACAATCTTGAAAGGTCTTCCTCGTGAGTATCAGCCCTTCATGGCTGTTGTTTCTACCATGAAAGAGGATCTTTCAATTGATAACATACATACAATGTTGATGGATGCTGAGGTCCAAATTGCAAGATTTGATGAGCAGCAGGAAATTTTGCCAATGAGTGCCAATTATGCTCTAGGAGACACTGATCGTAGCAACACTAATCGTTCAGAACATAGGAACAGTCGTGCTCCGTCATCTGGTTCTGGATCGAGGAATGGAGGTCGAGGGCGTGGCCGAACACGTGTCCAATGCCAACTTTGTGGGAAGCCATGTCACTTGGTTGACCGTTGCTGGCACAGATTTGATGAAGACTTTAATTGTGTTACTACCAATTCTCACTCTCTTAAAGAAAGTTCCTCTAGTTACTACTCCTCGTCTGGCTCGTCTTCTGCCAGTAACCAAGGCTGCGAGTGTTGCTCACATATAAAGACAGACTCTCAAGCGAATATGGCCACTGCTTTTTCTAAACGCTGGGTGGTGGACTCGGGTGCCACCCACCACGTTACACTAAACAAAGCAAATCTTACCAATGCCACTGATTTCCATGGATCAGGTAAGATTACAGTTGGTAATGATGTTTCTCTTGACATTCGAACAGTTGGTAGGGCTGCTTTACCTTCTACATCCAGAATTTTAATGTTGCATGATTTGTTGTACGTCCCTCATATAACGAAGAATTTGCTTTCGGTTTCGAAGTTTGCTAGGGACAACAACATCTTTTTTGAATTTCATGAAAATAACTGTTGTGTTCGTGATGAGATTACCAAACGTGTGCTCCTGACTGGTGAGGAATCTGGTGGGCTCTACTCATTTGTGGCAAATTACACTGGAAAAGAAGACAGGTGCACTGCTGCTGATGCTAGTTTAGCTACTAAAACTATGACTAGTGAGCTTGAGAAGTTATGGCATAGAATACTTGGCCATCCCTCCACTGAAACACTAAGACAAGTAACTAAAGAGCTCGATGTAAAACTCTCTTTTGATATTAATAAAACATGTACTGCTTGTCAAATGGGTAAAAACCACAAATTACCGTTTATGCAATCAACCACATTCTATGAAACTCCATTTCAACTTATTTTCACTTATTTATGGGGACCTCCACACATATCCTTGAATTGCTTTAGGTATTATGCCTCTTTTGTCGATGCTTGTACCAGACACACATGGATTTATCTCCTCAAATATAAGTCTCAGGCCACTAAAGCTTTTTTACTCTTTCAAAAGATGACGTTAACACAGTTTGGTGCTACTATTAAATCTGTTCAGAGTGATTGGGGCGGGGAATTTCGTAGTCTTTCCCCAATTCTAACCAAAGCTGGCATCACTCACAGATTAACATGTCCCCACACATCTGAGCAGAATGGGATCGTTGAGAGAAAACATAGGCATTTAGTCGAAATGGCTCTTGCATTATTAGCACAAGTAGCTTTGGTCGTATGCTATCATTGCTGCAGCTCAGCTGATTAATAAACTACCTACTAAGGTTCTTCAGGGGCTCTCTCTTACTGAGAAATTGTTAGGACATAAGCCAAATTACAGTGAACTCAAGGTGTTCGGGTATCAATGCTTCCCTCATCTGAGACCCTTCCAGACTCACAAGCTTGCGTTTCGGTCACAACCGTGCACCTACTTAGGTGTTAGTCCCCAACACAAAGGCTTTCTGTGCCTAGCTGCTGATGGGAAAATATATATTTCTAGGCATGTTTTTTTTAATGAAATTGTGTTTCCTTTTGCAGGAAAGTCATCCCTAGTTAAATCATGTGTGGTACAGAATCATCTTTCTCAACCTCTTGAGATCGTGAGCAATAAATAGTTCGCACCTATGCAGCAACCTGCTCATTCGGGTACCTCAGGCAGTTTTGAATCAGGAGAAACCTTGCCATTTAACATGGAAGGTGTCAGTGAGTCGTTGAATTCCCCCACAGAAGTACGTACTGAGTCTACTCTTGTGAGTACTGCTAGTGGCTCTGCCGAGGGAGCAGTTCAAGAATCCACCGGTGTAGCTGCTTCCAATAGGGACTCTAGTGAAATAAATGGAAATTTTGAATTAAACTCTGAAATTCCTGCCAGTGGAGTCACTCATGCCAGAGAAAATGCTGGTGGTAGATCGCATACGAACATACACCCTATGCTTACAAGAGGTAAGTGTGGCATTTACAAGCCCAAAGCTTATTCCTCTCAATTTGATGAGGTCGTTCCCTCGACTATTGATGAAGCTCTAAAATCACCTAAGCGGGCTGCTGCTGTTCAAGAAGAATACGATGCACTTAAAAGGAATAGGACTTGGACACTTGTTAAACTACCTTCAGGTAGTGATGTTGTCTGCTGTAAGTGGCTTTTCAAAGTAAAACAAAACCCTGATGGCTCAGTGCATAGGTACAAGGCACGTCTGGTTGCCAAAGGGTTCTCACAAGTACCTGGGCATGATTACCTTGACACTTTTAGTCCTGTTGAAAAGTTTACAACACTCAATGTTATTTTGTCAGTTGCAGTAACTAATAATTGGGAGTTAAGGCACGTTGACATCAACAACATATGATGTGCCTCTTGTGTGCCAACTGCAGAAGGCATTTTATGGATTAAAGTAGGCTCCTCGCAACTGGCATGCCAAACTGAAGGATGTGCTTCTTCAAATTGGTTTTCAAGTCTCTCAAGCTGATAATTCATTATTTTTCATCACATATGTTCAGGGAAGGTTTAGTTGTTCTTGCTGATATCAGCATGTTGCAGAAGCAAAATATGATTGTCTTCTCTTTGGTAAGTCTTTTATGATGTATATCAGACAGATCATTGTAGTTCTGCAAAAACGAGATATGCCGCTAACATTTATGAATATGTTATAGTTTGAGATTTTGACGATACCCTTTATCCTCCAAGTTATGGTTTAGCCAATGGAGACACCAATGACATCGAAAGTATACTACTGCATACTTGATGTAGATTCCAGATATGTTTGCAAAATTACGTATCTTTTTAGACTTATAGCATGTTGAATGCATCTCTTTGTGAAGATTTTATGGTTCAAAAACTTGGTATAGAAGCAAACAAAGTCTCGGAGATTAAACGTGTGCTATGCAGAAGCTATGGGACAACAATGGTTGGTCTCTTGGTAATCTCTTTGATTCTTTCTTTTGGTTGATTATTTTTGGTTCCAAAACTATGATGATTGAATATGAGTCATATGACTGTTATTGTGTTTTGATGATGGATCATTTGCAGGCACTTGGCTACAACTTTGACTATGATGAATACCACAACTTTATTCATAGGAGAATGCCTTATGAGATCCTGAAACCTGATCATGTTTTGAGGGATCTGTTACTGAGCTTGCCAATTCGCAAAGTTGTAAGTTTTCTTCTTCTTCTTTTCCAAGTATTATCAATAAGGTCAACATAATCATTTTACCTGGGAACTTTCTTATGATATTATCATATTGAAACATATATTCTCAAATGGGGACAAGATCCATGTGGCTGAAGTTTTAAGGAAGCTAGAATTGGAGGATTGCTTTGAAAGGGTCATAAGCTTTGAGACCCTTAATCCCACTAATGGAAGCAATCCTTTAGATGATGAAAAGAGCTACAAGTTGAGAGAATCAGTGGTTGAAATTCTTGATAACTCCCAATCAGTACTTCCAGAGACTCTAATTGTCTGCAAACCATTTAAAAATGCATTTGAACAAGCCTTCAGGATTGCTAACATCAACCCTCAAAAAACTATAAGGTAGCGTTTGGTTCGCTGTAATATTTCTGAGGTAATTTGAATCTATGAAGGAATTGGAACCTGAAGGAATTGAAATCTGAATCTGAAACCTGTTTGGTTGGCAGGAAATTGAATTGGAATCCAATTTCATATTCTGTTTGGTTCGCAGACATGTCAGATGAATTTGATTTCAATAATATAAAATGACAGAATTGCCCTTCTTGTTTTTTTGCTTAATTTTAGTTTGTTTTATAACTTACATGTAGCAATATATTATAAAAATTTTAAAAAATTTAAAATTTCATTTTATTGATTATTCATTTCAATAAATTATAAAAATCATACTAATAAATATTATAAGTTAAAATCATCCCAGTTAGGGATGGCTATGGGTCGAGTTGAGTCGGGTTTTTGGTCCACTCGACCCGACCCTAGAACAAGGGAACCTCTACCCGAGACCTAACACGACCCGAATATATGAATTAGAAACCAATTCTATCATGTTATGGATGTAATTTACTTTCATTCCCTTGATGGAATTGGATTCTAATTCCCCCTTTGAAAACTTGAACCAAACATGGGAAAGTGGTGGAATTGGATTCCAATTCCCCCTAATTCCAGCAAACCAAACGCCACCTAAGTCTATCAAATTATCAATCTAAACTTAAATTTCAACGTAGTAGAGGGACTGAAACTATAAGTAGACCCTTTTATATTGACCATTTTGTCTTTATTATTTATCTGTGTTCTAACAACTCTTTCTTGTTTACGTCAGCTCTTTTTCGACGACAGCATCTGCTACATACAATCTGAAAAAGAAATAGGCCTCCACACTGTGTTGGTAAGTTGATAAATTGCAGAAAAAGGACTTGTATTTTTATGATTATATTGCAGAACATGGTTTGATATTTGGGAAATATCCAATGAAGGTGGGCACTTCCCATAGAATAGAGGGAGCAGACTATACATTGGAGAGTATACACAACATCAGGGAAGCACTGCCGGAGCTATGGAAATGAGATACTAAGAAAGCAGGTGTTATCTTGCAAATTCAGACATCAGTTAAGGCTTAGCTGATGTATATGGATAGATTGTGCTTTTGATTTGTCTTTATGTTATGGTTCAAATGTATGTTTCCATTGAAACGTATGCTTGCAATCTAGTCTTTAGTTTTAGCAGGTAAATTTTGTTTAAACCTTGATAGGCCCTACATGAACGCATGAATCATTAAACCATTCTATGCTTCTTCTTTCACATTTTAATCATTCCATAACCTGGTTCCCTTAACTTTTAGAAATTGATCAAATTACAGGGGTTCTCATATACTAATAGAGTAGAACAATTTTACCTCTAATAGCTTGCTTGAAAATTTGATCCAAAAATTAAAATATGAAAACTCAAACCTTTTTCAAATTTGTTTCATAAGTATGGAATCGGGGAAGAAGATGATAAATTTTACCATGTTTTTCCGTGAATAATATTACTAAGCCTTTTGGCTTAGTTTCAATCTTTCCTTTATTATTTTCTTTCAATCTTTCCTTTATTATTTTCTTTCAATCTTTCCTTTATTATTTTCTTTCTTTTCAATTTAGCCTATTTCCTTTATATATATACAAAGGGGCATGACCCAATTATACTCGGTGTACAACTAAAAATTTTACACGTTTTAGGACCATTAGATGGAATAAATCAAATATTAAGATTAACAGTAGGAAATAAGAAGATATTCACTGAAAAAATGATTTAATCTTAACATTTGATTTCCCTCATCCAACAGTCCTAAAAAAGTTTAAAACTCTTTGTTGTAAACTGGGTGTAATTGGATCCTACCCCTATATATATATATAGGGATAAGATCCTATTATATAAAGTAAAACTCTTTTAGTTTTACACATATTTACAACCGTTGAATGAGTGAAAATAAACGGTTGAGATTGAGATTAATAGTAGAAAATGAAAATATATTCGTTGAAAAGGAAAAATAAGGAGTTAATCTCAATCGTCTATTTTCATTCATCAACGATCTTAAATATGTGTAAAAAACTAAATGAGTTTTACATTATGTAAGTGGATCCGAACTGTTGACGGGGATTGTGAGGGTTCTGCAACAACGATATAAGGAAAAATTATTTTAAGGATTCATTTGATATTTAGCGGTGTTTGGAGGCCTCGCCATTGGAATGGAACAAGGAAATTTGAGGAAATGATATTGATTGTTGTATTCTGAAACTGACCAGTTACTGTATTGAGATACAATCTGGTTGATTTGTGCGAACACAACCAAGCCATTACTCGAACATGTAGTAATGCTTGAAAAGATTAATCTCGAAGTATAATTATTTGTCTTCTCAAAAGAATGTTTCTCAATATTTAATTTTCTAAATATATCTCAAAACCCTCAAATCAAAGAAAATCCATACATTTTTAAAAATAATAATTTTTTATGTTTAATTTTGTGAGTTAAATATATTTTCAAAGAATTTAAACTGATAAAATCATTAAAGATAATGAAATGAATTTATCAATATCTAAGGTGAAACAAAATTAGAAAATAGAGATTTTCAATTATAATTAAAAAATAAATAAATTTTAATTCTAATAAAATAAATAACAAAATGAAATGAAAACAATAATTTTTAGAGTAAATTGTACGTTTATTGTCTAAACTATTAACTTTTATTTCATTTTGATATTTAAATTTATTTCTTTTAAATTATACCTAATGTTTAGTTTAGATTTCAATTTAGTATCCCCATCATTAAAAAATTAATAGAACTATTGTCACGTCACCATTTTATTTTTTTCAATGATGATGTGATAATACCTTATGATGATACATCAATATCATCATCAAATTCTTAACAATTGGGAACCAAATTGAAAATTAAACTAAATGTTAGATATATTTTTAAAAAAATAAAATTTAGATATGAAAACAGAAAAAAAATAATAGTTTACCCGAAATTTTAACTTCCACGTGTTTAATACGACTATATTCTCTTTAGTAAGTCTTTTCTGTTGTATATAAGACAGATCATTGTTCTGCTAAAACTAGATATGTTACTAACATTTATGCATATGTTCCATTTTCAGATGTGGACGATACCCTTTATCATCTGAGTTCTGGTTTATCCAAAGCATGCACCAGAAACATTGAAGGTATGCTACTGCATACTTGATCTAAATTCCATATATGTTTGCAAAATTAGGTATCTTTTTAGGCATGTAACATGTTGTTTATGCATCTATTTGTGCAGATTTTATGGTTCAAAAGCTTGGTATAGAAGCAAACAAAGTCTCGGAGATTAATCGTGGGCTATACAAAAATTATGGAACGTCAATGGCTGGTCTCAGGGTAAATTCTTTTGGTTGATTATTTGTGGTTATGAAACTACGATGATTGGATGTGAATGTTAATTGTGTTTTGATGATTATTAGAGGTATATACAGTGTACGTATACGTATGCATACAAGTAGTTAGCTGAGTCCACAATTGTTAGAAGGTTGTTAGCTGTTAGTTAGGTTGTTAGCTTGTATACATTAGCAATAACTGTTTACAAAGCAGTGTATAAAGAGCCTGCAAATGTACAACTCATATATGCCTCTTGATCAATGAATATACTTGTATTCTGTTAAGTAGAAGCATCTCAATATGGTATCAATCACCGCCAGTTCTGGGTGATCTTGAGGAGTTTCTTTCCGCTGTTCGCAACACTCTTGGTGTCTCGTTCTTACTATGGATCTTTAGCTTGGATGTGCGAAGAATTTCTCGAACAAGAAAGTCAACATCGTTTTTTATGAGACTAATTTCTTGTTATGGAAGTAACAGATTCTGTTAACAATTAGGAGTCACCGCCTTGAACGGCTCTTAACCGGAGTCCTGATACCTCCACCAGAAATTGTGCTTGATGAAGATGGCGAGGAACGCGTTAATGAAAGCTATGAATAATTTGTTGTACAGGACAGTGCTATTGCTTCTTGGCTGGTATCGACCATCAACCCTCATCTTCTTCCTCAATTCGTGGGAGTAGAAACTACTGCAGTAATTTGGCGAACAGTGTTGCAGTTCTTTACTAATAGATCCAAAATAGCGTTAATCAATATCCATTACAAACTTCACTCGTTAAAGAAAGGTGGTGACAACATGCACACTTACCTTACACGGGTAAAAGAGGTGTGCGATTTGCTTGATTCTTGTGGGAGTGCTATATCTCACGTTGAGTACATTTTTAAAATCTTGAAAGGTTTGCCACGTGAATATCAGCCATTCATGGCTATTATAACTACTATGAAATAAACATTGTCACTAGATAGCATTTACACAATGCTAATGGATGTTGAATCTCAGTTGGTGGGATTTGATGAACAAGTTGATCTATTGTTTGTTAGTGTCAACCTAACTCAGGGCAGTATAGATCGTGGGTCCTTCAATTCTTCTAGTCGTCAAGATTCCAGGCCAAATCGTTCTGCTAATGGACCTGGTGTGAGAAACCATGGCATGGGGCGTGGGCGAACCAGGTTACAATGCCAACTCTGTGGCAAACTTGGCCATTTAGTCGATCGATGCTGGCATCGATATGATGAAGAGTTTACCTGTGTAAAAACTGACAACTATGGCTCAACCAAATAAGGCTCAGGGAACACACGCTATTCTTTTGGGAAAGGTAATCCAAATTGTGAATGTTGTTCTAAAGGATTTTAGGTGCTTCTTCTTCTAGCATGCAACCACAGGAAAATGTAGTTACTGCAGCTACTGATCGATGGGTATTGGACTCGGGGGCCACACACCATGTTACCCCTGATGCATCCAATATGATAAACCAGTCTTAATTTCTTGGACCAGGTAAGCTTACTGTAAGTAATGGAGTAGCACTTGATATTGATAAGGTTGGCAAAGCTGTCATGCCTTCTGTTTCTCGCGTGCTATTGCTAAATGATTTGTTACATGTTCTCTAAATAACCAAAAACCTTCTCTTAGTCTCTAAGCTTTCTAGGGATAACGTTGTCTTCCTTGAATTCCATGCCAAGAAATATTATGTGCGTGATGAAGCAACTGGCCAAGTTTTATTGAGTGGGGAAGAAGTCAATGACTTATACTCCTTTAAGAAAATCTGTGCAGTAGTGAAGGGAGATGTTAATATAGCTTCAAAGTCTTTTCCAGATGATGAGTTGTGGCATAGACGATTGGGTCACCCTTCCTTTGACACTTTAAATAAAATAGCAAGACTAGTTGATGTAAAGCTTTCCTTTGATGTAAACAAAGTGTGCTCTGCCTGTCATGTAGGCAAGAGTCACAAACTACCATTTTCTCAATCGAATACTGAATATAGTTCTCCATTTCAGCTTGTTCACACTGATTTATGGGGGCCTCCTCATGTTGCTTCAAACGATTTTCGGTATTACATATCATTTGTTGATGCCTTCACTCGACATACATGACTTTACTTGATTTGCACAAAGTCTCAAACTGTTGTGGCTTTTCAACTGTTTCAGAAAATGGTGCACACACAATTTGGAATATCTATCAAGGTAGTCCAAAGTGACTAGGGTGGGGAGTTTCGATCCTTTACTGACATTTTGGCCAAGGCTGGTATTGTTCATAGGTTAACATGCCCTCATACGTCTGAGCAAAACGGTAAGGTCGAAAGAAGGCATCGTCGTCTAGTTGAATTGGCGCTGGTTATACTGTCTCAAGCCTCAATGCCCATAAAATTTTGGTCTTATGTCGTTGCTACTGCAGTTGGCCTTATTAACAAACAGCCAACAAAGGTGTTATAAGGAATTTCTCCTTTTGAGAAACTGTATGGAAAGCAATCGGACTACAAAGTGCTTAAAGTATTTGGATGCCTTTGTTTTCCCCACCTTCGACCGTTTCAGAGGCACAAGATGGACTTTCGGTCTCAACCCTGCACATATTTGGGTGTTAGCCCACAACACAAAGGATTTAAATGCTTAGCTTGGGATGGTCGAGTTTATGTATCAAGGCACATGGTGTTCAATGAATGACATTTTCCTTTTAAAGAAAGATGCAGTGGCTCGAGTCCTCCTCACAAAAATGCATGTTGTCCTCAGGAACTCGAAATAGTCTTAAATGTCAAGCAACTTGTAAACATGCAATGTGACAGTAATCAAAGTCTGTATGAATCTCTAAGGGGTAAATCAGAAACGTATGAGGAAAGTAGTAATATACATGGAGAGCACGACCCACATGTGGGAAACAGTCTTGACCTGCAGACTAGTAGCAGTGCCCATAATGATCAGCATTCGGGACAACCTGATCAGCACTCGGAGCAACCAAATAGTGAGGAAGAACGTGCTGATGAGGCAGACATTACTATAGACTTGGAAACTCATGGTGACACCAGTGGATGTGGACAAGCAGTAATACAGGAGCTTAGCGAACACACTGGACTAAGACAGGTACAAAACATCCATCCAATACTAACGAGGAGTAAATGCGGTATTTTTAAACCAAAAGTATTCTCGAGTCATTTTGATGATGCTGTACCCACAAGTGTACAGGAGGCAATGTAATCTTCAGAATGGAAGAATGCAGTTCAAGCAGAAGTTGATGCTTTGCAAAGGAATGAGACATTGTCACTAGTTAAACTTCCACCTGGAAGAACGACATTTGGCTGCAAATGGATTTTTAAGGTAAAACACAACCCTGATGGCTCCATTCATTGTTATAAGGCCCGATTAGTGGCCAAGGGATTCACTCAAGTGCCTGGACATGATTTTTGTGACACTTTCAGTCCAGTAGTTAAGTTCTCCACAGTAAATGTTATCTTTACCTTGGCAGTTTCTAATGCATGTGAGTTGAGACATGTAGACATAAATAATGCCTTCCTTAATGACGATCTTAAAGAGGATGTATTCATGCAGCAGCCACCATGTTTTGAGCAATTGTCTGAGGATGGCTCTCCCTTGTTGTGCAAATTACAGAAGGCGCTGTATGGATTAAAGCAAGCACCTCAGAATTAGCACTCCAAGCTGAAGGAAGCCTTGTTGGAGATAGGCTTTCAAGTTTCACGAGCAGATCCATCCTTGTTCTTTAAAGACAGTGGCAATGGTCGAGTGTACCTATTAGTGTATGTCGATGACATACTGATCACATGAGGGTCCTCGCATGGAATTAAAGCGGTTGTTGATATGCTAAAAAGGAAGTTTTCTCTCAAGGATTTGGGAGCATTGAGTTATTTCTTAGGGATTAAAGTGTTAAGGAGCAGCAAGTCCACTTGTACTTAGCAAAAAGAAGTATGCGTTAGAATTACTGGAAAAAGCTGGTATGAAAACAGCTGCTACATGTTCTACACCTTTGACTTTGTCTTGCAAATTGTCTTGTGAAGAAGGAGAAATGTTAGAGGATGCAAGTGAATATTGAAGTATCGTTGATTCACTGCTTTATCTTTGTTACACTCGAACTGACTTGTCATTAAGTATAGGAAAAGTTGCTCAATTTATGCATGCACCCCTAGTGACGCATCTTGCTGCAGTGAAAAGAATCCTTAGGTACCTAGCAGGTACTGTAAACCATGGATTATTTTTCTCACCAGTTGACAGCAGAACGTTGGTCTCAGCCTTTGTAGATGCAGACTGGGGTGCCAACTTGGATGATCGAAGGTCAGTATCGGGCTATGGAGTGCTCATAGGCAAATGCCTTGTTGCGTGGAGTTCGAAGAAGCAACGGTCGGTGTCTAGATCAACCATGGAAGCTGAATACAAAAGTGTTGTTGATGTTGCAACTGAAGTCACATGGATTAGCACATTGTTAATTGATCTTGGTGTTCAGCAGCAAGGGAAGTCAGTGATTTAGTGTGACAACACGAGTACAATGGCCATGAGTGCCAATCCAATTTACCATGCACAATCCAAGCATGTTGAATTGGTTGTGCATTTTGTAAGGGAAAAAGTGGCTATTGAGCATATTTGTGTTAATTATGTGCCTGGTGCACACCAAGTGGCAAATGGACTCACTAAACCAATGTCAAAAGAAGCATTTGAGGAATTTTGAGACAAAGTGTGTGTTGTGCTGCGATGAAAGAATGAAGGTGAAGATGCAGGGGGAATATTAGAGGTATATACAGTGTACGTATACGTATGCATACAAGTAGTTAGCTGAGTCAGCAATTGTTAGAAGGTTGTTATCTTGTATACGTTAGCAATAACTATTTGCAAAGCAGTGTATAAAGAGCCTGCAAATGTACAGCTCATATATGCGTCTTGATCAATGAATATACTTGTATTCTGTTAAGTATTAGCATCTACAACTTTCACTATGATGAATACCACAACTTTGTTCATGGGAGATTGCCTTATGAGAACCTGAAACCTGATCATGTTTTGAGAAACCTGATCATGTTTTGAGGAACCTGTTGCTGAGCTTGCCAATTCGTAAAGTTGTAAGTTTTGTTCTTCTTCTTTTCTAAGTATCAATAAGGTCAACATAATCATTTTACTTGGGAACTTTCTTAGGATTCATATTACCATATTGAAACAGGTATTCTCAAACGGGGACAAGGTCCACGTGGCTGAAGTTTTAAGGAAGCTAGAATTGAAGGATTGCTTTGAAAGGATCATGACATGCGTCGTTTTCGCGTCAAAATAATTCCTTAATCCCTAAAGAAATATAAAGAAAATATAACAAGTGGAAAGTAACGTCCATCCCACAAAGACTCTGCAGTTTCTGATTTAGTTATCTTCTTGTTATTGAACGGTAGAGTTTGGATAGCGATGAAATTTAAGGTAAAAAATAAAAATATAAAAATAAAATATGAGAAGAAAAAAAAGATAAATAGGGGGTTTTGAGTTAATTAAAACTGTTTGAAGACAAGATAAAGACAAAGTAGGAAAAATAATAAATAGAATGAAATAATAATTAGAGTTTGAAAAGAAGACTTATTGTAAAAAGTAGCATCAGACTTTCAGCTTTGACTCAGTTTCCTCGAATCATTGAAATAGATCTTTACTTCAGGATTCAGGCCGGTTACTTGTCTACAAGAAAAAATCCTCGTGACTATGCTTTGTATATCGAATACTCAAGTGCAATTTTTAATATCGGTTTGTGGATTGATCTAAGCAACAACAATGTTGTAGATCTAAAAACGTTGAGGCTCGAAAAGCTGCCGACTCGGATTATGTTGTTTTAATAATAACTGGTTCCGATCTCAGTTTCCTCTTAGCAAGCAATTTTACTAAGTGTGTTCCCAAGAAGTCGAATGTGCTTCAATAAGCCGATCCTTCCTCCCACATTAACCATAACAACATCCAGACCAACGTCGACTTTTTGGTTTTGAAAATTGTTTCGAATTGAAAATAAGCCCAGAAAACTGAGAGAGATATCCGAAGCGATTTAAGTGTTTTACAATTCTCACGTTTGGAATTGAGTTATTGCTTTAGCCTTCGGCTTAAAAAAAATTAGCTAAGCATAACCAAAGTTATACTTAGCATCTTTGAAAATAAAAATAAAATTAAAACAAAGATGAACTTTGAAAAAGAAAAGAATTTTTTTTATTAAAAACTAGAGAAAGAAGAAGAGTGATTTCTGAATGTGTTTTTAGGCTTACCCTGAGAGGGTATTTATAGCCTTTAAAATCCTAAAAATAAGGAAAAATATAATTCTTAAAATAAAGAGATAAATCCTAATGAAAATACTTAAATCTATTTAAACTAAAATACTAAAATCAAGGATAAGATAAGATATAATATTTAAACTAATATCCTAAAACATTAGTTTAACTCAAATTCGAATTGCAAAAACGTGCGGTTGATTCATTCGTTCTTCCAGAAGCGCTGATTGAACCTTCTAGAAGGTGCTGACTCATCGCCTCGTTAGATGTGTCATGATCGGAGTAATGCCCACTAATCCAGCCTTGCTTTGGAAAATAAAAAATTTGCATAATTCTGTACTTTTAGTGCAATTTTCAGAATCTAGCGTCTTACACAAAAAATGAATTAAAACGAACAAATAAGCCACAAAAACCAACGATTAAGAAATAATTTAAAAGCAAAATAATAACCAAATAAAGCACCTATAAGGTCATAAGCTTTGAGACCCTTAATCCCACTAATTTTTTGCAAACCATTTAAAAATGCATCTGAACAAGCCTTCAGGATTGCTAATATCAACCCTCAAAAAACTGCAAGTCTATCAAATTATCAAATTGGACTTGAATTTCAACATAGTAGAGGGACTGAAACTATAGTTAGACCCTTTTTCCTATAGTCTTTATCTTTGTTTTAACAACTCTTTCTTGTTTACGGCAGCTCTTTTTTGACGACAGCATCCGCAACATAAAGAAAAAGGCCTCCACACTGTATTGGTAAGTTGATATTATTTGATAAATTGTAGAAAAAAGACTTCCATTTTATGATTATTGCAGAACAGGGTTTGATATATGGGCAATATCCAATGTAGGTGGGCACTTCTCATAGAACAAAGGGAGGGGAGCAGACTATGCATTGGAGAGCATGCACAACATCAGGGAAGCACTGCCGGAGCTGTGGGAATCAGATAGCAAAAAAGCAGAAGGTGTTATTGCTTACTCCGGGAAGCTTGCAATTCAAACATCAGTTATAGCTTAGCTGATGTATATAGATAGATCACTCAACAACAATAGCCAAAAGAAAAACCCAGATTTTATAGTTTCACAAATACTCTAACGGATTGTTCTTTTGATTTGTATCTCATCTTTATGTTATGGTTCAAATGTATCTTTCGATTGAATCATCTTTCAATAAATAAATAAAAAGAATAATTTATTCTTTTATCAAGTCTTAGCAATCTGGTCTTTAGTTTTACCTGATAATGTTTGTTGAAACCTTGATAGAGACTACATTGACTTGGTCCAATTTTATAACAACGGTAAAAACAGTCTAATGCAGAGACCAAAGAAGGTTTTGTCAAGTACATCATGGTGTTGAATTTGTGTGGCAAACTGAGTTAACTCGTTGAAAACGTGTCCCCATCAACGCATCTTTAATTCGACCTTATTCAACGCTTCAGTTCCTTCTAGATCCTCAATTTTCCCTTCTCCAGAAGCATTCCCAAACGACTTTCCACAACTACTCTATTTAATGCCCCTTGTGAAACGTCGCTTCTGCCATCCTTTCTTCTCTCTCTCTCCTTTAGCCTTGGTTTCTCATTAAAAGCTTACCAAGTTGTGTGTTTTTTTAGCTTGCAGCGTTTGATTACTTTCAATCTGGTAATGTTCGATTCTTTTACATGTTTTGTTCTTCATTTCATTTTGTTTGTTTGATATAATAACATTAAAGGCTCTATTTCTCTGGGTTTAGTTTGCACGTTTTGTGTATCAAAGTATATTCCTTTCTCTGGTATTTCTATATTTTTTTTGAATCTTCGTTTTGCATTATGCTTGAACTGATAGAAGATTTTAATAACGTTTTTGTGAAGATAAGAAATGGAATGTGAAGATCAGATGAACCAGACCACTGACTCAAAATATGAATGTCTTTTATTTGGTAAATTTCCAATCTTTCTTTTAAACAAACGTCTCTTAATATATTCGAAAAGTAAACTTCAAAAAAAATGATTTCTTTTGCTTTTATGGTGTGAACCATTTTTGAAAACTTACAGATCTAGATGACACTCTTTATCCACTGACTTCTGGCATTTCAAGTGAAGTTACCAAGAACATTCAAGGTATTCTCATTGTTTCATTGAAAGGGTCTTCCATATTTTAACAAAATTGTTAGCTTCCTTTTCAAATTCATCACATTTTTTGGTACACTTTTTCTAGAATATATGATTAAGAAGCTTGGAATAGAGGAGGCAAAAGTTCCTGGATTATGTGCTTCACTGTACAAGTATTATGGCACAACAATGGCTGGTTTAAAGGTAAAAACTATTATAACATTCTTTTGCTTTTGGAAATGTTTAGACCTAACTGATTTCTTTCTTTTTCTCTCCAGGCTCTTGGTTATAACTTTGATTATGAAGATTTTCACAGGTACTGATTTTTTCTCCTTTTCATAAATATTTCTATGGATGGTTTTGTGAATGGTTCTAATTTGTTTACTGCACAGTTTTGTTCATGGGAGACTGCCCTACACAATGCTAAAAGCTGACCCTATTTTAAGGAAACTTATGCTCAGCCTACCAATCCGGAAAGTTGTAAGCTTGTTGTTATTGTTCTTATGAAATTGCCATTTATGATCATTTGGAGCACTGTTTGTAAACCTTGTTCTGGGTTTGTATACAGATTTTCACCAATGCTGATAAGAACCATGCTGCCAGGGTGCTCAACAGGTTGGGATTGGAGGACTGCTTTGAAGGGATTATAAGTGTCGAGACTCTGAATCCCATAAACAAAGACAACTCTTCTGCTGCTGATGATCTCAAATCCAACACTGCCATCTTCGACATTGATAGTTACTGCGGTGCCGTTTTGATTCTGAGTTTAAACTTCCAATGACTCCGGTTGTCTGCAAACCATTTGAGAATGCATTCAAGCAAGTTTTCAAGATTGCCAACATCAACCCCCAGAAAACTGTAAATATAACCATCGAATTTATTGATTTACAGATGATTTCCAATGACTTATATTGTTGTTATGGGTGCTTTTGCAGTTGTTCTTTGATGACAGCATCCGCAATCTACAAACTGGCAAAAACATGGGACTTCAAACTGTGTGGGTAAGTTAAATATTCTAACATGCTGACATTTTGTGTTTGGTTTTGCCTTCTATTTGTTTGAGAATGTTTGGCTCATTAGTTTCCTCCCATGATATGCATACAGGTCGGGACTTCTCACCGCACCGATGGTGTAGATTACGCGCTAGAGAGCATTCACAATATCAGGGAAGCAGTGCCTGAGCTCTGGGAAGCAGCCAATGAGAAGGATGAGAACTTTCAGCAGCCTGGAAAGATTTCCGTTGAGACAAAGGTTAGAGCGTAGTGTTCTCTTATGCCACGTTTAGAGCTTAGCTCTTTAAGACCATATGTATTAACTAGTCTTTTACAATCACCAATCCATTTTGTAGCGTGTAAGACAGTGGATCATAGAAACACAATTTTATTCTTATTTTAATAAATATCTCCTTTTACCATCTTTCGATTCAACAATTAACTTCATACCCCCTACTGGTTTAAGTAGTAGCAATAAAAAACTATAGCAGGCAGAGACACAGCACGGAATTCGTTATTTGAACTTCATATAATAAAACATTAATTATCGAATTCTGAGAGGTCTGTCTTCGAGCTCAGTTGCATGGTCCCTTGGCATAGCAAAACCCTGCAAGGCATCCGCAAGGCTTACAGCAACCATTCAGGTTCGACCAGCACCACAAACCTTTAGCGATACAGTTTATGGGACTGTTGTAAGCCTCAAAAACCATGGCCAAAGGGTTTCTGATATTACTAAATTGATTATTTGGTTCGGCTTCGACATCATAAGTCAAGATGACCTCGCTACGAGTTGCGAATGCAGTCGGAGGCACTGTGGCTAGAAGAACCTTGCATCGTTGCCACGATAAGAAAAGTGAGCTTCTTGCGGAACTCCGTTTCTCGCGGTAAGATTGAACTGATTTCCTTCATCTTATGGTGTGTGAAATGGTGTGAGCAGAGGGTTCCTTTATATAGGAAGGATTGATGGCCCAAACAGGTGGGTAGACCATGAGATTTGAGTTCTTTACGATTCATGGCTTTCTCATGGTTGGGAACATCATCAAAAGATCCTTTCAAATCTCTATTATTTTAATGTGCTTGTAAGAATACAGAGATGAAAGTTCGGGCTCTTTTATATATATATATATATAAAAAGATAATTGTCTTTTTTAATAAAAATCTCCAGAAATAAAAGTTCGAATACAGTCATCATATCAGTGAATACTTCTTCCCGGTGAAGGCTTGAGTTGTCTCTCTCTTTGCTGCGTTCTTGACTGTTCTTCATGGCAACCTACAGAAAGAGTTCCGAATATACTTTTAAAATATGCATAATCTGAACGAGATGAGTAACTTCCAACTATTAAACTAGTATATCATAACATACATTTGCTGTTTCGTTTCGGGGCCGAATACGAGCTTCCCAGCACGTTGACTTGAAGTAGAGCTTGGTGATTTGGAAGCAACAGTTTCAATACAAGCACTGGAATGATGTTGTTTAAGCAACGGAGCAGCTTGTTTGCCATCCAAGCGCCTTGGCGAACCACTGAAAAGGATGAACTCGATTTTGCTCGGCGGCTCTTCTTCAACTGAAATATTCAGAGTGGTCATTTGTTTCATGCAATCATAAAAGTAGATTCAACAATCAAATTGAACAATGCCATTATTTATTTTCTCCTAGAAACTAATAAACAAAAAAGAATAACTACCTTTAAGCTTCTTGTTTGATTGCAGAGGAGCAAGCTTTTCAATTTCTTTATAATCAAGAGGGGGAGCAGAGTCCACTTCAAAATCAGTTTCAATTATACTGACTGCAGGGGAGGGTTTTGTTTCAACTATATTGATATAGTAATTCTTATTGTTGTAGGGGATCATGATCGTGTCGCCGACGGTTAAGCAAGAGTAGCTCCTAAATGTAGTTTCCAAGCTGCAAACAAACACAGAAGAATCGGATTTAAGATGTTGCCAAGAAGATTGCTAACATTGCTTTGGGGTTGGAGATGTCCAAGAAGTCCGTAGTATGCGGTTGCAGCTTGACATAGGTTGCCTTTGCTAAGCTAGCACTTTTCACCTGCACAATATCTCCCTCTTCAAGATACATGTTCTGCATCATCTGAAAACAAAATTGCAGGAAAAAGAGAGCAGACACAAAGTCAACGAAACACCGTCTCGAAATAGATGAAGACTTCCTACATGATTGATCAAATTCATAACTTTATTTAAAAAAATTATATGAAATATTTTTTTTTTTAGAAATGATTTTATGTTAATCGGTATAATCATGAAATAGATGAAGACTCTAAGATTAACAAGACGCTTTTAAATTTGTGCATATGCATAAGGAAGATAGAATTCAAAAAGATTATTGTTAATTTAAGAGAAAGAATAACCAGAAAAGGGAGAAGAGAGAAAGATGATGTATGTTTATATATATATATATATTAAATAGTAAACTCAAATTTTGTATTTGAAAAAACAAGGATGAAGACGACTATAAAAGATCAATAATGAATTAATAATAATAGAATATTTTTTCTTAATATCAATAATGTATCAATAATGTGCAACTAAAATAATCGGGAAATGTTGGCCGCTTGAAGTTGAACTTTAAAGAGAATATTATTAGTGTGATTGTAACTGTAGACACCTGTTTTTGTTTGAATTTCATTCATTCATTCATTATTATTATTATTATTTCTAATAATATTTTTATTTTTACAGATTCAAATACAAGCCCGATGGAGATCCAAGCCCAACCGAAGCCCCAAACCCAGATTACATCAGAACCGACTCAGCAGCCTACCGGGAACCCAAACCGGCCCAGGATCGGACCCGAACAGGTATAAAATCAGTAGGCCCAAATAGATTAGGGTTTTACCCTTTTGCTTCAACCACCTCTTTCTATGACCGTTGGATTAGATTTGATCCAACGATCCAAGTAGACCCATAATAGGGTTTTGATTTTAACCCTAATATGATCTGTCGCTGCCGCAACCACCAAGGAGTCACCAACTGGCGCGTGCACCCCACCGTACAACTCCCTGCTCATGTGTGTTGCCACCAAACATCCCATCGCCAGTCGTCGTCGTCGTCAATAGAAGCCAAACAGTGCACAAACATCACCAAATCAGAGAAAAATCAAACCAAATCGAAGAACCTATTAAAAATACTTAAATCCCTAAAAATTCAGGATTTTACCAACCCAAAATCAGAGATACCATGCCCTGATTCTATCTCATCATATCTACCTAAAGGGACAACCTTAAATCGGGGCAATCGCCATTAAAAGGAAGAGGACAGAGAGAGAATATGGAGGATTCGGGGGATGAGAAAAAAATAAAGGAAAAAAATATAACCACAACAACAAAAAAAAGAAATCGAGGGGTTCGAACAAAAAAGGCTTAGCTTAAGCAAGGGTTAGTCGTTGACTACTTCACCGGCGTTCATCAGCTCACTAACCGAAGGAAAACTTAGTACCTTAGGGACTAAGTTGGTTTTTTTTTGGGTTTGGATGTTGTGGAGGCTGAGTTTTTAGGGGTTTAGCTAAGGAGGGGTTGTTTTTGTGAGGAAGGTTTGAGCGTTTTGTGTCTCGTGGCCACCGATTTGCGGTGGCATGGGTCTTGGTCACCTCCCACGGCGGTGAGGTTAGGGAGAGCTCTCTCCCACGGGTTCGTGGTGTAACACCCCTAACCCGTATCTGACCCGGATACAAGTCCGAGATGTCACATTCACTTTTAAAAATAATTATTTTTACAAAAAAATGAAAATGTTGACTTTTATTAAATCAAAATGCATACTTTATACCATTTCCATCAAGAAGTTTACAAAACTTATCAGAGCAGATACAATTCAAATCTTTTGTTTCATGCCAACTACATTCTATATAGCAAAATACATATTATTCAAAATATGCTTTTCTGATCTGATCTTTGGAAAGGAGTAATTGACATGATTTGCCTATGCATGCTCCTCTTCTTGCTCACGAAACCTACGTGAAACACTCACATGCTAAGTCGATGACTTAGTGACGTTAACTCCTAACAATGCATGAACATATAATTCTATCATATCATACCAATTCATACGTCCTTTTATGCAATAAATACATACATACATACATATATACTATCATTATCATCATTCACATTCTTATTATTATCAATATTATTTTCATTCATTCCTTTACTCATGTGATCTTATCATTAATATTTATGCACATCATATCATACATTTCACAAATCAAAACACATAGCATCACATAATGTTTATTTAAGTTAACTCTTTTGTTTTTCCATGGTACACTTGTGAGAACTAAAGATATGTGAGTACATTGAGGTTGTGCACTTATGCTGTCACCACAGCTCGTATAAATTCTCACTAGGGGCACATAGAATTTGTCCCAAATGACCACATATATGTCCCTAATGACCACTTATATGTCCCAAAGGACCACTTATATGTCCCGAAAGACCACTATATGTCCCGAATGACCACTCCTTAAGAACCACATACATATTCCAATAGACCAAATAGGTGTACCAAAGTACCGCATATATGTTTCAAAGGATTACATATATGTCCCGAAGGACCACATAGAACCCTCGACTCTTGGCATGCCAACTATACCTCTAGTTCTTGTATCACTTAACATGGGCATTATCATTTATGTTTGTCACATATTCACATCACATAGCTTATAATCATATGGCTTATCTCATAAACATGTATTCACATGTTCACATAATCACATAGGCATATTATCATATAATCACATAGGCATATTATCATAGCTCATGTCATTTCTCATGAAATCACTTATATCATGTAGCACATATAGCTCATATCATTTCTCATATGTTCATATAGGTCATCTCATATGTCTCATATCTTTTCATATAGTTTATGTTTTATTCTCTTATATTCACATAAGTCTCATACATGTAATACATACAAGGCATATTCACACAATACAATCATAATCATTATTCTACTCATAATCATATTTCCAAAATGTCGGAAACAGACTTGTCGCAAGTCTAATTTCCAACAAATTATATTTCCTACTAGTATGCACTCACCTGGCCTCACTAGTCCATTCATATATGTACAACTCTTGTATACTCTTATAGCTTTGAACCGTCTTGGACTTATCTTCGACTAATATCTACACAATACATATAATCGATATGGATATCTTAATTCTAATCACTTATAACCAATCATCAATAATCTGAACTAAAATAAGTATCTAATTCACATTTCACTTTGAGTAGTATCAGTATCCAAGGTATGGTACTGATACTTCCTTCACTGTGGCATCGATACTGCTAATTGGTATCGATACCCTTTCCCGATTCTAGAATCCTTATTTTAAAATGGTATCGATACTTGACTTATGGTATCGGTACCCCATGTACCGACACTACCCCTAAGGTATCGATACTCCTTGTGTAACATCCCAAAATACGGGTTAGTGACTAAATTGTAAAACTTCAGAATGTGTTGATTAAAGTAAGATATTTGAATAGTGTAATGATTTGTTCGGAAATATTTCCTGAAAATAATTAGTAATTATCAAAGGAATTAAGGGGCAAAATGGTCATTTAACATGAAAGATATTTTGTTATCTCTTTATGAAGAGATAAACGTTGGGGGAGAGTATTTAGAAAACTCTTCTTCTTCTTACCTTCTTCTTCTCCAACGTGCAGAGCATAAGGTGAGTTTTCTATTTGTTGGTTATTTGTTAAATTGAAGATTAGGTTTTGATCATTAGATGATAACTAAGCTTAAGGAAAGCTTAAGTTGTCTTATAATCAAAAGATGAAGAAGTTATAAGAGATTTAAGAAAACGAGTTTTTATATGAAATCATGGAATAGAGTTGATAAGTTGAATTTGACTTGTCATCTATGAGAATAAGAAGATAGAAGTGTTAGAATTGTATTTAGAACATATTGAAATTTGAGTATGATTCTTGAATTACATATGAAGGATAGGATTTTGAAGTTATAGATGATTTTCATGGATATAAGTTGGTTTAAGTAATGGTAGTTGAGTTTAATGACATGATAGGGGTTTAAAATAGAAGAATTAAGTGAAGAATTGATGATTTTCGGGGTTAAAATACAATTTCTGGGTAAAGGGAATCGATACCCTATGAAGGGAATCGATTCCCCCTCTTGGACGAAAATTCCAGTATGTGCAGGGGGAATAGATTCCCCCTGGGGGGTATCGATTCCCCCTAAATGAAAAAATGGAATTTGATTCATTAAACCGATTTAAGTTATTAACATTAAGTTTAAAGTTTAGGCTTCTGATAGTTGTTTTGAAATGATATATTTATGTAGATATTGAGCCTAAACAAGTTCTGGAATAATCAAAGGATTATAATCGAATCAAAGAAAGGCTAAGGTGAGTGCAATTTTAATTGTACTTATATTATTGAACGAACATTGGCTTGCGATGAGCCAATGATGGAGTTACTACGGTAAGAAGTGACTCCTAAAATGTTATTTGATATGTGATTCTTATATGTACATGAATACATGATATGCATAAACATAAGAGCATGAAACATAAGATATATGATATGATATACATGATTATATGCATATGTGATATATGCTATGAGATATGACCAATGTGAAATAAAATAAGCTATGTGAATATATGAAATGACATGAATATGCAATATGTGATATGATATGAAATATATGGTTACACATACATGTGGTATGTGACAGAAGAGAAAGAATAAGTGATGAGAAATATATTCATAATAAAAGCCCATAGTATATGATACGAGAGCTATAGGTATAGTTGGAATGCCAAGAGTCGAGGGTATTGTAGTCCTTCGGGACGTAGTGGCCCTACGGGACATTTATAGCAGTCCTTCGGGACGAATACTGAACAAATGTTCGGTGCCCCATGAGGGAATTTATACGAGCTGTGGTGACAGCATTAGTGCACAACCTCAATGTACTCACATACCTCTATTCTCAATAATATACATGGGCAACAACAACAGCAATTGAAATATAAATTAAAGTGAAAGTGATGCAAAAAGGTAAGTTTCATGTGTGCATGACTTGATATATATGTCATAGGAAATATATCCATGCATATTGAAATATCATGATCAAATAGTAAGAATGCATATTCATGAATCTACTGTTACATGTTTATTTATTGCCTCACTAAGTCTATGACTTAGCGTGTAAGTGATTTACACGTAAGTGCCAAGAAACGTGAAGAGCAAGAATAGAAGTAGTAAGGACATTATTATTACTAGAATATCATATCAGAAGTAATCGACAAAGTATGTATTTTGTTGTGTATAGAGTGTTGGCATGTAATAAGTCATTAATTATGAGTACTCTGATCAAGTTTTATTTTATGGTCTCTTTTATGTAAATTAAAGTATTCTGTTTTAAACAAGTTTTAAATTCCCTGGGGTTTTTCTTTAAGTGTCAAGGTTTGAAAAGTCAATGTGACACCTCAGACTCATATTCGGGTAGGGTACGGGTTGGGGTGTTACAGTTAATGGCATCAGAGCTAAGGTTTAGTCGATTCTCGGTATAAACCGGAGTCTAGAGTGTTTTATAAGGTATACATGCCAACAAAATAGTGAAAACTTCTGATCTGATGGAATAGTAAGTGTACTGTCTTGCTAATAGAATTAAAATATTATGTTATATTAGATATGATCATAAGAGTTTCTAAAGTGAAATACAAGGTGATAGACCTTAAGGTAATAGCATTCACCTGCCCTGGCCAAGCAGGGAGAAGAGCGAAAACCTCAGGGAATGCCTGTATAAGATTAGAGAGTGATTCATGATGTTGAATGATATTATGATTTGTTTTAATTTTATACTTCTATAATTCATATAATTAATGTATTGAAAAGAGTTGAGAACACCCGAGTTTAAGGGTGAATTTGAGAAATGTTCCATTGTTATGGAAATTTGATTAAATGGTAGGAAGATAATATTAGAAAATTTTCATTTCTCCAAAGTGGAGAAGTTAAATTGAGTAGTTTTATTACTACGTAGGTAAGCTAGAAGTATGGTGAATAAATGTCACCATAAGAATGTTAAATATCAAGTGACGTGGTTATCAATTGTAGAAGAATTTATGAATAAGTACATGAATGATCAGTTCATAAAACAAATGAAGATCGAATATATGAGATTAACAAAGAAGTTATACATGCATGTGTATGAGTATAAGTTTAATAAGTTAAACAGATTTATTGTTGTGTTAATTTTGATTAGGAAGGATAAGGAAGAACATGTGATTGGTTGTTTAGGGCTTGTACCTTAAATTAAAAGAGTGTTATTGGTTTTGAAATTGTTCTCAATTCAAGAAATGATTAATCGCGTTAAAATTCTATAGAGAGCTAAGAATAAAAGGATTGGAGAACAAAAAATTCAGATGATTAAGAGAATTAGTGTTTAATAGAGTTAAGCACCATTAAAGAAAGATAGAGATTTTAATTTTCAACTTCAAACCAGATATGAATTAGTTGCATTCTCCGCCAGAGAATCAAATCAGATGAGAGTCAGACAAACTAAAGCGGTAGGGTCTGATATTTGAATATTAAATAAGGAGTTAATTGATGATAAGTCAGGGTTAAAGACAATCTTTGTGAATTGGGTTAAAAGCTCTGTTAGAAGTTATGAAAATTGAAGGAAAAAATTATTTTAAAGGATATAAATAAGTTTAAGTATGTGTATGTGAGATAAGAATTGAATGTTCAAGAGAAGATATAGAGTAATAGAAAAGTTTGAGAATGAGTAAGTCGGTGAACAATTTATAAGATAAAGGAAGTTATAATGTTCGATTTTAATCAGAGAAATAATATTGCGTGTGAGTAAAAGTCCAAGTTTGAAAAGTTGAGTAAGATATCATTGAAATATATATATATATATATATATATATAATAAATTGATTGAAAATATGGTATATGATTGAGTGGATAAGGGTTGTACCCTAGATTAAAAATTAAAGATTTTGTTTAAAAAAATTAAGATGCTATTAAATAATGTTAAAGGATATCCACTATTATAAAGTGGAGAATTTAGATGAGATAATTTAGTTGCTATGCAGTTGAGCTAAAATATGGTAAATAAATGTTGTAATGGGAATAATGGAAGATTTATTGATGTGAATATTGTTTCGGAAAAAGTTTAAGAAATAGATATGTCAGTAATTATTTTATAAGATGGAAGATGTTGAAATGTTGAGAGTGAACAAATAAAATTTCATGATACATGAGAATGAATGTGGATTTGATAAGTTAAGTAAACAATTGTTGAGATAATTCTGATTGGAAGAAAATATAAAGTGAATTAATCAAGTATGATATGGATTTGAATATGGTTAGGTATTTGGATCATATATATATATATATATATATATATATATATATATATATATATATATATATATATATATATATATATATATATATATTAAGGCAATGAGAAGAGTATTTACAGGTTTTAAAAGGCGCTTTGAGAAATAAAAATAATGCAAGTATAAGAAAGGATAAAGAATAAAGTTATGTGAAAATAATGTTAAATATTAAGGTTATGAAAATGTGATAAATATTAGTAATCAAATATAAGTATAAGTGTTATTATGATGTTTTTCATATAGATATGAAAAACGTAATGGAGTAAAAAAATGAATGAAATGATTTAGATTGCAAGGAGATTTTGATTTGTGAAGGAATAAAGAGATAAGGAAATTAAATGATAGAGTTTAAAGGTTTAAGAATGAAAAGGGTTATGATAAGGTGTAAGTATAAGTTTGGTATAAAAGTAAGAATTTTTCAATTCTAAGTGGAAAGGATAAAGAGTTATGAATTTGTATCAGAATTTCAGTAGAGACTAAATTTGGAGGTTTATGAAGAAACTGATTAAGTTAGTATCCTTTATCATACTGAGGTAAATATTTCTTGGATAAGTATATAAGGTTATATGAAAAGATTGTTGGATTTTGTAAATTGCATGTCTTAATTATATCTGATGAAGATTTAAGATTATCTCAAAGTTGTGGAAATCTTTGAAAAGGTCTTAGGAATTTAAATTAATTGTAGCATTGATATTATGCATAGACAAATAGTGAGTTTAACAGATTATTCATACTTTAAAAAGGGTATGTATGATTGAGTTCAAAGAATCATGGGAAAATTATTTACCTTTAGTAGAATTTGTCTATAATAATAATTATCAATTGAGCATTAAGATGACTCTGTATGAAGTTTTATTTGGGAGAAAATATCGGACATCATTAATTTGGTTCAAGTTAAAGGATCAGAATTTTATTTTCCAGGATTTATTGAAAGTGGTTGAGGATAAAGTAAAGATAATTTAAGATAATTTCAAGATGACATCTAATCGACAGAAGTATTAGGCAGACTTGAGACAGAAATAAATTGAATTTTATGAAGACGATAAAGTTTTCTTAAAGTATCGTATTAGAAAAAAAATTAATTATGCAAAGGGGAGCGTATAATAGAGTTTAAAAGATCGGAAAAAGAATGTCAGACTAAGTTAACCAAGTGTAACATGTATTGGTTTAAGGTTGTGTTTCTTAGCCATGTAATATAGTAAAAGAGATAAGGATTTATTATATGTATGAAGGAAACTTGAGATATATTTAATGATAGTATTCTCTCTAATCAAGTTGTTAAAGATAAGTATGTTACTTTTGAGATGAAAAAAAGAGTATTGACATCAATTTCAAGATTGATATGAGTAAATTTAGAAAGAAGGTGTATAATAATTTGGATGAAGATGGTATAAGAATAAATGTTTGGTTTATGTTATAAGTCATTAGAGATGGATGAAAGAAATCAACGGACTCATGATGTTGAGTGATAAGGATTGAGATTACCGTATGGATGGAACCTTATTATTTCCATGATGAGCGACATTATATTTATACGAATTTATAAAGATTAAAAGGTGTAGAATCGAATGAGTGAAAATATAGAAATGAATGTAATTCCTTGTTGATTGAAAATAAATTTAGTAATTACAAACACGAAGGGAAAGTTAAAGATTTAAAGTCAGATAATATTTTCATAGGAAGAGTTATTATTGAGTTTGTTTAATGAGTAGTAGGTTTGCAAGTAATGAAAGATATCAAAATAGTTTTTTTGTGACATTGTGTAAAAGAAATGCTGGAAACTATTAAGTTAGTTGAATAGAAATATTGAGATTTTGTATGGACGGATTGGATCAAAGAAGTTGAAGAAAAGTGAAAAAAAATTAAGATAGTGGATAGTTAACAGAAGTTCTATATATATTTAAAGAAAAAAAATGGAATTTCTAGATAAGTGATAAAGTATTTATTAATGTCTTGTTCTGAATAAGATTCTCTGTATAGTATAGCTCAGTCCTACATTCATTAGACCTTATGGATATTTAAAGAGGTGGATCTGTAGTATAATATGGAAGTGCAAATATGATATAAGTAGACAGTTCCCATATATTTGTACAGTGAAAATTCGAGGACGAATTTTCTTAAGGGGGAGAGATTTGTAACATCCCAAAATACGTGTTAGTGACTAAATTGTAAAACTTCAGAATGTGTTGATTAAAGTAAGATATTGAATAGTGTAATGATTTGTTCAAAAATATTTCCTGAAGATAATTAGTAATTATCAAAGGAATTAAGGGGCAAAATGGTCATTTAACATGAAAGATATTTGTTATCTCTTTATGAAGAGATAAACGTTTGGGGAGAGTATTTAGAAAACTCTTCTTCTTCTTACCTTCTTCTTCTCCAACGTGCAGAGCATAAGGTGAGTTTTCTATTTGTTGGTTATTTGTTAAATTGAAGATTAGGTTTTGATCATTAGATGATAACTAAGCTTAAGGAAAGCTTAAGTTGTCTTATAATCAAAAGATGAAGAAGTTATAAGAGATTTAAGAAAATGAGTTTTTATATGAAATCATGGAATAGAGTTGATAAGTTGAATTTGACTTGTCATCTATGAGAATAAGAAGATAGAAGTGTTAGAATTGTATTTAGAACATATTGAAATTTGAGTATGATTCTTGAATTACATATGAAGGATAGGATTTTGAAGTTATAAATGATTTTCAAGGATATAAGTTGGTTTAAGTAATGGTAGTTGAGTTTAATGACATGATAGGGGTTTAAAATAGAAGAATTAAGTGAAGAATTGATGATTTTCGGGGTTAAAATACAATTTCTGGGTAGAGGGAACCGATACCCTATGAAGGGAATCGATTCCCCCTCTTGGACGAAAATTCCAGTATGTGCAGGGGGAACAGATTCCCCCTGGGGGGTATCGATTCCCCGGGAATAGATTCCCCCTGGGGGGGTATCGATTCCCCTCTAAATGAAAAAATGGAATTTGATTCATTAAACCGATTTAAGTTATTAACATCAAGTTTAAAGTTTAGGCTTCTGATAGTTGTTTTGAAATGATAAATTTATGTAGATATTGAGCCTAAACAAGTTCCGGAATAATCAAAGGATTATAATCGAATCAAAGCAAGGCTAAGGTGAGTGCAATTTAATTGTACTTATATTATTGAACGAACATTGGCTTGCGATGAGCCAATGATGGAGTTACTACGGTAAGAAGTGACTCCTAAATGTTATTTGATATGTGATTCTTATATGTACATGAATACATGATATGCATAAACATAAGAGCATGAAACATAAGATATATGATATGATACATGATTATATGCATATGTGATATATGCTATGAGATATGACCAATGTGAAATAAAATAAGCTATGTGAATATGAAATGACATATGAATATGCAATATGATATGATATGAAATATATGGTTACACATACATGTGGTATGTGACAGAAGAGAAAGAATAAGTGATGAGAAATATATTCATAATAAATGCCCATAGTATGATACGAGAGCTATAGGTATAGTTGGCATGCCAAGAGTCGAGGGTATTGTAGTTCTTCGGGACGTAGTGGTCCTACGGGACATATATAGCAGTCATTCGGGACGAATACTGAACAAATGTTCGGTACCCCATGAGGGAATTTATACGAGCTGTGGTGACAGCATTAGTGCACAACCTCAATGTACTCACATACCTCTATTCTCAATAATGTACATGGGCAACAATAACAGTAATTGAAATATAAATTAAAGTGAAAGTGATGCAAAAAGGTAAGTTTCATGTGTGCATGACTTGATTATATGTCATAGGAAATATATCCATGCATATTGAAATATCATGATCAAATAGTAAGAATGCATATTCATGAATCTACTGTTACATGTTTATTTATTGCCTCACTAAGTCTATGACTTAGCGTGTAAGTGATTTACACGTAGGTACCAAGAAACGTGAAGAGCAAGAATAGAAGTAGCAAGGACAGTATTATTACTAGAAAATCAGATCAGAAGTAATCGACAAAGTATGTATTTTGTTGTTGTATAGAGTGTTGGCATGTAATAAGTCGTTAATTATGAGTACTCTGATCAAGTTTGTATTTGTGGTCTCTTTTATGTAAATTAAAGTATTATGTTTTAAATAAGTTTAAATTCCCGGGGTTTTTCTTTAAGTGTCAAGGTTTGAAAAGTCAATGTGAAACCTCAGACTCGTATTCGGGTCGGGTACAGGTTGGGGTGTTACACCTTGAATAACTTATCATCTTTTTAGCTCTACTCTAAATATCATCTATTTTTCCTTAGGAGTATCGGTATTGTACCGATACTCCTTGACAAAAATACATTTCTTTACCCCGAAATTTACCAAAACTTACCTAAACATTTCATTTTGAACTCCTTTTATACCATTAACCTCAACTATACTACTCATACCATCTTATATCCATATAAACACTTCACCATCTTCAATATCACATTATAATTCCAAAAATAGGATCTTACTAAATTTCCAACATGTTCTTAATTCATTTCTATTATTTCTAACTTCTTAATTAGATCATTGACAAGTCAATTTCACTTCAAAACTTGCTTACTAACTCTTTCTCAATAATTCCCTTATAAACTATTTACCTTCAATCTACATAACTTATTCATCTTTGATTTTAAGAATCTAAACTTCCTTTAAGCTTTCTTATCACTCCAAGAATCAAAGAAACTTTATAATGGAAGGAATAACCAACTAGAGCCCAACCTTACCTTTAACCAAGCTCTCACGGTGAAAGAAGAATAAGAAGCTAAACTTCCAGAGTTCTCTGATTTTTCCTTCTTCCTATCTACACGTGTAAAATATAACACCAATCAAATTTTAATTATTTTCTTACCAAATGACCAATTATACCCTTCTATCTTTCATCTTTTACTAATCAATCCTACTCACATAATTTCCAATTAAATCCATGAACTTTTTAATTTTTCAAAATCAGACCTCAAAGTTTCAAAACTTATTTTAGTCACTAGCCCTGCTTTTTGGGATGTTACATGTGGTTTGCTGTTGAGAGAGAGAAAGAAACAAAAATGAATTAGGGTTTTGAAATAACCTATAAAAGGGATTATATCCAACCCTTGTTCGACGTCGTTTAAGGGGTCAGGGCATGCATGTTTCAGCGTATGGGGAAAATAGCATGTTTGGTCCCCATGTTTTGTAATCTTGATGTTTAGCCATCAAATGAAATTTGTAATGTTCTGTTTTGGGCACTCATTCTTATTCATTTATATTTAAGTCACCATGTTATGCATTATACCATTTTCGTTTATGTTTAACTCTGGTTATAATATTGCAAATCTTTCATTTCAGTCACTGAATGTAACTTACTTTATTTATAATTAGTTTTTTTAATTTATTTTGTTTACATTTCAGTCATTGTTTTGGTATAAATACCTTTAGGTAAAAATTATTGATTGTCCTTCCGAATTTTGTTGTTTCATATCATTTTAGTCCCATAATATTATCATGGTTTATTTTTGCTTTTAAGACCTTTATTGTTAATGTTGATGATTACCCTGATTATTGTCGATATTATTGTTTAATCACTCAAGTTAATGTTAATATTATTTTGGTCTTTTTAATCATCAAATATGTTTTGTTTCTTTTGTTGATATAGTCTCCATTGATTCCATGATTTATTTTAGTCCGTTATAGTATTCTATATTGGACATACATATTCCATTGTACCACATTTATCAAATATTTTATAATTACGTATCAAATACATATATATATATATATAAATCAAATAAATGTGTTAATTACATTTGCACCTTATTATGTGCGTGTATATATTAGTATTATATAGATATTATTATTATTATTATTATTATTATTTATATTTATATTTCATTTATTATTTTTATTTATCGTTTTTTGTTTTATTCTTTACTATTTACTTTGTTAATATTTTCTTCAAATATTTTCAACAACATGTAGAATGGGCGTGGAAAGTATTGCTTGATCGAAGTAGTGCGATCTGATACGACGTTCGAACAAAATGTGAACTTGAAATAAATCAACTTTATTTTGCTAATTAATTGATTTTTAGTCGAATAATGCAGTGCATATCTCTCTAAATAGAAATTATTTTATTTTATACAAATGTAGATGTTCAATTTATATTCGATTAGTGTTTTTAAAAATCAAAGAGGGAATATTCTTTTAAGAAAGAAATAAGAAGAGATAGTCTTCCGTCGGAGGATGTGAGAATCTCGATGTTTCTTTTCGAATTAAAGGATTTTTCTATTAAAAAAATTGAAACAAATTAATTAAACTTTAATAAATGGATCATACTTTGATTATCGATACGAATTCACAAATTCACCATTACGATAACGTGTAAGCGACTAAGTACTAATTTTGGGCGTTGTGGGGTGTTAATCATGCCCACGCGTAATCGACTCTCGAACCCGTTTAAATCGAATTTTTGGTAATTGCAGACCAATTTTTGTCTTAAAAACGATTGTTCTTTGTTTTAAAAGACGCTTTTAGGTATTCGACCCTACCTAGCTCAAAAGTCGATGACGACTCCTTTCAGTTTAATTCAAATAATTCAAAATCGCTAAAATTTCAAAATAATTATAATGTTTTTTAAACTAATTAAATGTTTAAAAAAAATGGTTATGACAGTAACATAGAAACCGTGATTCGTATAACCGGGGAATAAACTGTAATAAAGCGACTTAATACATAAAAAAGGTTGCAAAGCAAAAAAGAATCAAAACGTCGTATAGTTATAGTAACCCTTGCAAGATATTTATCAAAAAAATGGTAAACCTTATAAGATAGGAATATTAAACCCAATTGAACATTGTACGTTGTAAAATTTTAAACCATACCCAGTATGGTAAGTATCATGCCCTCTTCTGCAAACAAATTCTAGAACCCACAGTGGGAAACTCGACCACGGGAGGATTAGTCAACTCGAATAACATCGGGTACTCAATGTCCAAGTACGCTGGAAAGCAAGAGTGTTGTTGATATTGGGATTAAACTACGTTTTCACTCATTAACAGAGATACAAAGAAGGAAGTCGACTACACTTACTGAGACGATCGAGAGCAGAGGCAGGCATAAGAACTGCAAATAACAAGCAAAGCAATCATGATATTTAGTCAATTCCATGAAAACAAAACTTAGAGAAGGAGATTAGAGTGATGGTGAAAGATCAACAAAACCCTATCTCCTTTCTCTAGATGTTCCTGCAAAGATCCGAATGAATTAGAATCAAAGTGGAGTGAAAACTTGGGGAACAAGAAAAGATCATTTCTTCAAAAGCAACCTTTATCCAAAGTTAACCCTCTAACCTTATCAATTAGAGAGACAGGGTATCATCGATAATGCTGTTCAAATATTGAATTACCGCGGTTCTGCAATGAAGAAACAATACATTAATAGAAACAACTTATGAAAAAGCTTATGGATTCATCATTGGTTTTCGAACTAACATAAAACCAAAGGAGACTGCAAATCATTAAGCGTGCCGTGTCCATGATCACAGAGTTCGAGTCCAAACAGTTCTCGGCGGAGAATAACTAAAAAAATCTATTAAAGAGGAAAAAGAAGACGTTAAATCTTGAAGATAAGTGATGTTAATAAGAAATAAACGAAAACCAGTTCCAAAAACAGCCGTACAATCAAACCAAAACTACCTTTGTGTTAGCTTTGACAAGGAATTGTTAAATTTGTGTTTTTCTTGATGACTACGGCACCTTATAGTTTTCTCATAGTTTAAATGTAGGTCGATTACCTCTTGTATTTAACGATTAACATTATTTTATTGATATATGTTCTTTAATTGATAGAGAGAATAAAAGATTATTTATTAGAATATTATTTTTATAATATACTATTTTTTAAATTAATTTTAAATTTTTATTGAATTTTAAATTATTAATAAAATAATTTATCAGATTAACTAAGGAATAACTTTATTTGATTTTAATAATATGCTTTATGTTTTACATGCCAGATTGTACTTTTAATATTATGTTAATTTTAATGATATGCCCCCACGCATGTTTGTAATTGACCTACATATTTATAACATATTTCAAATCAAATCTCAATAATATATGCAGTTTATTCTAAATTATATTATATATAATATATATTTTAAATATTTTTTATTAATTTTTTTACTTTCTAAAATTTTATAAATTCATTATATCATAAAACTTTATGAATTTTACCTCTAATTAGGCCCTGTCTTCTCTCCCATTGGATCATCAACTGACAGATTCATTCTGTACTGTTTTGACAAGCTCCGGTGAAAGCATAAAACACGCTTTTGTTTCCCGACCATCACTCGAAAGTTTTTCTTAGTAGTCTGGAATAATTACAAGTATAATATTCGTTCAGAATTTATCACTAAGAAGTTAAAACAGAAGAATCATATACAACAAAAGGGTTTTCTGCATATTATCACTTCCATTAATTAATATCTTGAACTAATGCAATACACTACAAAATGCTGGGACGCCCCACATGGATGAAGGATCACACCCCACTAACAGAGAAATAAACTATTTGATTACACAATATCTCAATATGAAAGCCAGCAAGCATGTATCTATACAAATGATGCGCATGCACGCGTGTGTGTGAAATCGAGTGTTAGCTTCGCCCATAGTTTGAAGTTGATTCTTTCCGGAAGGAATATATTGATCACGATCTCGGTTGTTGTCGATATCCCTGTCGAGGCTGCTATGCAGGTACCCAACATGAAGAACCATAAAGAATCCTGCCCTTCCATCCCTGCAACATCCAGTTGTTGTCATCATCGATTACAAAATCTTTGTGGTACAAGCCTTCAATTTATCCCCAACTATCTTCATCAGTTCCTGGTCCAACGAAAGAGGCTTGAATCCTGCCCTTATCATACGAATCTGCCATTGCTTGTATGTTTCCGGCCTCTGAACCCTTGCCGAGCCCTCACATGCTATAACATTCATTGCTTCCCGGCCGTAAAACTCCCTCTCAAACATCAACCTTGCTGGCTCTTCACTAGGTAATGTGTTCTCAAATACATCGAATATAGCAGAGATATGGAATAGAGCCTCCTTGAACCTTGTAACAAAGAAGGGAGCATTGTAAGCTCCATTCATTATGTTGTGAACAAAATATCTGGGTTCATTTTCCTGATCAATTTTAACACAGCATTCCTCGGACAGTCCACCTCTGCGGTCTCGTCAAGTAGATTCTGAAACCGGAAAAGAATTCACGGCAAGCATCTCATTGCTATTGATCTTGATGTCCTCAATCCGGATGGTTTCCCAGTTTTCAACTGCTATTGGGTTGTACTCAAATGGAACACCAAAACGCTGGCAATACTTTGCCAAGCGACGACCTGTCTCTTCAATTCTTTCAGCTGGGCGGAAACCACGGAGGGAATATCTATTCCGGTTAGGCGCAGCTTAGGAGGCCCACCGGTCTATTTGAGAGATGTTGGATAAGAATGGGCCATTGGAAACCATACAGGATACCAAAATCTACAATATGAAGCACACTTGCTTTCTGAGACACACGGCAAATAGTTTTGTTTGCAAAGACAATTGCTAGCTTTGAAAACGGACAAGCACAGAGGTAAGCTTTATAAGCTTTCAAGACATCAGCAGCTGTTCTTCTTGGAAGCCAGAGAAGCATAGAAATTGTGAATTAGGGCTCCACTGCCATCCAAACGTGCCTCGAGGCCATCTGCAAAGAAATAGGCCAACCTCTGAGTTCCATCACCATGAGGAGAAGAGTGCTCTTTAATCTGCTTTAGCAATTCAGCTGCCGTCCTACGATCGTCAGCAGAAAACAGCCTGTGAACAGAGAACCAGAAGAGTTCCCAAATCCACCGTTTCTTTCTTCTGTTTTCTTAGAACGTGATTTTCCAACACCAGATCCATTCGACTGCTCTTTCTGCTGAAAGGTATCGGTTTCTCCGTGCCACACAGTTCCATTGATACCACACATAGTTTTTCCTTCAGTACATAGTAACACCTTATCAAATACTTCAGACAAATCACTTTCTTCAGTATAAGTTGCCGATTGCTTGGTGCTTCTTTCATCTTCCAATTCTCGATCATCACGTTCATGATTCTTCCTGCCAATCAACCCATAGGAAGGACTCTCGCTCTTGTCCTTCTCCACCTTGACTACAATTTTCGGTGTATGTCCCTTTTTCCCTATGGGAAATGTGTTGCTCTCTAGGTCAATATCTAGTTGTTCATTACTAGGGATGAACTTACTTGCTTCATCAAACCCTCTCTGGAACTGCAACATCGATTCCTTATCACTAAGATGTTCTTAACAAGAAGCTCACTAACCGAAGATTCCATCAATCCATTACCGATATTACTCAAGCTATTAGCCGAGTTCACAGAAATTGTGATCCAGATTGTTCCGAAATGGCTGCAAAGAGTAAGGAGCTTGTGACAAGGAAAGAGCAGGCCCTCCAACTTCACCAACACCACGATGATCAAGTAATTACTAGTCTCGCTATCAATGCTAATAGTAGTATTCGAATGGCCATTACTACCAGAAAGATTACTATTAGGACTCTCCATTTGAGTGTTCGGATGATATTGCTCACCGATGACTTCATATAACGATTTCTCGGTGTCTTCGAGAGCCAAATAATCATTAAACATATAAGGCTTGTCTTCCATGTTCTCTTCATAAGCATCTGGCTTATGTACCTGAGAACTGGATCCGTGGAGTCACAGTCATTGGGAGGTGAGTAAGACTCCCCCATTGGACTCCAGCCCGAGGAAGCTGAAAAGGAGCTACCATCTGAACTTGTTGTAACGTATGGAACAAAAATACCAGGGTCGGGTTCGGTAACAGGAGGAATATTCATGTTCATAAAGTTAAGATCTGGAGATGGGATATAAAACTGAAATCCATTTCGGAATGAATCTTCAACTTTGAAACCGTTTATGTAATCAAAGGTTTCATTGGAATTTGGATCCATGATCATCTAAACATCCCAAATCCTACAACCCAAAAAAAAAGTCAAAACACTTGAAAAACAATGGATTGCACTCAGAAAAGACATACTAGACCCAGGAAAAAAAGCTTGGGATTTGATCAAACGAAAAATAAGGTATGCATCAAGGAGCAAGCTTTATGGTGATATCTAGCCTAGACCCTTTGAAGATTCAAACTTTCTGAGATTCAAAAACAAAATATGACCTATAACAAAGAACACAGAGAAACAAATGAATCATGGAAAGGGAAGCAAGTAACGGAAGAGAAAGACCAATTCAACAAAGGTGGAGAAGAAGCAACAAGAAACAAGAGTTAACGTACCTTAAAGAGACTCCCTTGAAGGGAAGATGTAGAGGTGAATGATCAATAGAAGAGAGGTTTGACCCGTGAAGCCCAAAGAAGAGAAACCTTCCTTGAAGGAGATGACCAACTCAAAATATTAGGGTGAGACTCTTATGACAAACAATTGGGACAGCTGCTATTGGTTTGTCAACATCTTAATCCCCACCGTCGCTACTTTTTTGGGTTCATGGTACTTGTATCATTTTTCGATAACTCTCCCCAATTGAATAATAAAGAAAATAATTATTTTCTAAAAAAAATTAGATTTAAATAATTAGATTTATATATATAATATATATATTAATTAAATAAAAAATTTAATATATATTATTTTATAATCGTCTCATATTATTATCAAACATGTTGCAATTATATAACTCTTGCTATACAAACCAAATTAAGATAAGCCACAGTAATCGATAAGCAAAACAATAAGTCGTCTTCTAAATGATTGCAACAAATTTCAATATCATATCAAGAGAAGGGCCCGTCTTTTTTTCTTTACAGAAGTTGACTGAATATTGTGGTTGTTTAGGTATAAGAAATTCCTTTGAATGCTTACTATCTATTTTTTTATATATATGGGTAAATTACATATTTAGTTGTTCATCTTTTAATAGGTGCTTGTTTTGATCATTTAATTATATTCATGACTAAACATGTAGTTAAACCTATAATGTATTGTGTGGCCGTCTTTTTCCGTAAACGACGTTGAAGTTGAATTAACAACTGAAAGAGCAGCAGTAGCGCTACATGTCAACCTGCAATGGGCCACAATCACACGGTTTAAAAACATAACATGCTTACAAAATTTTAAAAATTTTCCTCCCTTGATCAAAATACAAAATATTGATAAATTTAACCTATATAAAACATAACATGTCAATATCTAAGGAGGATTAGAGCTTTCAGCTGTCAATAATATGTAAAGCTCTCTTAATTTGTGACTTGTGAGTTTAATATTCATTAAGAGTAAAAATTTACACTTCATTTCCTATAAGAATTGTTAAAAAAACTCTTTGTTGACACATCTCTTCTCTCTTAAATATAAGTTCATTATTCTTAGGTGCAAAAATTATTTTTTCCTTTTCTCTAAGTAAGAATTATTCCAAAAAAAAACCTATATGACAACAAAACATGCTTATAAAATCAAATTTCGTTTTATATGAATCAAAAATATAAATAGAGTTATAGACAAATACATATAAGGGTCATATGGATATATATAATCATTAAAGTATTCGGATATTATACTCCTAATGACTCAATAGTATACTAATAATATAATATAGATCATAAAATTCATAAACATAAACATGCTAGAAATATAAGCAATAAGCATAAATAACACATTTCATTAATCTAAGGTACATCATGGTTATGATCAATCAATTGGGAATTGTTTTAGTAATAATATTTTTCATATTTTCCTTAATCTTTGTTCATTGGGTATAACCATGAAATTACATCATCAATGATCGAAAAATCGATATTCAATTATAACTATATTATATTATAACAATATCATTTAGTTAATTAAACAATCAAGTGACATAATATAATAGAGATAATACTTGATCTCATGATGCATCAATATCATTCACATATATCTAAATTATTCTCCCCACTAAGGCCACATAATAAGTAAATCTCTTGTCATTAAGATCACATGCCAATATTTGCCCTAGGTCATTTACCCTTTTCTATGCATTTCAAACCATCATTTTTACTCAGTTAGTTATATAGGAGTATTTTCATAATTTACTATTATAAGAGTATTTTAATTTATACCTTTTAATGACACTTTACTCATCTGATGAGTTAATACATTTTATTAATTGCATTTAACCTTGTTACACCAATACATTTTAATCTTAAGTGATTAAGATAAACAAGCTTTTTCCCTTAACTTTTAGTATCGATACCAAACAAAGTGTATTGATACTCACATTATGGTATCGTATTCTTGAACAATCGATACCAAATTGACACACTGAATTTTCTACTCAATCGTGCGTCTGAATTAGATAAAAATTACAAAATAACTAAATTGCTCATATTTTTATCCTTAACTATGTTAATAATTTGACCTACTAATAACATATGAAAAAAAAACAATTATTATAGTACTAAATAACTCTATAGTTTAGATGCAACAAGCACATCATTCATAAATAACGACAATTTATCGTTAAATAACCATGTTTAATTACTCGCATTTCAACAAGAAAATAACCGTGTTTTCTATGCATCATGTTTTAAGTAATAAATTCTTTTACAATATTTAAATTATTTAAAGTAGTAATAAAAAGATTCTACGAAAACAAAAAATCCCGTTGAAACTGTGAATGTTTTGAGGGCTAAAACGATATATATATATGCATGCATGCATGCATGCAAGTGTAGCTTAATCTAGAAGCTTGCTTTCTGTTCATATTGATAGGATCAACAATGGAATCTGATACTACTTTATGTATCCAACTTTTATCATCAGATTAATATGCTTTAATTCCCATTAAAGAACAAGAACATATTTCCATTGTTTTAGCAGAAGTATATGGAAATGGCCTTCTAGATGCCCTTTCCTCCCCACTGCAATATCCTCTTTTAATCATAAAGATTCTTTCTTTGAAGTAAAAGATGTGCTAATGACATTTTCCTTGCCAGGTATGAGTATTATTTCTACACAAATCAGATCCATTAACTGCGTGTTCAGTTTATCTCCTTTGTTTAATGTTTTGATTCTAACAGAAACTGTGACATGAATTACCAAAAGATACAAAGGCAAAATGCTAGTAATAACCACCACTGTCTCCATTTCTATGCTGTAAGAACAAGGGCTCCGGGATTATGGATAAATGATTGTACTGTATCATCTTCATCTATGTAGTTATACTAACAGCATTAGGGTACAACACTAGGTCAAAGGCTCCAAAGAGCAGATGTACAAAGCCAAGTAGTCCTAAGATCGATGTCGGTTCCTGGCATGAACAACAATGGCACCGAGCTTTGTCTCTAAGACTGGAGAGATCTCCGACAGTTGCCCTCTGCATGAGGTTCGGAGTCTTATGCAGGTATCCACGCAGAAGATGCATAAATGATTCGACCCTTCCATCCCTGCAACATCCACCTGCCATCCACGTCGATCATAAAATCACTGTGGTAGCGCTGCTTCACCTTAGCTTGCACTCTCTTCATTAGTTCAGGGTCTCGTGGAAGTTGCATAAACCCGGCCCTCATGTTCCGAACCTCTCTACTTTCTGTGCCTTCACAAGCTAAAATTCATAATTTCCGCCCGTAAAACTTTTGTCGACCAATGTCCTCATATGCTTCACGAGGGTATTTTTTTGTAGCCATCCATTAACTTAACAACACTGTGAACAAAAACATCTGGATTTATTTTCCGAATCAAATTTAGGACACTATCCCTTGGACTGTTCAACACTACTGTCTCATCAAGTAGGTTCCTAAACCGAAACAGACTAGTAACAGCAATGACTTCATTGGAATCAATTTTGAGGTCCTCAGTTCGGATGGTTTCCCATTTCCGTGCTATAGCATGGTACTCAAATGGAACATGGTAACGTTCACAATACTTTGCAAGCGATGCCCTGTCTCCTGGACTGCTCAGCAGGCCGAAAGCCACGTTGGGGGAACTCTATTCCCGTAATGCGTAATTTTGGAGGACCACCAGGTCTGTTTGCAAGGCGGTGGATTAAAGCAGGCCACTGAAAACCATAAAAGATACCGAAATCTATAATATGGAGTGTTGTTGCTTTCTCTGCTACCTTCAAAATATTGTTATTTGCAAAAATAATAGCCACCTTCACAAATGGGCAGATTGAAAAGTAAACTTGGTAAGCTTTCAAACATATCAGCGGCTGATGTTCTTTTAGCACCAGAGAGGTATAAATTTGAGTTCCAGTGCCAGCTAAGCGTGCTTCAAGGGCATCTACAAAGTATTGAGCTAATCTCTGAGACCCATCACAACAGCCGAAGAATGCTGCCTAATCTGCTTTATCAGTTCCTTAGCAGTCGCATTGTCATTGGAAGAGATGGCTTGTGCACATAAAATCAGGAGAGTCCTCAAATCCACTAACTCTTTCTTATCATTTTCTTGCCACGGGCCTTCGCACCACTGGATCCATTTGCTTGCTCATTCGGCTGCAACATCTTGCTAGGTTTATTCCGCAAAGTCTCGTCAGCATTGCAAGAGGGAGACTCCCCTCTTCTCCCAGAACAAATCAATACCTTATCGAACATGTCTGATAGCTCACTCTCATCCCCAAACCTGCCCACTGTTTTCTGTTCCTCTCCTCTTCTAAATCTTCATCTTCTCGCTCATGATTCTTCTTTCCGATCAACCGAGTGGTGAGTACTCCTTCCTATCATTCTCCACTTTGACTACTGTGTTCAGACCCTTCTGCTTCAACTCCGAAGTCAATGCATTGCTCTTGAAATCAAAAGTCAGTTGATTACCTTTGGGTAGGAACTTGCTAGCTTCGTCAAAGCCCCTCTTGAAGTGCAATGCCAATTCATTTTGACTAAAGTAATTCAGAACCAAAGCCTCACTCAAAGATGACCCCACCGGTCCATTCCCATTATTAGCACTGCCGTTTTGTGAACAAGCTGAAGACTGTGAACCCGAATTCACGGTAGACCGAAAAACAAAGTTTTCAGGAATACTTGTTTGTAACAAAGATGATCTGTTGTTGTAGTTTTCACCAAAATCACCGTTCCATCGAGATTCAATCGAATAGTTAGTACAGGAACTAGAACCACTATGAACGCTATGATCACTAGAAGTACCAAAAGAACAGTTATCTGGGCTCTCAATACTTAGATCAAAACAAACAGGAGCTTGATTTCTTGGAGGATAGCTTTCACCGAGAACCTCATAAAGAGATTTCTCTGCAGCTTGTAGAGCCAATGAGTCATGGTACATGCAGGGTTTCTCTTCCATGTCCTCTTCCAAAAGCACCTGACTTATGTACTTAAGAACGGTGTCCGAGACATCGGTGTCATCGGTGGGAGAAAAAGTTTCTCCCTCTTTGTCCATTCTCAAACTTAAAGAAAAGCTAGAATTATCCAAACCTAAAGAAGGTAAAATGGCACACCTAGAGAGCTGAAATCTAAAGATTTTTCATTCAATTCCAGCGGGAATCCCAAATTCTGGGTAAACATTTGAATAAGGCAAAACAAACCCATCATCGATCTTTAAACCATGAACTGAGTGAGGATATCCATTGAACTGTGAACACATAATTTAATGTATTATTTCTAAACATACCAGGAAAAACCCATATAGAGAAAACCTGCAAATTTGGAGACTAAAAATCAAAAATCAAAACCTTCCCCAAAATCTAACAAAACTAAAGAAACCCAAACATTCTAGGAACTTACAACAATTATAAAGGAAAAAAATAAAATCAGCAGAAAGGAAGAGTTAGTTCATACCTGATAGAACAGAAGAGAAAAGCCTAAGATCTAAAGCAGGCGCTATAAAGCAGATCGCTTTATTCACTTATTTATTTATTTATTCTTTATAGAAGAGGAAAGAAAGTGTCTTTATCAACACAGGGTATGGGTATCTTGAAAGTTCCCCGGCATAAAAAAAAAAACAAACTTTTTTGGAAATAAATAAATAAATGGGTTTTTGTGTGAAAATACTAGGGACGCAAGTGGCGATGTCACCGCACCTGCCAGCCACGAGCTTGACATTGGTGGGCTCAGTTTTGGGAGTGCGATCGTGTGATTGGCATGTGGTTTCGTGTTATCCAATGGGGGTGCTGGCGAGTGTCGGAAGGATCAATCAACCACTGTTTCTCTCTCATTACAATAAGTCAACACTATAGGACATGATTTTTACGCGCAAATTGACTCTCCTTACACGGCTTAAGGTTTAAGTTTTAATTAGTCATTATTCAAACAAATATCCCTAATATTTTACCATGTATGTAAATTTGTTTCTATTATTTTTTTTAAAAAATTTGATCCCATAATATTTTATTTTGATTCAAAAATTAATTATGTTAGATAAAAACTGTTAGTCAACTTTATTAAATAAAAATTATTAGTCAACTAACGTTCAACGCCTCCAACTAATTAAACAATCATATGTGGACACAAATAATGTCCTGATGTGTCCACATCATTAATGTATACGTCTTAAAATTGACACGTCACATTTTTTATTAAAAAATTAATAATTTTTGAAAATTTTATACAAATAATGACGTGACATATCACGTCACACATGCTTTCTCAAGCTACTCCACCCTTTGAGTCAATGCGCACAACATCCGAGTCTGCGTTTCGTTCCTCTCCGACAACTTCTCCATCAACCTCATCATCTTCTCGTTATCCTCTATTATCCTCTCTAACATCATCTCCTTTCTCCCACTTTCTCATTTGCCAACAGTATTCGCCCTTTCTCTTCCTTCTCGTGTTCATCATTTTTCTTCAATCGCATTCTCATGATTGGCAAAGGAATCGATTCAACTAGTTTCTGACGTCTCCTCCTCGTTCCCTTGAATTGCAGCATCAGCAGTAGTGCGTTCCGATTCATATGAATCAGGCAAGCGTTCAACATCATTGATTGTTTCGTCGAGATATTACGACTCCAGAGACTGAATACAATTATCATAAGAATGGATAATATATTGCCTTCGATCCATAAACCTCGACATTGCTCGAATTCACGGACTGATCACCGGAAACAATGGTGTCAACAAGCACTTGCAACGCAATCGCCTTCTTAATAATGGATTTCCTTAAATCCCTAACATGTGAATCCACTCCACTTACGGAATCCAATTTAAAACGCAAGCTCATCAGAACCTCGTTCACTTTCAATCTCCCTTGAATCACTCTGAATCAAGTTCATTCTCTCTTTCTGGAGAACACTACGCTCCACTTCATTCACTTCATCCCTTATTGCCATGATCTTCCTCATACTTTTTCACACCAAAAAACCCTAAGGGAGTGTTTGATTCAAGGATTGTGGGATTCTCATATTTGGTTGGCCGGGAATCTCATTCCCGGTAACGTTTTATTACCAATAGTAGATTTTTTAGGTATATTACTGAGAATTTCATTACATCCATTTCCTTAGGTATTATAACATTATCGGCATTTTGGACTAAAATACCCTTAAATTATTATTATTTTTCAAAAATATCATTCTTATGTCATTGAATAATAAAAATTCTACGAAGGTTAAATTACAAATTTATCCTTAAATTATTTTAGATTTACAAAAAAAATCTATAATTAAAATTTTATATAAAGTTCAGGGGTTAAAATTTTTTTTTACCCTTTCACTAACCTTTTTTTTATATTTTTAATTTTGTAAAAAAAATTATATAAATATTATGAATTTAAATTTTTAAAGAAAATATATAAATATTTTACAATTTGTAATATTATACAAATATATAATAACAACAATTTGGTCAAATATACATTCCAATAATCTTTTATTCCTTTAACCAAACACGGTAATCTTACATTCCTGCTAAACCAACCAAACACAAAATACAACATTCACAGTAATCATATTCCCTGGTAATCTTTTATTCCCACTAGTAATCTTACATTCCGTGAACCAAACGCACCCTAAGGACCTTTGGGATCTTGATTGTCAAGTCGGATCTGCCCTAGAAATCCCATCATTGGTTCCGCTGAAATAAGCTCTTCATATGTTAAAACTTAAAGAAAACAAAAACCCAATTTTAGCATCCGATTTCAGGCCCAGTGGGCGAGTGATGGACGGTATTATCACGGTGAAAATTCGCAGGTCGATGAAGAGGGAGAGCAAAGAGGAGGAACAAGAATAGACCATTGTCGTGTACGATATTAATGTTAAAGAGGGAGAGTGACACATGTAGCTCTCTCATTGGTACAAACTTTTCAAAAAATATTGATTTTTTAACAAAAAAAATCTGGCGTGTCAATTTCACATTAGTATACATTAGTGACGTAGACATGTCATATCATCATTTGTTTCCACGTGTGCTTGTTTTGTAACACCCACAACCCGTACCCGACCCGAATACGAGTCTGAGGTGTCACATTAACTTTTCAAACTTTGAATCTTGACAAAATTCAAGGAAAATTTAAAACTTTCATTAAAATAAAGGAAATTTATTTACATAAATTGACAAAATAACCAAAATCGATCAGAGGATTCATAACTGACACTTTTCTTACATGGCAACACACTATACACAATAAAATACATACTTTATCAGTTACTTCTGATCTAATCTTCTAGCAGTTTTTCTGTTCTTGCCACTCCTATTTCTATTCTTTCCGATTCTTGGTACCTACGTGTAAATCACTTACACGCTAAGTTACAGACTTAGTGAGGCATAACATAAATATATGTATATACATATATAATAATGAATTCATGAACATGCATTCTTACCATTGATCATGACATTTTAACTTGCATGTATCTAGTACACTATAACATATATGATGATAATATGCACATATATAAGACTTGTATTTTTATGCTAGTTTCACTTTAATTTATCTTTTGATCGCCCATGTACGTTATTGAGAACAGAAGGTACGCGAGTACACTGAGGTTGTGCACAATGTTGTCACCACAGCTCGAATAAAATCCCACTAGGGGCACTGAATATTTGTCCCGAATGACCACTATGTCCCGAAGGACCACTGATAATCCCTCGACTCTTGGCATGCCAATTATACCTACAGCTCTCACATTAAGTAACATGGGCTTAATTATATTACAATTCTCAATTTCATATTTCTTCTATCACTTTTCACACATAATTCACTTCATATGAGTACACATTATCATTTTCATTATTTCCCATACCTGAATGGATTCTCATATAATTGCATTCATTCAAAAAAGTTCATATTAAAGCATGAATAAATTATGCATGAAAGCACTATAGCATTAATACATATATAAATATGCATGTACATGAATGTGAAATCATAAGTTTTAACTATAAGAGATAGACTCATCGCAAGTCTTATCTCAATACAATTTCATATGAGATATGCACTCACCTTAGCTTTGCTTTGACTCGATACTAATCCCTTCAATTGTTCCGGAACAAGATTACGTTCTATATATACATAGTAATACATTGATACATATCAGTATACTAATTGATATATTCTAAATTATCACTTCTTAGACTAAAAGAAAAGGCTAATTTCATCTCTTAATGAAGGTATGTATCGATGCACTCTATAGTGTATCGATGCATCCCTTAATATGTGCATCGATACACTATCTATGCATCCCTTAATATGTGCATCGATACACTATCTATGCATCGGTACACAAATCGCATTCGATGTTTTCATTTTAAGGGGGTGCATCGATGCACTCCTTATGCATCAATGCATTAATTGCATTCGATGTTTATTTATTTGAGAGTGCATCGATACACATTGAAGATGCATCGATGCACATAACCCAAAAATTCCATTTTAAGCACGGAATTCACTCTCTTTTCAGCTCAACTCTTCATCTTTCACCTCCTTTAACATTCTTAACTCTTATACACCTATTTAAACTAATTAATACCCATTCAATACCTCTTAAACTTAAAAATCCAATCCTCCACATAGAATTCAAGAATCTCACTCAAATTCCAATATATTCTAAATCTAATTCTAACACTTTGTATGTCTAAATTAAGTCGATGACAAGTCAAATTCAACCTCCAATCCTAATTATGAACTCTATTTCAAAATTCCATTTAAGAACTCTTAACCTTTAATTCTTCCTACACTCTTCCTCTTGTTGTTTTAAAGCAACTTAAGCTTCCCTTAAGCTTAATTAACATCTAATGATCAAAACAAAACTTAAATTTCAGCAAACAATTAGCTCATGAGAAATCTCACCTTTGTTTTGACCTCTTCACGTGTGGAGAAAGAAGAGAAGAATAGAAATCTGGAACCTTGTGTTTTGCTTCAATCTCTTCCACGTGTAGCTAATATATATCTCTTCTTTAATTATTTTCCATGCAAATGACTATTATATCCTTCAATTCCATCTTTCTTGCAATTTAACCCTATACCAAATTACAATACTATTCAATTATTCTACTTTAGTCACCAAATTCTCAAATAAATAAACATCGAATGCAATTAGTGCATCGATGCATAAGGAGTGCATCGATGCACCCCCTTAAAATGAAAACATCGAATGCGATTTGTGTACCGATGCATAGATAGTGCATCGAAGCACATATTAAGGGATGCATTGATACACTATATAAAGATGCATCGATGCACATAACCCAGAAATTTCATTTTAAGCACGGAATTCACTCTCTTTTCAGCTCAACTCTTCATCTTTCACCTCCCTTAACATTCTTAACTCTTATACACCTATTTAAACTAATTAATACCCATTCAATACCTCTTAAACTTAAAAATCCAATCCTCCACATAGAATTCAAGAATCTCACTCAAATTCAAACATGTTCTAAATCTAATTCTAACACTTCGTATGTCTAAATTAAGTCGATGACAAGTCAAATTCAACCTCCAATCCTAATTATGAACTCTATTTCAAAATTCCATTCAAGAACTCTTAAATTAGCATCTAATGATCAAAACAAAACTTAAATTTCAGCAAACAATTAGCTCATGAGAAATCTCACCTTTGTTTTGACCTCTTCACGTGTGGAGAAAGAAGAGAAGAAGAGAACTCTGGAACCTTGTGTTTTGCTTCAATCTCTTCAACGTGTAGCTAATATATATCTCTTCTTTAATTATTTTCCATGCAAATGACTATTCTATCCTTCAATTCCATCTTTCTTGCAATTTAACCCTATACCAAATTGCAATACTATTCAATTATTCTGCCGAATTGTGAAGTTTTACAATTTAGTCACTAACTCGGTATTGAGGCTGTAACATGTTTAGTCAACTGGAGGTGTTGACCGTCAGTTGACTAACGGTTTCCATCCAACGGGGGTGACTTTTGAATCAAAATAAAACGTTGTGGTGTCAAATGTTCCAAAAAAACAATAGAGGCAAATTTGCATATATTGTCAAATGTTAGGGGTATTTGTTTGCATTATGCCTTTTAATAATTATATAAATTTTAAATAATTATATTTCTAAATATTTTATAATTAGAATTATTTGTTGATAAAACCATCGATATCTAATTTAGTAGTTAAACCATGTTTTATAACATGATTAAGTCTTTAGTCTCACTGTCATTATCACTAGAAAATTAATGAGATGACAACATAGGATTTTAACATTTAATTGTAAATAAATACAGTTATAACTAACAATAGGTTGAATCTATGTTATATAAAAGTTTAATTAAAAAATAAGTATTTGAATTATATTTCTTATTTATGTTAAGTATTTTTTTCAAAATTAATTTTTTTAAAATGATTATTAAGATTTCATTATCCAAAGAAAGTAGAGTCTCACTACAACAAAACCAATGAACTCAAACAAAACAACTAAACCATACAAACAAATCCCTATACAGAATCATACACCTAACTACCAGCACTCCACTCATTACACAATCAAGTATTTAACTATCTCGGCGAACAGAAACGCTCAATAACCGCAATCGAATCTCTTCTTTAATCTCCGAAACCAACTCAACAGTACTCCTCTGAAGTTCCCAAAAAATTCTTCCATTCCTGACCTCCCAAACATGATAGATATGCGCACTCCAAGTAACTCTCAACAAAATGGAGCAGAAAGCCTTACCTTTGAACTTAGCACCCGTCCAGGAAACCTCTTGTCTCCTCATCATTTGACACAATTTCAGGACAATCTTCATACCTCCTCCGAATAACCACATCAAAAAAATAGGCGGTCTCTCGACTCCCTGCCATCAAAGCAGAAGTAGTAGCTTCCCTCAACCTTAAACCCTCACTCTAGCAATTTGTCATTTGTAGGCAACCTGTCCAACAACGCAAATCAAGCGATTGTAGCATTTCTAGTCTAGAAATCTGAAGAGGAAAACAAGTGAGTCTCACCCGTGGATTGATCCACAAATTAAGAAATCATGCTTCGCAACTTAAGCAGCTTCTTCCATAATTAATTGCACACTTTAGGAGCAGAGAACTTCATAAATGGTCTCCCTTTTAGCACTTATGTATCATACCATTGCACTCGAAGAGAATTAGTCCTGACCACCGATGCCCAAATATGTTGGATAATGTTCGCATGATTCGAAGGGTTTTAGCTCACGGAGACCCAGACCGCCCTCCTTCTTAGGCTTGCAAATCAACTCCCAAGTTATCCTAGCACCCTGAGCTTGTTGATCACTACCCATAAAGAAAAACCGCGAGCATAGTTGTTCCATTCTCCTGATAACAGCCTTTGGATAAATTACAGCCTACCAGCATACAATAGAAACCTAGAGGATCAACCAATTACCTGAGAGGCAACCTTCTCTAATAGCGACGCATAATCCTTTTAAATAAGCCTCCTAGTAACCAATGGGACTCCAAGGTAGCACACGGGTAGCCGCCTCATTTGAAATATAATGATATCATGAACACAACGTATTTCCTCCTCACTCATACCCAAAGATAACACTTCAGTTTTGAGGAGGTTCAACTTAAGAACTGAATACTTGTAAAACTCATGCAAAATCCACATAATCCAACCAAAGACTCCACATTCCCTCTAGGGGAAAAAAATGCTTAAATCACATAGATCCATAAATCTCAAATCTCTAAATCTTATATGTCACCGTCAAATCAACTATCACCATTCACCCCTTATGTCATCAAACTTCTATCAATCGGTCATTCACATATCGTCATTTGTCGTCAATAGAAATGGATTTGAAGATTCATGATTTATTTTTAAAAAAATTGTAAAATTTAGGATTTTTTTTTTAAAAAAATTAAATTTAAAATGTATTTTTTTTAAAAAAATTGAATATTAATAAAATAATTATTGTAGCATGCAACTATTAGTTGAGAAATTTTTATAAAGGTTGTTGAAGGTATGACCTTAAAATGATAATGAGATGAAACTTTAAGCACAAATGATAATAGAGTAAACAATAGACACATATTTTTACAATAATTTTTTTAAGCAAATAAGAAGTATAGTTTCATTTGTTTTTCATATAAATGATTAATTGATTTCATGCCCTAAGTTAACTCAATATTATTATTATATATAATGATAAGAGCAAAATTTCATAGAAAAAAAGGATGAACTGAAAAATAATATTTATGAAATGCAACAATGTTAATCTAGAAATCCAAATAATTAAAACTACCTCTAAAACTCAAAACAACTCCTGAGCTATTTATATTAAACAAGTGGACTATTATTTGCTGGGACAAAGTTAAATTCCTATAAAACAAGGGATAACATTAAAGACATGTGGGTGTATAAGGGAAGATTTGCGATTCCTCTTTAGCATCATGTAGATTATGAGAATTATGAAGGTCAAGTAGTTGAAAAAGTGAATTATGAAACATTTTATGTTAATTTAGCAAGCTCTTATTCCACCAACAGCAATTTACAAAAGGGACACATGCCTCTCTCCATTGTAAGAGAAGAATCAGTGCCAGAGCAGATAAAATATTACATATTTCTTCCTTGTTTTTCTTTTTTAGATTATCACATTAAAATTACAAGAAAATTATAAAAGTAATATAATTAGACAATCCTCCATCATCAGCCCAAGTTTTTACCATCACCATCACATCTGCTACTGGCTCTCATTGTTGAGTTATAAAGGAGAAGGCAGCTCTCTGCTGCTGCTTGGCTTGTTGCTGTGACCAGTAGGCGTGCGCTGTTAAGACCCTGTCCAAGAGCTCCTGTGGCACCGGCTCTCCCCGCCTTTGCTGCGGCAATATTCTCGCCGTGTGAACAAGCGTTTTCCACTTATCCTGCACGATTCCAAAATAAATACCATCACAATCGTAACAAAAGCAGAAAGGTCCAACCAGTTGTATTATCGATACATTAAAGCTAAAACCAAAAGGGGGGGGGAAGTGTCATTGGGACAACTACATGGGGAGAAATCGTGCAAGATTAGGATTCCAATGATTCCTTGTAGGGTAACTTTTATTTAACAAATGAAGTTGCAAAAGTTTAGAAAAAACTTGTAAAGGTTATCTAATCATTTTACCTTTAGTACAAGCAAACTATGTGACTTAAAACTGTGTCCTGGTGGTCCCAAGACATAAAGTGGACCTTATGGATTTTTAAACAAAGGGTTAGGAAACGGACAAATAACCTTTATAAAAGGGTTAGGTATATGACATACAGATGTGGATTTATCAGAGCAGGTGTAGAGTTTTTACTTGCCTTCAAATCCACATAAGTGCGATGCTTTGCATTACCGAAAGCTCTCAATTTAACATCGCGCCACCTGCAGATTAATAAAGACATTAAAACATACCTTCCGGTTCCAAGTTTTTCAACTATTGCCTTCAGCAGGTTCAAAACATACCTTCCGGTTCCAAGTTTTTCAACAGCCTGGACCAGAGCTTCAACTTCAGCAACAGAGAAAGGTCGACGAATTCTACGTTGCACAACTTCAGATCGTCTTGATTTCCTATGAGCTGGAACCACATCTAGTGCCTCCACGCTCATTGTTGGTACTGGTACCAGAGCTTTAGTATCGGTTGTGCTTTTGTCAAATGACATGTCAGTAGGTGAGGGTGCAGAATCATGATCGCTTTCAACAAAGTTGCCCAAATTAGGCATCTGATTCTCAGGTGAGGGATCATGAGTAACACGATTAACTAAACCAGGAATTGTTGGATACCTGGCAATAAACAGTATTACATCTTAAACTGAATCTGCACAGTAACAAGCTTCATGCATCTAATCCATGCAGACTCGTGAAAAAAATGATGTAGCCAAACAAAAAATCAGCCTCTTCTTTAAGGCTGTAGTTACAAGAAAAAGTAGATCCTAGTGTTCAATAATTGCTAGCACTTGCACCATTTTCATTTCTCCAAAACAGAGAAACCACCTAATCATAAATTATTGTTCCTTCTGTTTAGAAATAGAAACAACAAAATGACACCAGATTTTAAACCATCATCTATGGGTAGATATCTGCTAAACTTGTAGAATTATTTCTGTTACCTAGCAAGAGGTAGAGTCGTGTCACAGGGAAGCGTCATTGGAGAACCTCCAGGACATAGGGATGGAAAAGTTTGCGAAGGGTTAGGCTCCAGGCTAAAACCCAGTGCATCCATCTGGTTATCACTGGAAATTCCAGTCTGCAGCAGAGTTTTATTGTCATCTCTAACCTTCTTTCCCTGAAAAAGTACACCAATGCGCAATCCACCTCCAAGTACCGCAGTCACTGCCTCCATAACACTTGTCTACATTAAAACAGTTCATGTCATGAGAAAGAAGTCCAATGTGCAAGCAGCAATTAGACCAGTCACTAGAATAAAAATTTACAACAGAAGCTATCAAAGTGTCCATCATGATTTGAAGCAAGATGTTGTGCCTGGAAAGAAAATAAACCTTCACACAGCGGAACAAGTAGAACAGATAATTCTTCAAAGTCCAAACGTAGCTACGAGCAGTAAAGGAAATCCAAGATAGTTCCATCAGCCAGCACAGAATAAAAATAATAATAAAGCCATAAATATCTCCAAGTATTTTGTGGTTAATACCAACATTTGACTATGATGAACAGAAACCAAACAGTTTGACAACAATGACATAGATCACTTGTCATTACCTTCAATGAACCGACAGTTGCAGATTCTGGAATTTCGATAAACAATTCTGGCACCCTGAAAGATTTGATCCTAAACTTCACTGAGTAAAAGGAAAGACATTTTGATGTAAGAACATCTTTGAATGTTCAAGACCAATAAGTGAAAAGTGTACATGAGTCACTCCAAAGGGTCTCATACCGTGAGAATCCCTGGTGTGGAATGACTTCTGCTGGTCTGCTAATGAAGGTGATTCTCCGGTGACTGAATATAGATTTAGAATAAGTTAGCAAAGTTGCTGCTGCTTGCTTGAAATACCAATAAAATAATACAACGGCGAATAAATATGAAATCACCTCCCTGCATCTTTGGATATACAACTGAATCATTTCCATTGATGCTCTGCTCAGGTGAATTGGAAATACCCTCACTGCTTATTCCTCCATCTGAATTTGATACTGAGCTATAATGTAAAAACTTCCGTTTTTTGAAAGGGTAGTTCCTTTCAGATCTTAAGCGCCTGTAAGAACTCCTATCGCAGTAAGCAGATTTCAAATTCTCATCTGAAGCATGTTACATAGTTGTCAATATCCCATTCAACGGTACCAAACAATTTACTCAAAGTTGAGATGATTTAACTTTAAGAAGACACATACCAGAATTGGATAAAATCTCCTCCTTCAATCTCGGAGCTAATTTTGAGTATTTAGAAGCCAGTGTCTTCTTTATTCTTCGGTCTCCGATAACTGGAGCTGGCCTAAACAGCTTTTTTATGGGGCCAGGGTAGGTACACCCTGAAGATTTTTCGTTATCATCTCTACTAACTACATTTACATCATCCCTCTTTGCGGGTAAAGAACTAAGGTAATTATTTAACCCATATGAATGTGTTTTCCCACTACTATCTGAACTAACTAGATCTGGAGGTTTACAATCCAAGACTACTGGATCCTCTAAGGGGCACATATCAGCTGTTTTTCTGATAGAAACCTTATCCGTTCGATTCAGCTCCTCACGTATCAGTCCTTTATTTTCAGAGTCTAGTTTAATACGACCATCAGATGTCCCACACATAAAGGCTGTCTCTACCTTACAAGGCAAACTTTCCATTTCATTCTTGATTTTGCTATTCATCAACTTCAGAACATTCAATCTTTCTGAACAACCAGAAGTTGTTACAACAGAGGTAAATTCAAAACGGGTGTCATTCTTAAGGTTTGGTGGTTCCCAAGAACTATAGTTTAGGTCATTGGTTTGCGAGACAAGTTGAGAAACCACAAATTCCCTATTGGTGCCACCTTGATTGCAAGGTTCTAGCTTCAATGATTGAGCTTCATCCAGTCTTTCCTCTTTTACAGTATTCTTTTCAACTGCAGATCGATCGTCAACAGTTGATGTATTACTAGATGCAGGAATACCTTCTTTATCTAGTAATAACTTTCCAGCTATGGTGGCCAGTAAGTCAAAAGCGCTTATTTGGTTGTCTTCAACTCTCTTTCTAAATGGAACCCTTTTCTATAAGATAGTAAGAGTGGTAATTTAAAAGTGATCAGTGCTTCTGCAAAAAGAGAACGGAGAAAGGTAAACACAAAATACAATACCATCAACATAAAAAACATTACCCGGGCTGATCTGGTTGCCCGTGGTGTAGCAGGCAACGTATAGCCATTGAATCCATAGTCTAACCTCCTCTGCAACACCATGACTCAAAGATCATAGCATAAAGAACACATCATATGCAGTTCACCAGAACTTCTGAATCGATTCCAAGAGACACAAGTATTTCATCTCAACTAAAGCTTAGACCCTGAAAATAGACGAATTCGAGAGTTAGTCCTAAATGATATATACTGTCATTTGTGAAATAAATTTGAACAGTAGATACATCCAAAAGCCACCACTATATTTGGATCCACAGCTACTCATACAAAACAATCAAAACCGAAAGCTGTGCTTGTGATTTCAAGCTTTTAACGGTTATCTTCAAATTTTACACAAGAATTTAGGCCTCTAACTCCATTCATTCACCCAGAAATGAAAACCAACAAAATAAAGAGTAACCAATAGATAATTTATCACAATTGTGAATAATCTCAGAAGCAAAATGATCTGATGAGAAACGGAAAACCAAGCCACCATCAACCCTTACCTCCAATAAAAAAATCAAAAGATCTAAAACCCTTAGCAAATAAAAACTTAGACAGAAAAACCCTTATACCACGAGAAAAACACCGACACAAGGATCCAATCCCAATTCCAAATACTCAAGCTTCGATATGATAAATTATGCATAATTTAGAAAATATTCTTTTATGAAGATCTAAAACCCTGAACAAAAGATTCATCTCGAAAAACTCAAAAAGGAAAAATTATATAAATAACTGATAAAAAGAAAGAAACCGAGATCATCTCTTCGGCATTTCCAACAAATTGCCTCCAAAATCCCAGATCGAATACGTTATAACACAATCTATCGTCAAGCAAAAGAATTCGACGTCAAAAAGTGACAAACGCTAAGAATTTTACAACGAAAACTGAAAAGAGTGAAACAGAAAGTACAGGCATTTGATTGCCTAAAAACTGTAATGCTTATGAAGATCATATGGTCAGGGTTATCGAACAGCTTCGTCCTAGAATTATAAAATAGCACTCAATCAAAATTTTCTTCCACTTTATAGCCATTTACCGACAACCAAACACCTCGACCACATTAAACCCATGGAAAATATCAAAACTTCAGGCGAATTCGCAAAGGAAAATGAACAAAAAAATCGATCCTCACCTCTAAACAACGAAATGTTCGATCAATGTACAAAACTCCCAACCAAACATACGATCGCTTAAAGAAACATACCAATTTGGAACTTTTTCTTCACAGGAGGAAAAACAAAACAAACCTTTGTTCCATTTTTTATCCCATTATTTTCCCGACCAAACAAAAGGGGAATTTTTTTCAATGCGTTATCCAGACAAAAGCCATTTGGGATTTTCTCACAAAATTCTAAATTTCATTTTCCTGTCCTAAAAGAAAATATTTTTTTCTCTCTCTCGGATCGCCAAAACCCTCTGAAAACCACTCAACTTTTTTGCTTAAATCCCCAGCGCTTATAACATTGACCCTGGTTACCGGACATATCGGTAGTTACCATAAACTTCACCGGTTAATACCGGTAAGAAGGAACCACATAAGACTAGTTCCTCGTTGATGGGTGACCCGCCCGTGTTTTCAGTCCCCTTTGATCTTGTAACACGTGGATCTAACTTCAATCCTACGGCTACAAGACAGTTCCAGGATCGACAAAAACGTTGGGTCACAAAGAGAGTGACTTTATTTTAAGTCTTTTGGATTTGGGTTTTTTTAATAATTTGTTGAAGAAGGTAAGGTAAGGTAAACCATTCACACTTCCACTCAGATTTTGTTTCTAATTAATAATTAAATTATTATTTATTAAACATGATTTTGAAAACTTGTAAATAACTTTATTCTACTGATTAATTTTAAAAAAAAAAATCCTACAAAAATAATTTAGTTGAATCTTGCAGGTCCATTATTATACATTTTTTTATAGATTTAATCCTTCTATTGTAGTTTGATTACTTACTGTCTTATATATTTTTAAATGTATATTTTTAATGTTAGGTCACTTTTTTAAATTGATTTCCTAAATAATCTAATATAATTTATTTTTTAAAATATATAATGATGTCACATATATACAGGAACAGGCTCATGTTATAGGTGGGAGGGCAATGGCCCCTCAACTTTGATGGTATAATTACTTTTTAAGTCATCGGTAGTTTTGAAACCATTGCAATCAACTCCTTGCCTTCCTAAATATTTTTGGTATAATTATTTTTTAGGACACTTCAATTTTAAAATTAATGAAATTAGACTTTGACCCTAAATTTATTTGGTTTAATTACTTTTTAAAACCTTTGAATTTTAAAATTAGTGAAATCAAACACTTAATCTCTTAATTTTATGGTTTAATTATGTTTTAGACCCTATTTCTTTTAAAATTAAAAAACTTAGCCCCTCATAATTCAATATTGAATCCGTCTCTACATACATATATTGATATTATTTGTATATTTGAACATATATTAAAATTTAGACATCATTTTGTTTATATAGATGTGCAAAATAGTTGTATAATTATAAGAAGGGTAAACTACACGTTTATCACATCAATTATCACTTTTGTTTCATTTTGGTCATTCAATTATTATATTTTTCAAAAGTATACTTAATGTTATGTTTTGGTTTTATTTTGATCACTTGTTAAAAAAATTAACAAAATTACTAACGTGACTTTTTTCTAAAAAAATCCAATGATTATGTGGTTTTACCTCATGATGTCACATCAGTATCACCGTTAATTTTTAAGCATAATGTTAGATATGATTTTGAAACAAAAAATAGTTGAGCGATCAAAACGAAGTAAAAGTGGTAGTTGAGATACTAAACATGCAGTTTACGCTTATAAGAAAAATGTTAAGATTTTTGTTAAGTCATTTTTTAACAAAAAAGTCACATCAATTTATTTTATAAAAATATTTTTACTATTGAAATTATATATTCAAAAAAGTAGAAGAGTGAAATTGATTAAATTATAATTAGATATTAATATTTGATTTCATATTCTTTTATACATTATGCAAATGATAATATCAAATAAATTAAATTTAAAACATTTTTGAATTAAAAAAACAAATTATTAAAATATTTTTTCCTTCATTTACAATTATTTATATTATTGGGCATCAAAATAAAATAAAGGGTAAAATCGTCATAGTGATAATCGCAGTGGAAGGCTGGAAGCGTGCTGAAGCAAATAAGTACATTACGAACTTTCTTTTTTCGTTTTTTTTTAATTTGCGGTCTTTTTTTTTAAAGAATGAGTGCCACGTAGGAAAAGGTGTAATGATCCTACGTGGCAAAAAGAAAGAGCTTATTGGTCCAATTTTGGTCCGTGTCACAGATAAAGTTGTGTGGTCACATTTTTAATTTTTTTAATTGTAAAAAACTTTGACGGCGATATTGGAATCTTCGTGATGTTTAACGTTGACGGCTTGGTTACGTGGACACTCGGAGCCCAGATGGGGCAAACGGTCGTTAAAGTCGATGATAAGGGGGTGTGGGGTCCGTATCGGGTCCCACACAAAGTAGACCCCATGTTTTTTAGAAAAATATTGCTCTGTGTTTATCCGAGAGATGGGTTGGGTGACACATGTGAAGCGTGCGAGAAGAGTGCGGTGTAAGAGAAGGTGATTTAATTTCTCTTACCGTGCCGAGAAATAAGGGATACACGTGGTGGGATGTGGAGTGGGTAAGCAATACAGATATTCTATTCACTTGGCGTGAGTTTAGAAAGATGTTAGTTACGTGCACTAGGCGAAGAATGGCAGTGAGAAAAGTTAGTTAAGACGAAATCTGGACCGCCCATCTCACCCCCAAGAAAATGAATACAAATTTATTTGAATAAGGAATTAATTAGTACATATAAGGGAGTTCGTTGTTCGATCTTAATTAAATTAATGGAATGAGCAGAAATTCAATTTAATTAATTGGTTGATTAATTTGACATTAATTTAATTAATATTTAATATTTTTTTAAAAATTTAGTTATCGGTTAATTCAAATGGTGGATCCAAAATTACTTTTAGGATGAGTACATATGTTAATATCGTAAAATTTTTTAATGGGATGATCATCGGTAAAATGAGAAATTAACTAAAAAATCAAATTTTAGTGCCCACTCTCGAATACATGTGGATCTGTCGCAACCGTCTTTCGGTTGGGTCCCGGAATTGGGCTTCGACCTAAAAAATGTGGATTGGAGTCGCCACCGATCATTTATTTAAGAATAAATAGGTTGATCGGATACCCTATTTCTTACCTGATCTGCATCTTACCAGAAATATGTCGGGCTCGGGAGTCGGTTACGGTCAAGGAAAGATTAGCACCCTTGAACTGTCCTTTCGGAACTACGTAATTTCCAGTTGTCTTTAATTAAGAAAATTGAAAGTTAAACTTTAAAGGTAACATATGATCCCAAATTATTTATCTCTGATGGATTTAAATCGTGCCCTTAAAAAAAATAAAAATGTTAGATGAAAAGGGAATGAATAAATGAATAAAATAAATAAACCCAAGTAAAACAGAAGGAAGAAATGGTAAATAAATGACTTAAAAAACAAGAAGTAAAAAAAGATAAAACAAACAATAAAAAAATAAGATAATAAACAAATAAAATAAAAATAGACAAATAAACAAATTAGAAAAACCAAATAAAAATGAAAATACAAATATTAAGTAAAATAAAAATAGTAATAACATAATAAAATATGAAAAGAATACTAATATATAGTTATTAGGTAAAAATAATAATGATAATAGTAATAAATAGTAAAAAAAATTGAGAATAATCCCACCGAAAAAAAGAAGAAGTCTAAGTTTGGTGAAGCATGAATAACGGGACGGAAGGAAAAAAAAAGAGAAGGTGGACCCTAGTTAATAAATGTGAGGTGATGTATATATAATAAAGTGTTTAATAAAACATGTAAATATATATATATATATATATATATATATATATATACTATTAGTTAAAAACAAAAATAATAAGTAAAATATATATATAAATAAAATACCTAAAATAAGAAATAATATATATATAATAATAAATAAAGAAAAAAAAATTAAAAAAACGTATATATATATATACATACATAAATAAGTAAAAAAATAGTAATAATAGAAATAATAAGGATAATATAAAGAATAATAATAATAAAAATAAAAATGGTAAAAGAGTATAAAAAGAAATAAGTAAATATATATATATATATATACATATAATAATAATATATATATATATATAATAAAACGTAATATATAAAAAAAAGATTTAAAAAAATACGAATTGAATTTAACAGGGACCAAATTGAAAAGAAAAACGAATTGAGTGGTCGAATTAGAATAACGTTGGAGTTTGAGAACCAGATTTGGGATCAAAATAACAGAATTTTAAAATCGGACGGACCAAAAGGGTATTTACCCTAATTTATTACAAAATACGCGGATCTGATATAAGCATGGGTCGGGCCAGTTTGATCTGCTGGGCTCACTATATGACTCAAATATTTTTTTTTAAAGTTTCATTTCTCTCTTCTTCTCTCGTTGAGAGCTCCCTCCCTCTCAACATTTCTCTCGTCTGTTCTTTAAAAGTAAGAACATGGTCGGGTTCTCGCATGAACCCAGATTCTGGCCACCTTAGCACTGCCTCGCCGCCGCCATGGATCCGCGACGGCCGTCGTTCATCGGCGGCCAAACACGAAAAGGTAGGCTTTTTTCGAAAGCTCTTCTTGCCCTCGACCCAAATCTTAAACCGGTTTTTCGAAATAAGCCTCGGGGGAGGGTAGATCTGAGATCAAAGTCTCGATCCTCCCCCTAAAAGTTCATTGGCCAAAACAGTTTTCTTTGGTATTTTTCGAATTAAGAACAACAAAACAACAAGCATGCAAGCCTCAAAACGAACATGGTATAGACTTTACCTTCTGTTACTTTCGAGAATCTTGAAAAATGTTTCGGTATCAACCCAATATTGCTCGTAGTTTTTGTGTAATTTGTGTTTTGTATTCTGTATCAATCGTCCCCCTCAAATGCTTGGGTTTACACTTATTTATAACAAAAGAAAATCCTATTTTTAGACTCCTAGTTAAATTAGAACTCTAATGTGTTTGGGTTGTTGATGTGTTTCACATATGCATGCCGTTGGTGAGGGCCGAGAAATCCGACGTTATTGAGAGACGCGCGGCCGTGGGAGGTTGAAGGGGGCGTGAGGCACGACTGGAACCTTGGCTAGGGTTTGGAGGCTACCCGGATACCTTTGCTGTGGACCGTTGGATCTCACCTAGATCCAACGGTCACTATTGCTGGCGGCTGGAACAAGAGTGGAGTGAGCTAGGGTTCTGGGGACCCCTAATCTGTTACGTGTTTTGGACCTGGGTTGGACCAGAATCTTCTGTTGGGCTTTGTAGTTCCTTGGGCATGTAAAATAAAATAAATAAATAAATAATATATTATTATAAGGTCGAAATAAAGCGTCTACAACTGCCCCTCTTTGTTCATTGTTGTGTAACGAAAATAGAGCAAAGATTAAGAGACGCAAATTTCGGCCATATCAAATACTCTCTGTCGTAGAGTTAAAATTCAATATTGAAACTAGTTTAAATCACAAAATAACTCCCTCGTCGTGAGGTTGAGTTGAACTGGAAACTTCTGAGCACGATATCCTTCGTCGTGAAGTTGAAATCGAAATCAAAGCTTTTGGCAAGTGGCTCCTAGATCATCTTCTGGCTCAAGATACTTTGTCATGATGGTGAAACTCGACTTGAAGACTTCGGTGTTGATATGTCGCAGATGACTCATTCGTCTTGAAGTTAGGTCAACCTGTTAGGGTACGATACCCTTCGTTGTGAAGTTGTATATGTATATGGCCCCTCCGTTGTGAAGCTGAGCCTGAGAATTGGATATTCTTCGTCGTGAAGTTGAAATCCAAGTATTGTTCCGAGTCCAATATCCTTCGTTGTGAAGTTGAAATTGGCTCTAAATTTGAGAAATGTTTGTTGACAACCAGTGGTCCCTTCGTCGTGAAGTTGAACTTGCGTTGTCTGGAGTCCAATATCCTTCGTTGTGAAGTTGAAATTGGCTCTGAATTTGAGAAATGTTTGTTGACAACCAGCGGTCCCTTCGTCGTTAAGTTGAACTTGCGTTGTCTGGAGTCCAATATCCTTCGTTGTGAAGTTGAAATTGGCTCTGAATTTGAGAAATGTTTGTTGACAACCAGCGGTCCCTTCGTCGTGAAGTTGAACTTGCGTTGTCTGGAGTCCAATATCCTTCGTTGTGAAGTTAAAATTGGCCCTGAAATTGTTTATTGACAACCAGCGGTCCCTTCGTCGTGAAGTTGAACTTGCGTTGTCTGGAGTCCAATATCCTTCGTTGCGAAGTTGAAATTGGCCCTGAAATTGTTTATTTGACAATCAGCGGTCCCTTCGTTGTGAAGTTGAACTTGCGTTGTCTGGAGTCCAATATCCTTCGTTGTGAAGTTGAAATTGGCTCTGAAATTGAGAAATGTCTGTTGACAACCAGCGGTCCCTTCGCCGTGAAGTTGAACTTGCGTTGTCTGGAGTCCAATATCCTTCGTTGTGAAGTTGAAATTGACTCTGGGTAAAACCTGCAAAGATATGCATATATGCGATGTTATGGATGTCATGCTCTTAGGTATGCCTAAAATGTATATGCAACATATGTTATTCTGGGCTCTGGAGAGAAATATCGATCTCCGGTGGCCTGTCGTTGTTGACTCTTGATTTTGAAAGCTTGAAGTTCCGATCTCTGATCTTGAATTCTTCAAATGTTTGAATTTTTTTGGGAGATGCTTCTCAACCATCTCAAGCATGTGCATGAGCCTTGATCGGCTTCTGGGTACCTGTACTTTTCAATGAATCTTTGTACAGTAATATGCGATTATCTTTCACAAAAAATAAATAAATCATTAGGTTTAAATCTAATTCAAGATGCTCAGAATGAATTAGAGGAAATATTATCTTTATTCATAAGGGAGGAGAAGAACAAATAATACATGGCAAACATTCTAAAAAACGAATACACGAAGATGTGTAAATGAATGTCTTAGATCTCGATAACGTGGGCACTTCTGAGCTGAAAAGCCGTTTGGTGACCTTGAATGCAGCCTTTGCCAAAGGATCTTTGAAAATGCGACAACGTTTGGGAGGGTGCAACATTTCTCTGATTTGTTGAGTTCGTAGAAGATTCATGTGCCGGGATGTTTCCACCGTTAATATCCAAATCGCCCTTTCCGGGTTTTCAACTTGGACTCATCCTTGGTTGCAAGACGCCCTTTGCAGGTTTTCATCTTGAACCCACCTTATTTTCTCTTCTTTTGTTCTTTTTTCCTCTTTTTCTTTTTCTTTTCTCAATTTAGGGCGCCCTTTCGGGTTTTCACCCTAAACGTTCTTTTTTTCTTCTTCTTCTTTTTTTTAACTTAGGACACCCTCTCGGGTTTTCATCCTAAGCGAAGTATTTCTTGACTGCGTCCGAGTTAATGGGATGTGGCAGTTCAGGTCCGTCCATTTCAGCCAGGATGAGGGCTCTTCCGGAGAAAGCCTTTTTCACGACATAAGGTCCTTCCCAATTTGGCGTCCATTTTCCTCGGAAATCTTTCCGGACTGGCCAAATTCTTTTTAGCACTAGATCCCCTTCGCGGAATATTCTCGGGCGCACATTTTTGTCATGTGCCCGGATCATTCGTTTCTGATAGATTTGACCATGATGAATGGCTTTCAGTCTTTTTTCCTCTATCAGATTAAGCTGATCATATCTGGATTGTACCCACTCTGCATCGTCTAGTTTGACTGCGTCCGAGTTAATGGGATGTGGCAGTTCAGGTCCGTCCATTTCAGCCAGGATGAGGGCTCCTCTGGAGAAAGCCTTTTTCACGACATAAGGTCCTTCCCAATTTGGCGTCCATTTTCCTCGGAAATCTTTCCGGACTGGCCAAATTCTTTTTAGCACTAGATCCCCTTCGCGGAATATTCTCGGGCGCACCTTTTTGTCATGTGCCCGAATCATTCGTTTCTGATAGATTTGACCATGATGAATGGCTTTCAGTCTTTTTTAACTTAGGACACCCTCTCGGGTTTTCATCCTAAGCGAAGTATTTCTTGACTGCGTCCGAGTTAATGGGATGTGGCAGTTCAGGTCCGTCCATTTCAGCCAGGATGAGGGCTCCTCCGGAGAAAGCCTTTTTCACGACATAAGGTCCTTCCCAATTTGGCGTCCATTTTCCTCGGAAATCTTTCCGGACTGGCCAAATTCTTTTTAGCACTAGATCCCCTTCGCGGAATATTCTCGGGCGTACCTTTTTGTCATGTGCCCGAATCATTCGTTTCTGATAGATTTGACCATGATGAATGGCTTTCAGTCTTTTTTCCTCTATCAGATTAAGCTGATCATATATGGTTTGTACCCACTCTGCATCGTCTAGTTTGACTTCTGTCAAGACCCGAAGAGACGGAATCTCGACTTCAATGGGTAGGACTGCTTCCATTCCATAGGCTAGTGAAAACGGAGTTGCCCCAGTCGAGGTTCGTACCGAGGTTCTATAAGCGAACAAAGAAAAAGGTAACTTCTCATGCCAATCTTTGTAAGTTTCAGTCGTTTTCTCCACTATCTTCTTAATGTTTTTGTTTGCTGCTTCTACTGCTCTGTTCATCTTTGGTCTGTAAGCAGTGGAATTGTGATATTTTATGTTGAACTGTTCGCAAGCAGCACTCATCATCTTGTTGTTCAAGTTTGTTGCGTTATCGGTGATAATCCTTTCAGGTAGACCATACCGACATATAATTTCTTTCTTCAGAAACTTGCAAATGGTGGATCGAGTGACACTGGCATATGACGCAGCCTCTACCCATTTCGTGAAATAGTCAATTGCTACGAGAATGAAACGGTGACCATTCGAAGCCTTCGGATGGATTTGCCCGATAACGTCCATGCCCCACACAAAGAAAGTCCATGGTGACGTCATTACATGAAGCGGATGGGGTGGAACATTTATCTTGTCTCCATAAATCTGACATTTATGACATCTCCTAGCATAGTTGATGCAATCGCTTTCCAACGAGGACCAAAAATATCCGCATCTCATTATTTTTCTTGACATCATATGCCCATTTGCATGTGCTCCACAAACTCCATCATGTACTTCTTCCATTATCATTTTTGCCTCTTCAGCATCGACGCACCTTAACAGAACTTGGTTATGGCTTTTCTTGTATAAAACCTCTCCGTCAAGGACGTATCCAGCTGCCAACCTTCTAAGGGTTCTCTTATCGGTTTCGGTGGCTTTTTCTGGATAACTCCGATGCTTGATATACTGCAGAATGTCGTAGTACCAAGGCTTAGTGTCTTTCACTTCTTCAATTTGGTAACAATGAGCTGGGTACTCATACGACTGCATGTTAATTGGCATCATTTCAGACTCTTCACCAGCCCTGAATGCGGCTGCCAATGTAGCTAAAGCGTCAGCCATCTGATTTTCTTCTCTAGGCACGTAGTGGAAGGTGACTTCGTCGAACTCTTCGAGTAGATCTAGCACTAGTCTCCGGTATTCTAACAGTTTTATATCCTTAGTTTCCCATTCTCCTCGGAGCTGATAGATTACTAAGGCTGAATCACCATACACCCGCAAAGTCTTTATATTTTGCCCCAATGCAACCCGAATTCCCAAGACGCATGCTTCATATTCAGCCATGTTATTGGTGCAATCAAAGTTTAGTCTGCTGGTAAATGGGTAATGACTCCCTTCCGGAGAGATCAGGATTGCCCCGATGCCATGTCCTAATGCATTTGATGCTACATCGAAATGCATTCTCCAGGAGCTGTCTGTTGAAGTATATGCTTCTTCTAAAGATATGGCCATCAAGTTTTCATCTGGGAAATCAAAGTCCAGCGGCTCATAGCTCGCATCAGTTCTGCTTGCCAAAAAATCGGATATGGCACTGCCTTTTACCGCTTTTTGGCTCACGTATTCGATGTCAAATTCAGACAAAAGCATCTGCCATCGGGCTAACCTTCCGGATAGAGCAGGTACACCCATCATGTATTTTAGTGGGTCTAACTTGGAAATCAACCAAGTGGTGTGATACAACATGTATTGTCGGAGTCTTTTTGTAGCCCAGACCAGGGCACAACAAACCTTCTCCATAGGAGGATATCGGACCTCGCAATCGGTGAACTTCTTGCTTAAGTAGTAGATGGCTCTTTCCTTCTTCCCAGACTCGTCATGTTGACCCAGGACACACCCCATGGAGCTCTCGAATATGGAGAGATACAAGAACAGAGGTTTTCCTGGGATAGGGGACATCAGGATAGGAGCGTGGGACAGGTATTCTTTTACCTTCTCAAATGTAATCTGACAGTTTTCATCCCATGTTCCAGGGCTGTTTTTTCGGAGAAGGCGAAAGATTGGATCACACTTGTCAGTTAAATGAGATATAAACCGGGCTATGTAATTCAATCTTCCTAAAAAACCTCGGACCTCCTTTTGTGTTCGTGGAGGAGGTAGACTCTGGATAGCCTTAACCTTATCAGGATCAACCTCGATGCCTTTTCTGCTGACTATAAAGCCTAATAGTTTCCCGGATGTCACCCCGAAGGTACACTTGCTAGGGTTCAGTCGTAACCGGAATTTCCTCAATCTCTGGAAGAGCTTTCTCAGATTCTCGACATGTTCATTCTCTGTATGTGCCTTGACAATCATGTCGTTGACATAAACCTCGATCTCTTTATGCATCATGTAGCCCAGACCAGGGCACAACAAACCTTCTCCATAGGAGGATATCGGACCTCGCAATCGGTGAACTTCTTGCTTAAGTAGTAGATGGCTCTTTCCTTCTTCCCGGACTCGTCATGTTGACCCAGGACACACCCCATGGAGCTCTCGAATATGGAGAGATACAAGAACAGAGGTTTTCCTGGGATAGGGGACATCAGGATAGGAGCGTGGGACAGGTATTCTTTTACCTTCTCAAATGTAATATGACAGTTTTCATCCCATGTTCCAGGGCTGTTTTTTCGGAGAAGGCGAAAGATTGGATCACACTTGTCAGTTAAATGAGATATAAACCGGGCTATGTAATTCAATCTTCCTAAAAAACCTCGGACCTCCTTTTGTGTTCGTGGAGGAGGTAGACTCTGGATAGCCTTAACCTTATCAGGATCAACCTCGATGCCTTTTCTGCTGACTATAAAGCCTAATAGTTTCCCGGATGTCACCCCGAAGGTACACTTGCTAGGGTTCAGTCGTAACCGGAATTTCCTCAATCTCTGGAAGAGCTTTCTCAGATTCTCGACATGTTCATTCTCTGTATGTGCCTTGACAATCATGTCGTTGACATAAACCTCGATCTCTTTATGCATCATGTCGTGGAACAGGGTCACCATAGCTCTCTGATATGTTGCCCCAGCATTCTTTAATCCGAAATGCATCACTTTGTAACAGAAAGTTCCCCACATTGTGACAAAAGTGGTCTTTTCCATGTCTTCAGGATGCATCTTGATCTGATTGTACCCCGAAAATCCATCCATGAATGAAAAGTAGGCGTTCCCGGCCGTATTGTCCACCAGAGTGTCTATGTGTGGCAGAGGAAAGTTGTCCTTGGGACTTGCCTTGTTAAGGTCCCGGTAATTGACACACATGCGTACTTTCCCGTCCTTCTTCGGCACAGGCATTATGTTGACCACCCACTCCGGGTATTTGGCTACTTGGAGAAAACCGGCATCAAATTGCTTCTTGATTTCTTCCTTGATCTTAAGGAGCATTTCTGGTCGCATTCTTCTCAGTTTTTGCTGCACAGGTTTAAATTCTGGTTTGATTGGCAGTTTGTGAACTACCATATCTGTGTCTAGTCCCGGCATGTCTTGATACGACCAAGCGAACATATCTCCGTACTCCTGAAGTAAGACTATCAGGTTTTTTCTTGCTTCAGTCGAAAGAGTTGTGCCGATTTTAACCTCCTTTCGATCTTCCTCAGTGCCCAAATTTAAGATTTCGATCGCCTCCTCATGTGGCAGTATTTGCTTTTCTTCTCTTTCTATCATTCTCAATAATTCGGTAGGCAAGTTGTACTCCTCTTCATTATCGCATTCATCAAATTCCCCAAGACAAATGGTTGATTCAAAATCCACCTCCGGATCAGGATCATCAATGCCTACATTATCGTTATTTGGGAACCTGAAAGGAGGAAGATGTGCATGTGTGAGAGGATAATATCCCACACGGAACGGTCAAGAACTAACTTTGAGAGTAACTGGAAATGAAGTACTGGAATGAAGTAGATAGATAATGAATTCAAAAAGAAAAATTTGTTTGCCATGGAAAAGAAAAATGCATCTTTTATTAAACTTAAACAAAATGTTTATTCACCCTTACAAAAGATCACCTATTGCCCCGGGTATAGGCAAATAGGGATAGTTCGAATATTACTCTGAAAGATTCTTGTAAACCACAGGTAGTTCTTCCACCGACCAACTGCTAGGCACGAACCCATGTGGCAGATGGCATATCCCGGATCTATCTCCGTTGTCAACATCTTCTGTGGTCACGGCATTAATGTTCAGATCTTCCAGAGCCGTTTCTAACTCGGATATGGTGGTCTCAAACACATAACCACCTGACTTGAATGTTCTGAAAAGCGACGGGAATGTCATAGGCTTCCATTGGAGTTCGTTTCCAGTCAATCTGGCTAATATTCTCTCCCGGTTCTTCTGGATCTCCTTTCTCTTTTCATGATAACTGGGCTGGAAACCGAGCCCAAACTGGTCTAATTTTGAAATCGGAAGGACATGATTAATCCTTCCTTGCAAATATTTCCCAAAACCTCTTCCAGTCCTGGCGCCTCGGCCCAAGGTTTGCTTGATCTCCATCTTTGTGCATTTGGAGAGTCGGGGTCTTGGAATCTTCTTTCCTTCCACCACGAATGTGGCATTCACAAACTCCAAGGAGCGGAACGAACATTCTACCGCTTCCTCGTCTACTTTGATGTATGGAGCCTCCGTGGTCACGCTTTCCACGATATCTTCCTCAGCGTTGATAATTACTAAGGCCCCGTCAATAACAAATTTAACTTTTTGGTGCAACGTGGAGGGTACGGCACCTGCTTGATGAATCCATGGCCTTCCCAAAAGACAGCTATAGGACGGCATGATATCCATCACAAGGAACTCAACATCATAGGTGGCTGGTTCGATAGTCAATGGTACCTCGATCTTTCCAATTACCTCTCTTTTGGTCCCATCAAATACTCGGACCACATTCTGACAAGCTCTCATATGAGAGGTATCTATTGGTAGCCTCTTCAATGCAACCAATGGCATCACGTTCAAGGCCGAGCCATTATCGATTAAGACGCTTGGTAAAGCGTGCCCCTTACAGTAGGTAGTAATGTGTAACGCCTTTGTTCGGCCTCTTCCTCCGGATGGAATCTCATCATCTGAAAATGAGATGAGATTATCAGCTTGAATATTGTTCACCAGTCGATCCATCTTGCTGACTGGTATGTTTTGTGGCACGAACGTTTGATTAAGGACATTCAATAGCGCTTCTCGGTGTGCTTCCGAGCTTAAAAATAGTGCTAGCATTGAAGTACGTGTAGGTAAGTTGTGGAGCTGTTCTACAATGTTGTACTTGCTGTGCTTCAAGATCTTGAGGAACTCTTTAGCTTCTTCCTCCTTTATAGGTTCATTGACAACTAGCACATCTTCTTTGAACGGCTCAAGTGGTCTTTGCCCCACTTTACTATTACATCCTCCGGAAGTACTCACCTGACATTCGTACTTCCATGACACTTGCCGATTGTCCTTATATTGAAAAGGCCGAGGTGCTGAGATTACCACCTTGGCTGGTATTGTTACTGTCATGCTTGCCTTAGGGGTAATTATCAAAGGACTACCCCCTACCAAATCTTCTGTCTGATGATTCTCCAGTGGCACAAACATCTGCTTCCAAGGACTCTTGAATTTCTTCGTAAAACTCCAGCTCCTTCCGATCCATCATGAGCTGGACTAACAATCTGAACTCTGGGCAATCTTGCACTTTATGCCCTTCTTTGTTGTGGTAACAACAATGGTTACCATCTTCATTTTCTGTCGTATCTGGTGCAAGAAATCCTGCCTTTACCATTTGGCTCCATACCCAAGCCAAAGGAGATTTAATTCTCCTGCCCCATTCAGTAGTAATGGCATTGATTCCCGTCTCCTGATGATTGGGCAAGGGATTCTAGGCGACGTTTGGTGCTCCGGAGTTGAAAGTGATCCAATTCTTGTTCCGCATTCGTTGCACAAGTCTTTTGAATGCGAGACAACTTTCAATCGAATTCCCCTGCACACCGCCATGGTATTCGCAGTGAGCGTTCTCGTCATACCATTTCGGGTAAGGAGGATTTATTGGATTCATAGGATAAGGCGACACTGCATGAGTGTCGAAGAGCTGTTGGTATAATTCTTTATACGTCATGGGAATGGGGTCAAACTGCTCCCTTTCCCTTTCTCTTCTTGGTTCTCTCTGGTTCTGTCTAGAAGTACCGGATGGTACAGCTGCTGTGGAATTTGAGCTTGAGATCGTAACCCCCTTGCTGACGCTGTAGGTGTTTACATTGTTGATCTCTCGCTCTTTGTTTTTCATAGGAGGTTTTTTACTGGAGTCTCCTCCCTCAATCTTTCCTTGTTTAATGGCAAACTCGATCATTTCACCGGCCATGACTAAATCTGAGAAACTTCCCGACGTGATTGCTACCAAGTGCCCGAAGTAAGGTGCCTTCAAGGTCTGTACAAACAGCTTTCTTGTTTCCTTTTCATCCAAGGGTGGATGAACTTGCACAGATAAATCCCTCCATCTCTGTGCGTACTGTCGGAAACTCTCATTGTGTTTCTTCTCTAAGCTTTGTAACATAACCCGGTCTGGTCTCATATCGTTGATATGCTTATACTGCTCCAAGAAAGACTTGGCTAAGTCTTTCCATGTCTTGATATGAGTTCGACTAAGCTGGTTGTACCACCGAATAGCTGAACCAGACAGGCTCTCCTGAAAGCAATGGATCAGGAGTTGGTCATTCCCGCCATATCCTGTCATCTTTTGACAGAACATAGTGATATGGGCTGAAGGGCAGCTGTTCCCGTTGAACTTCTCAAACTCAGGAACTTTAAAATTTGGTGGAAGCACCAAGTCTGGAACTAGGCTCAGCTCCATTGCGTCCACTCCATAATAATCATGGTCTCCCTGGACCATCTTTATTTGATTTTCTAATATTTTTATCTTTTCTTCCATCTTTTTGGCTTTATCTTCCTCATCAAAGTCTGGGACATGATAATCATCCGGATGATCGTCAGGGATGATCGTAGAAGTTTGTATCTTCACAGCAGGTGCAACTTTCGCTTTGGTAACGAATGAGTCCCCGGGTAGTGCTGTTTTCCCTTTAGTAGCAGATGAGTCCCCGGGTAATATTTCGGGTGAGATAACCACTTGCGGGGTCGGTGGTATGGCCACCCCCTCGGAAGAAATGCCCCCTGATGCACTAGCTTGCTGTAGACCCGACAACTTGGCTACGATTTGGTCTACCAAGGACTCCTGATTTTTCTTGATGGACTCCAGAGTACTTTCACTGTTCTGATCCATCTTATCTTCTAGTTCCTTTTGAAGTCTTGCCATGTTCTCTTCGATCTTCTCCATTCTGGCTTCCATTTGCCTCTTTTTTGCTCGAGTATTGTGCGGGTGATGTGTATCTGATGCTTGCGGTGGTAAGCTCGGTGTCTGAGACATGTTCTGTTAGTTAATACGAATGTAAAAACATGGAAAATATAAAATAAACAAACATGAAATATAAAATGCAAGAAATGTAATGCATGATGTATGCAATTGGAGGCATTGATCCAGAAAAGTGTTCATTATTATAAATAACCCTTGTTCAGACAAAAATGTTTTATCTTTTAAGAGACATAAAAACAAATTAAAGGTACATTCGGACTAAATCCTCTAGACCCCGAACAGCTTCCAATAGGTTGACAAGTCTTCTGCCTTCATCTGTCACCGGTTGAATGCCTTGTCGAACCACTCCAGCTTCCCTTGCTATGCCGTGAAGATGACGGGCTGCTTTTTGCACTAGATCCAGGAAATCTCGGATGGTTGCATCTCGGGCCCTCACCCTTCGCTGTGCTTGCTCCCAACGGAAACGCCATTGTAATCCTCCATCGAAAGGCACTATCTGAAGCTCGTTTGCTTGTCTCTTGAACCCATCTACCACAGCTTCCAACTCAGCTATCATCTTGCCATTTTTCTCATGCTGTTTCTTTAAGTCAGCTACCCGAACTCTCAAGCGTTGGTTCTGATATTGACTATCTGCCAAGCGTCTTTGGGCAGTCTTCGTTTGTTCTTTCCAAGCTTTCTCATCAGGCCCCTCGAACTTCCTTTTCAGGCTATGAGCTTTGTCTTTCCAGTATTCAGAGGTTACCTTCAACTTGGAGTTATCCATGACCTTATCTTGATACCCCTTTCTCAGGTCTTCGAGCTCAAAGCGGGCCCTTTTCTGTTCTCTTTCCAGTTTATCTGCTCGATCTTTCTGAGAGTCAGCATCAAGCTTCCACTGATAACGTTCAGCTTCAAGTTCTCTTATCCTCTGCTTTAGCTCATTATTCACAGCTTCAAACTCGGTCTTGGCTATCTCGAGTTCAGAAGGGATATGCATGAGATGTTCCTCCATGGTACGGGTGTCTTCATAGTCTGGTACCGGAATATTGTCATTTTTCCTTAACCTTCGCCACTCCACATAATCAGGAGTAAGCATACTTCTGGCAGCTACAACATCCATCCGGAATACTTTCCTCCATGAATCGGCTACTTCCTTGATCATCTTCTTATAGCTGTCACCGTGATACTCAAACTCTGACCTAACTAGTCCATATGTCGCTGGGACAAACTGACGTGCCCCATATTGTCTAAGTGCTAATAACGGAGTATACCCGACTGCTCCCCAAAGTCCAAGTAAGGTCACAGTGTCAGAGTCACCACATCGAAAAAGAACATCACTGAGGAATAACCAGGGGGCTATCCAGACAATATCTCGGTCCTGAAGATGTGTAAAGACCTTCATCCATTTTTCCTTCGAAGCGCCTTCATGCCATTTCAAGGTGATGAATTCACCTAGGGGTGAATAGGTGGTGCTGAAACGGTGGTAGGCTACCCCGTTAGTCTTCCAGAAGTGGCTGTGAATCCAGACCTGAAGGAGCTGAATACACCCGGTGAATCTTCCTCCGCCAGTTCTTCGGCAATGATTGAGAGATCGAAAGGTCTCAGCCAAGATGGCTGGTGCTGGATTGACTCTTCTCGAGAGTTGTTCGAATAGCTCCACTACGGTGGCATCGATGTATCCCAAGGTCTTTGGGAATATAATTAGACCATACAGACCTAATGCAAACAGGTCTATTGTCTTCCACTCATCGGGATGGTGCTTCATTAGTTGTTTGATATGAAGCCAAGCGATTCCTTCTCCACTACCCTTACATCGAGCTCGGTCAGTTACCCATTTTTCATCAACTCCGGCAACCTTAGCTAGTGCATTTTTGAAAGGTTGACTTTTAATGTGCTTAAGGTAGGCCCGCTCGAGTTTGATGTTTTCACAATGCAGCAGTGTAGTATACTCTTCTATGGTGGGCACCATGTCTTCCCAGTTAAAGGTGAAGCAACTGTATCCCGAGTTCCAGAATTGAACCAAGGCTCTAATTAGGGGCTCATCAATCTTAACATGAAGCAAAAGTGCAATATCACCGTATCGTTGGCTGAACTTCTGTTTCACCTCATTCTTCCAACTGTCCCAGATGTCCCAGAGCTCTTGTACGTCATTCTGCTTTAGGCTGATCGAGGCGTAGCTAACCAACTCTGACACATAGCTGTCTTGAAGACTGTCTCCCTTTTCCTTCTGAGTCTTCTCGGACCATAGTCGTACCTCGGGGTTTTTAATCTCTTGTATTACAACACCTTTATCCATTAATTCAGATTATTTTGTGCGTAATGAACGTCTTTTTAGGGATCAATGGCCTCTTGTTATGATGCAAATGCTAAAAAACAAACACAAAGGTAAAAAGTTAGTAAAAGTAGAAATAAATAAATAAATGAAAAAAGAAAAAAATGGCAAGGGAAAAAAAGCATAGGGACAAAAACATGGTTAGGTAAACAATGTCCTAGGTTTTGGAATGTGGTTTTGGGGTAGGCTCTATTTCTTCAAAAGTCTCCCGGTTTAGGTTCTAAAAACGGTACTCGAGTCCTCCTTGCTGGTGCCCCCTTGGGCTTACCAGACCCTTAGTCCTAAACCCATCACAGGCTTGTGTGGACTAAGTTAAACTCGAGGGGACACATTCCCTTATGTCTATGCGGAGAATAAATTCACACGAAGACATAAGGTATATGAATCCCGAAGGCTACTTGCTAGGCATATGCGGTGAATAAATTCACACGAATGCGTCGCTTTCACCCCCACTTAAAGGGTTCGGAGCTCGGGTATAGAGCCTTTGGATGAAAAAGTTTGGAAAGCTGAAATCATTAGAAAACGGCCAGTCCAACTATTTACTCGAAAAAATATAACCAAAAGTAAGTAATAAGGATCGAAATGTTACCTTAAAGTTCAAACTTACCCTTTTCATTAAAAAGACAACTGGAAATTACCTTAGCTTGACTCGCTTACCTGTATCCCAGCGGAGTCGCCAAGCTGTCGCAACCGTCTTTCGGTTGGGCCCCGGAATTGGGCTTCGACCTAAAAAATGTGGATTGGAGTCGCCACCGATCATTTATTTAAGAATAAATAGGTTGATCGGATACCCTATTTCTTACCTGATCTGCGTCTTACCAGAAATATGTCGGGCTCGGGAGTCGGTTACGGTCAAGGAAGGATTAGCACCCTTGAACTGCCTTTTCGGTACTACGTAATTTCCAGTTGTCTTTAATTAAGAAAATTGAAAGTTAAACTTTAAAGGTAACATATGATCCTAAATTATTTATCTCTGATGGATTTAAATCGTGCCCTTAAAAAAAAAAATGTTAGATGAAAAGGGAATGAATAAATGAATAAAATAAATAAACCCAAGTAAAACAGAAGGAAGAAATGGTAAATAAATGACTTAAAAAACAAGAAGTAAAAAAAGATAAAACAAACAATAAAAAAATAAGATAATAAACAAATAAAATAAAAATAGACAAATAAACAAATTAGAAAAACCAAATGAAAATGAAAATACAAATATTAAGTAAAATAAAAATAGTAATAACATAATAAAATATGAAAAGAATACTAATATATAGTTATTAGGTAAAAATAATAATGATAATAGTAATAAATAGTAAAAAAAATTGAGAATAATCCCACCGAAAAAAAAAGAAGTCTAAGTTTGGTGAAGCATGAATAACGGGACGGAAGGAAAAAAAAAAAGAGAAGGTGGACCCTAGCTAATAAATGTGAGGTGATGTATATATAATAGAGTGTTTAATAAAACATGTAAATATATATATATATACTATTAGTTAAAAAAAATAATAAGTAAAATATATATATAAATAAAATACCTAAAATAAGAAATAATATATATATAATAATAAATAAAGAAAAAAAATTAAAAAAACGTATATATATATATATATATACATAAATAAGTAAAAAAATAGTAATAATAGAAATAATAAGGATAATATAAAGAATAATAATAATAAAAATAAAATGGTAAAAGAGTATAAAAAGAAATAAGTAAATATATATATATATATATACACATATAATAATAATAATAATATATAATAAAACGTAATATATAAAAAAAATATTTAAAAAAATACGAATTGAATTTAACAGGGACCAAATTGAAAAGAAAAACGAATTGAGTGGTCGAATTAGAATAACGTTGGAGTTTGAGAACCAGATTTGGGATCAAAATAATAGAATTTTAAAATCGGAGGGACCAAAAGGGTAGTTTACCCTAATTTATTACAAAATACGCGGATCTGATATAAGCATGGGTCGGGCCAGTTTGGTCTGCTGGGCTCACTATATGACTCAAATATATTTTTTTAAAGTTTCATTTCTCTCTTCTTCTCTCGTCGAGAGCTCCCTCCCTCTCAACATTACTCTCGTCTGTTCTTTAAAAGTAAGAACATGGCCGGGTTCTCGCATGAACCCAGATTCTGGCCACCTTAGCACTGCCTCGCCGCCGCCATGGATCCGCGGTGGCCGTCGTTCATCGGTGGCCAAACACGAAAAGGTAGGCTTTTTTCGAAAGCTCTTCTTGCCCTCGACCCAAATCTTAAACCGGTTTTTCGAAATAGGCCTCGGGGGAGGGTAGATCTGAGATCAAAGTCTCGATCCTTCCCCTAAAAGTTCATTGGCCAAAACAGTTTTCTTTGGTATTTTTCGAATTAAGAACAACAAAACAACAAGCATGCAAGCCTCAAAAACAAACATGGTATAGACTTGACCTTCTGTTACTTTCGAGAATCTTGAAAAATGTTTCGGTATCAACCCAATATTGCTCGTAGTTTTTGTGTAATTTGTGTTTTGTATTCTGTATCAACCGTCCCCCTCAAATGCTTGGGTTTACACTTATTTATAACAAAAGAAAATCCTATTTTTAGACTCCTAGTTAAATTAGAACTCTAATGTGTTTGGGCTGTTGATGTGTTTCACATATGCATGCCGTTGGTGAGGGCCGAGAAATCCGACGTTATTGAGAGACGTGCGGCCGTGGGAGGTTGAAGGGGGCGTGAGGCGCGGCTGGAACCTTGGCTAGGGTTTGGAGGCTACCCGGATACCTTTGCTGTGGACCGTTGGATCTCACCTAGATCCAACGGTCACTATTGCTGGCGGCTGGAACAAGAGTGGAGTGAGCTAGGGTTCTGGGGACCCCTAATCTGTTACGTGTTTTGGACCTGGGTTGGACCAGAATCTTCTGTTGGGCTTTGTAGTTCCTTGGGCCTGTAAAATAAAATAAATAAATAAATAATATATTATTATAAGGTCGAAATAAAGCGTCTACATGATCTACCACTGGTTAATTTGGTTCGATGGTTAATTAATCATATTAATCGAAATTATTAAATATTTAATATTTTATATAGGAATATGATTATATTACACAATGTGAAATTCTTTTAATTTTACATATATTTAAGATTATTAGATAAAGAAAAATAAACTGTTAAAATTAATAGTAGTAAATGAATAAATATTCACCGAAAGAGTTTTCGAAGAGAGCTACCCGAAGGAGGAGCAGTATACGCAAGGTCTGCCTTACCAGGACGGGCTGTTGGAATTTCAAAATAATGTTAACATCGTTGCTGTTGCGAGATATGTTGGCAATCAAGTTAGTTCCGGTGAAAAGCAAATGAATGGTAAAGCTGTGGATTCTAATATGGTGATTCTAGGGGTGTTAATCAAGTTAGTTCCACAAAAAATATTTATAAAAAAAATATTAATTTTTGGCTTAAGGATCATTTTCTCCCTTAACGTATTTTTGCATCAATCTAGTCATCAAAATTAATTAATTGCATCATTTTATATTATACCCAAACTTAAAACTCTAAATTGATAACCTTAAATTATAATCTCATAACCTCTAAACTCGAAACCTTAATCTCTAATTTAAACCCTCAATTTAGGATTTTAAGTGAGGAGTAGGGTATAAAATGATACAATTGAACAACTTTGAGGGTTAAATTGATACAAAAATACAATATGGGCGAAAACGATAAATTGGGTCTACTACAGGAGCAAAAGTGATCATTTTGCCTTAATTTTTTTATATGTTTATATTATAAATAATATTTATTTTTTAAAATAATTCATATGATAATATAATTATAAAAATAATATTAAATAAATTATACTAATCCAAACTACTATTTAACATATATATATTAGTTTTGTTAATAATATAACAAGTTGTTAAGTTAATTTGGTGATTGTGTGTTTGGCATTAGTTCATGAAGAACACTAGTTTGAATCTCGAAGAAAACGATTTTTTTCATCAAGTGACTCTAACAAAATGATGATGTTTTGGGTTTTTTTAAGCGCCAGAATAATCGCGTCAAAATAATGTCGTTTTGGTGAGGCAACCACATTAGCAACGTCGTGACATGTAGCTAATATGTCATCCTCCCGTTAAGTTATTAACGGCGAAATGATATAATTGTTAGTGTTAAAATTGACAAAATTAAAAGTTTGATGATATAAAAATCAACGCTTAAAGTTCAGTAGTATTTGATGTAGTTTACCCAAAATTTAAATATCATATAGATATATATTTTTAACTTGTAATATCGTGTTTAAAATCACAATTTATTTTCTTACGAATATATTTCCCCAACAATTTTTTACTATACTTGTCAAAAACGATAATAACAAACTAACACTAATAGTGAAGCGACAAGTAAAAATATAATGTGATAAAAAACTTTATAAAATATTTTATTTAACATTATCAGGTTTTTATAAATTAAGAGTAAACAACATATTTAGTATCTCAACTATCATTTTTGTTCCGTTTTGGTTACTTTTTTTGTCAAAATCATATCTAATAGTTAGTTTTGATTTCATTTTTGTTATCTGTTGTTAAAAAATTAACAGTGATGCTAACATGTCACCATAAGATGATGTTACATCAGCAGTTTTGTTAATTTTTTAACGGTGGGTGATCGAAATGAAATCAAAACATAATGTTATGTATGACTTTAGAAAAAAATAGTTGGTGACCAAAATGGAAAAAATGATAATTGAGTCACTAAATGTGTAGTTTACCTAATATTAAAAGTACTAAAAAAGGCTAAACTATACATTTATTGCCTCAACTATCACTTTTGTTCAATATTGGTCACCCAATTACATTTTTTCAAAATCATACATAACGCTTAGTTTTGATTTCATTTTGGTCGTACACTGTTTAAAATAATAGTGATATTGATGTGTCATCAAAAGATAATGCCACATTATCATTAAAAAATAAAAAAATATCAAATAAGTAGTCCTATTAATTTTTTAACGGCGGGTGACTAAAATAAACTAAAATGTAACGTTAGACATTATTTTGAAAAAAAATAATTGAGTGACGAAAATGAAACAAAAGTGATAGTTTAGGTATTAAACGTGTAGTTTAACCTAAAAAAAGACAATAATATCACAGTGATTGCATCACGTGCAGTGCACTGAAACAAATACTAACAGAATACTTCAAAGAAGAAGAAGAAAATACACTTGGAAGAAAAACTAATAAATAAATTGTCTTTTTCTTCCTCTTTTTCGGATATTACACTGCCTTTCGATCCACATCAAAGCATTTTGAACAATTTTTTATACTTTTCCCCTTCCAAAACCCTAACCCAATTTTAGCATCTGATCAAAATTCTATCTTTTATTCCTCACTTTCTATAATTCATTCAAAATTAACTATGAAAGAAACGAAATCAGTTAAATTGAACGCGCAGCAACATCAGCTACACGAAAATGATCACTTTTCTCCGTTCATATTCGCCAAGTTATTAGATCCGGAAGCTTCTTGGGACAAAGTAAGTCTTTTATCTTCCCACCATCCCATTAATTTTTTTGACTTTATTTGAAATTTTTATTATTGATTACAGGGAAATAGTAACCGTAATTGAAGTCATTTTCCCAAAAATGATGCTCTTTATTGAGCTAATTCAGTTCTAGAAATAGTTCGATTAATGGGTTTTTTTCACTGTTAATAGGAGGATAATGTATGTAACTGAATTGGGTATTCTCCATAAAAGAAAATTGATGATGTGTTTTGGTTGATTTTCGGAGCAGGATCAATTAGGAGATGTATTGCATTGGATTCGACAAGTTGTCGCTCTTTTTTGTGGGTTATTATGGGGGGCAATCCCTGTGGTTGGAGGCATTTGGATTTTCATGTAAGTTCTCATATTCATGTTGCATGTATTTGCAAATTGCAGTGTGTTTCAGATTCATATTGGATTCTTGAATCTTTTCCAAATCTGGTGACTCACTAGCTTTTAGATTCCATATTGTGATCCGAGCTGTATGAATATGCTTTTATGCTAGTTCTAAATAGGTAAGGCTATTGGAATTTACACTGCTGTAACTGGATGGAACTGTGATTTCAACATAAGGTGCTCAAGTTTGATAAAAGCATAGATTGGCCGACTGTTGGTCACCAATAATTCTCAGCAATCCATTGTGAACAAAGAATGGATTCCGGGATTTGCTTAGGCTAGGATTATGGCATTATGAATTTAGGCTAGTACTTGGATAATTGTAGGGTTTCTGGAACCACATTTTATCTACAAATATACGAGCCATTTTTCTACATGAACTTTACCTCTTGTCCATAGATGCAGACCGCATATGTCTGTATGCATGTGCATGCCCCTGGTTCTTTGAATTAATTTTCTAGGCTCTATAAATGATTTTGAGTATACTATCTATTGCCGGTGTTTTGGAATTGGCAAGTATACTATCTGTTGAGCATGAAATGTGTAAATCACCATCCCATGTCTCTTTGAAAGGAAGATTGCCTTTGGTGTTCTCGTCTTGGTGCCAATTTCTTAAAACCAGCATTTCATTTTTCAAGTTTTCCTGGCTATTTGTGTTGAGGATTTATTGTGCCAACTTCTCTATTATGTATGTCCTGATATCCATCTGTTGCTTGTGAAGAATTCATTCAATAAGAGAATAATTGCAGTATTTTTGTATTTCTTTACTCTTTCATTTCTAATCTTTGAGAAACATTTTGTTAATATTTGTTTCCTGCAGTTTTCTAGCCATATCCACTGCAATCATATATGGTTATTATGCTATGATACTAAAGATTGACGAAGAAGACTTTGGTGGTCATGCAGCCCTTCTTCAAGAAGGGCTATTTGCTTCAATAACTCTTTTTTTGGTACTCAAAACAACTTTTAATTATTTCTTTCATGTTTAAAGGCCAACATTACATAATATTCGAAAAAGAGAGCTTTTCCCATGTTTATTGCTATAACGAAAATCTCTTGTTTTATTTATTTATTATTTTCAGTTGGCGTGGGTTATGGTATACAGCTTGGCCCACTTCTGATATGCGTTGTACCATCAACTGGCTCCCGGGTGTCTCTACAACACATTTCAAAGATTTGATTCTGCTAGATGAGGAACCATTCATTATTCCTAGAAAACAATCAGAAACAAACTTGAGAAATGCCACTAGGTATTGTTTTTTTTTACGTTTCGTTTGCAAACATTTCGATATTGCAAATCATGAAGATATTTTTTTTGGTTCATAAATGTTTGATTTCAGTGTTACATCATGAGTGTCCCACAGAATGTCTTTGCTTAAAATAATCCATTTCCAGCGAACTTTCTGGTTGAGATCATAACAATGCTAAATTTGTGTGGTTTTGGCAACTTCGTATCATTCTTTTCTATACATACCAATTAAAGGGGTGGATTTCTAATGTACTTTATAGGAAATTTTGAGAAGTTTGAGATTTCGTCTCTGTATTTAAAAATTAAATCCTCTTACCGTTTCAAAGTAGAAAAGAAATCGCTTGCTATTTGGTATGCTTCTTAAGTCCATAATGATTTAATTTTGAAGCTAGCATGAGTGCTATACGATTGGATTGGGATATTTAAAGTTGAAGAAGAAAACAAAAGAAAAATCTTGTATTTTGTCCTTCAAAAGAGAGTCAAAATCAAACATGAAAGAGTCATAAGCTACTTGAGTGAATCATCAACCTTGTGTGAAGGAAATTCCAATGTTAATTTTCTGGAAAATAACTGAATGTTGTTAGTAACCCCTCCCATATTCCTCGTAAGAAAAAAGACAAAAATTCCTTGCTGATATAAAAACACTGAAGAAAAAACAACATATATAGGTATGCGTCAGCCGGGAGTCAAACCCGGATCTATTGCTTGGAAGGCAATTATCCTGACCGTTGGACTACTGACGCTTGCTTGAAACATAAAATATTAATTTTAATAAATTTGTGTTTCTAACTATAAACTAAAGTTTTTTTTTTCTTCTGGTAATCATAAGCTGAAAGTTAAAAGATTAATACTAACGTTCTTGTCTCATAATAACATCTTAATGTAAGAGAAATGATAATGAATGAATAAATGAAAAAGGCAAAGCAAAATTGATGTTAAGAAAGGAGAATCCTTTACTCCCCCCCCCCCACCTGCATTTGGTAACTTATTCAACATTATTAGCATTACCATCAAACATGTAAATTTCAACCTATTCTTGCCGTTTGGGCTGCAGAACAAAAATGGAGGCCTCCCCTCATGTCGAATGCATTTCTCAAATGTTTATCAACACCCAAGTTGGGATGCTCAACTCCAGCTTTGGTGTTTGGTTGCTCAACATATATGTTGTGTTTTGTGATAATAACTTCATGTTCTACTAATACAGTAAAAATCCAACCGACTTTAAAGAAACTATAATCCTATCGTATCATTAACACGATTTATTGAGTCATTAGTGCAAATAGGCCGATTTTATAATAAAAACTACCCCATCCATCATTCTAATCAAACCCAGCTCCTGGAATTGGATTCTTTCCCATTCATCCTATACGTTAAACACAATCCCAGATATAAATTTCTGGTGACAATTTTTCCTGATTTAAAATATATATATATTAATATAATAATGTTTCTCAATCAATCACCTTTTATATTTTATTATTAAATACGTAACCGTTTATTTAAATAATGACACGTAAAATTTTACTACATCACATCTCAAAACATTCATACAAAACTTTTTGGAGCCACACTTGATATTCAATTCATTTACTAAAGAAATTTATGGAATAGAATAAAAATAAAATCGAAAGTCACATATATAAAACAACTGAATAATTAAATAATCGAAAAGGTAAAGAAGAAAAAAAAACATATATGCATAGATATAGGTAAAAAATTTGGATTGCAATATCAGAAGTTGATTTCCTTGACTTCCCTCCATAGGTGGAGTCCATTTCAACTCTAATGCTTGACTTGACAAATTCTATGGCGTCCACTGTTATTCAGACTGCTTTTTCAATACGTTCATCTTTCTGGGAACAATCTGAGCAATCCATTTCTCTCAAATCATCATGAAGGAGACCCAAGGATGGAACGTGGAATCTTTGATGTAAGACTTCAACTTCAACTATCACATTTATTCTCAAACCCTAAAACCAATTACAAATGCATATCACCCTAAACTTGAATGATAATAATATGATCATAATTTCAACAAAAACCTGAATGGAAGAGACAAAAGACCTTAATAACTGGGGTTGTAGAAAAGCAATTACATGGTTTTCCAAGTTGGATCTCAAAAAGTGATAAATAATTGCATGCATATACATTCCCCTTGTAGACAACATTAGTTGAGTACATTACCTATAAATTAACTTTACAGTCACTAGGCACGTATAGAAAAAGGGAAGGCCTGAGTTCCGGAGACGATCGAGAGGCCAGCAGCTTTTGTTCCTGGCCTCGATTCCGTCATCAGGCATAAAGCGGCGAAGCAGATGGGCGAGGGTATGCAGTCGTACTCCTTCCCCCAATGGCATCATCCGCGCTTTGCCTACGTCTCCGATGTATGCTGTTAGTGTTGTTCTGATTACTTTCAGAATCGTTAGGAATCCAGGAGATGCTGCAATGCTGTTACAACCTCATTCATGCTCGGTCTGAACTTGGCAACGATCGAAAGGCATCGCAAAGCAAGGGTAGCAGCCCTAAAGGCTCCTTCCATTGAATACTGGCCTTCGAGACGATTATCTAGGACACGGAATACTTTGCGTTTGTTGTCGAGGTAAGGTTTGGCCCATTCCACCAGTTTTTGTTCTCCAGATGGTCGATTTTTGTCGATTGCTCTTCGGCCGGATAACATCTCCAGCAGCACAACTCCGAAACTATAGACATCACTCCTGGCAGACAGGTGACCTACAGTTGGAGAAAAAAACGGAAAGATTCATTGATTACAAGAGCGGAAACATACAAATACACTGCTGACCGTTGTTATGTACCTGTGGCAAGATATTCTGGAGCAGCATATCCATAGGTACCCATGACCCTTGTAGAAACATGGCTCTTATCACCTGTTGGCCCATCTTTGGCCAATCCGAAATCCGAAAGCTTAGCATTGTAGTTCTGCAACGACATCGGAATGAAATGGTTCATAGAGAATATGATGAACAAAACCATATAATGTTGGCTTAACAAATCACATACCGAATCAAGCAAGATGTTGGAAGTCTTGAAGTCTCGATATATGACTTTTGTTTCGGCACTGTGAAGGAAGGCTAGCCCTTTTGCAGCACCCAGAGCAACCTTCAAGCGGAGACTCCATGAAAGAGGCTGGAAATAAGATCCTCCTGGTACAACATAATTCGAGTGTTACAATCTAACAAAATAGCACTTAAAGCAGAGTTTAGTTCAATGAACACAAAGAGATGGACTGAAAGAACTTACTCCTGAATAGATGATTCTCCAAGCTGCCCCGAGGCATGAATTCGTACACCAAAAGGCGGTGTTCGTCCTCCAAGCAATATCCAATCAATTTCACAAGATGAGGATGATAAAACTGTCCCAGATAATTCACTTCAGCCTATAAGATTGAGAAAGACGATAAGTGATTCCATGCACTACGATATTGAATACATAATCTAATGGCTATCAATACAACTATATCTTATTAAACATTAAATGTTGTTAAGAAATGCAAGCCACTCAGATACTGCACATATAAGAAGATCGATGAGGCTGAACATGGGACTCACCAGCCACTCCTTGTGACCTTGGAATCCATCCTGGTTGAGCCTTTTGACAGCAATAATAATGCCAGTTCCAGGCTTGGTAGCAGTGAAGGAATTTTCATCGATCCAACCCTTGAACACGGAGCCGAAACCGCCTTCTCCTAGCACACTATCGGGGCGGAAGTTCTTCGTGGCCATCTTGAGATCAGCAAAACTGAAACTTTTCAAATTGGGGGACTGTAAAATCTCACCCTCGCTCCGAGGTGTCATAGGTGCAGAAAATGATGAAACTTTGATGTCGCTGTTTTCACTGCTCATATCTGTCCTCTCACCACTATCATACTTTGAACTCAACCCTGTTTCAAACATGTGTGAAACTAATGCATTTGTTAAATGAGATCTGTTGATTGAGCAAAACAAGGCCAACTTGTGACTAATTAAGATAAAGCTCTCAATAAACTACACTAGTTTAGACTTAAACCCAAAATTCCTAAAGTGCTTAATTAAGCAAATGAGTCCATGGAAAATAGCAGATATATTAGTATGGTGCTCAATAAAGAGAAAACAAAATGATTGCTTTAGGAAATTGAACTACCTATGTTATTGGGGCTCTCAACTTTAATTCTGGCACTAAAACAAATCCCCATTGAATCAAATACATGAAAACAAGCCACCATCTTCAACACTTCTTCTGCAGATAGTAAAACCACATACAAAAAATGACACTTTGATCCAGAATTAAAACAAAGAAAAGAAGATCTATGCTTTATTATAAACAAAGCTTCCCAAAACCATCACTTTTATCACGGAATCTTTTTTTCTTATTTAAAAGTTAAAAAAAAGGAAACACTTGAAAGAAAATAGACAAGAAGGAAATAAATACTACAAAAGAATACCTAATAAACTAAACCACCCAAAAACAAGTCTTTTTTCTCTGCGAACCAAGCAGAAAGCAAGGACCTAAAAGAAAAAAAGAGAGAGAAAGGAGTTAACTAGATTACAGTGAAAAGCTTGAATTTTTCTTGTATAGTACTTGGTTGAAGCAACCGGCAACCAATAAGCTGATAGTGATAATGGTTGCAAATTAAAGAAGGAGAAAATTTTGAAAGAGAAGGAGATGAATTGCATTAATGGCGGGCTGGTCCGGCCTTTTAAGCGTAGCGTATTATGTTTTTGTGTCTCTCTCTTTTATCTCAGTAGTTATATACAGAGTCATGTCAGAGATGGTTAGCCCCTTGCTTGCACAGCATTGGCATCTTTTCTGAGCCGTTGGATTCACTGTTACAAAACGATGGTGGCTTAGCTTCACAGCTGGCTCCTTTGTAAACTATTAAAAGCAGAAACTTTTTTTTTCTAAGAATTAAAAATGGGTTTTTTTAATGGATAATTGTAGTTACGAGAGAATTGAAGGACAATTGGCAAGCAAAGGCCAAACTTTTTTCAAGCTGGAGTTTTCAGCTTTTAGCTTTTAAAAACCACCCACGGAAACCTCCTATGCTGATCAATCAATCTTTCACAATTTGTTTACTTTTATCGTTTCAAGGAATTGACATTTCATGACCACTTGCGAGGAAAGTTCAGAGCTTTTGGACTCTTTTTATCTTGTCAAAAGTTGAAAGATTTTGCCTTTAGCTCCAATTGCTATATTGGTCCTATGTTTGAAAGCAGATAAAAACCTTAATTTCATTTTGTAGTTGCCATAAATAATTGTATTTGGTAATGTTAGATTTGTCTAATAATTAAGTTGACAAGTTGTAAATTTTATCTTGGTTGGTGGTCAACTTATTGAAAATTTCATCTTGATTGGTGGCCAAACTTTGAACATGTGAATTTCATATTTGGTGGCTAACTTGTACACATTGGAAAATTCTTTGATAGGTGGCCAAACTTTGAACATATTGTTCTTGAAACTCAACTATAAATAGGCCTAAGTATTTCTATTAGAAATCATCCCAAAAATAAGTTCTATCTTCCTCTTGTATTATTCATTCTCCCACTTTGGGAATTCTAAAGAATTCCATTTGTTGTAATATTGCGATATAGTGAAGTTATATCCGGTGTGGTGCCCAAGGAGTAGACGATATTCTTGTCGAACCTCGTAAATTTGGTGTGTTCTATCCTTTATTGTTTTTTATTCGGTTCTTTTCCATTGTGTTTCAATATTCAATAGTTTGACAGGTTTATCCGCTGTGCAACCTTTGGTGGTTTTAATCTTGACATTTTAGGTCAATTTTAAAATTACGTTCGTGTGGGAAATAACCCGTTTTCCCCAACAATTGGTATCAGAGCTTCGATTGAGGTTATCCTGGTGGTTCCATTGCTAAAAGATACAGTTCGTGATATTGAATATTGTTCGTTAGAATTAAAATGCCAAAATACGGATCATTGAGACATCAAGCTCTTCATCCGGACCGGTGAGGAGGGTGATGTCAAATGCAAATTTCTCGGTGGAGTTGTTCGATGGATCGGTCATTTTGGCATGTGGCAAGGCGAGGTGTTAGACGCTTTATTCCAACAAGGTCTAACATCGCCATTGAGGAAGAAAAGCCGAATATATGGAGGAGAAAGAATGGGGAACAATCAATCGTTTGGCGTGCACACGATTCGATATTGTCTTTCCAGGGAGCAGAAGTATGACTACAAGAACGAGACTTCTGCAAGTAAGATGTGAAAAGCTTTGGAGGAAAAATTCCTGAAGAAAACTCTCAAATCGTCTCCACATGAAGAAAAGATTGTTCAGATTTGATTATCAACCAGGCACCAGTATGAATGAACACATCACTGCGTTCAATGAGCTAGTGGAATACTTATTGGGCATGGATGAAACCTTCAAAGATGAAGATTTGACTTTGATGTTGTTGTCATCTCTTCCAGATGAATTTGAGCACCTTGAGACAACGTTACTTCATGGTAAGGATAATGTTACCCTTAAAGATGTAACTGCTGCTTTGTATAGTTATGAACTCAGGAAGAAAACCAAGAAGAAGAGCAAGTACGAAGCAGCAGAGGCCATGGTGGCAAGAGGTCGCTCGAAAAGTCAAAAGCCAAAGTGGAGAGGGAGATCAAAGTCGAAGTCCAGACTGGGAAAATATGAATGTGCCTTTTGTCATGAGAAAGGCCATTGGAAGAAAGATTGTCCGAAGCTGAAGAAGAAAGGAAAAGCTGCTCTAGATGCATGTGTTGCAGAGCATGATGCACATGACTCTGACTTATCATTGGTTGCTTCATCAACAACATTTCATTCCGATGAGTGGATATTAGATTCAGGTTGCACCTATCATATGTCCCCTAATCGGGAGTGGTTCTCCGATTTAGTGGAACTAAATGCAGGAGTTGTTTATATGGGCAATGACAATGCCTGTAAAACTGTTGGGATAGGTTCAATTCGATTGAAGAATCAAGATGGATCAACCAGAGTTCTGACGGATGTCCGATACGTGCCCAGTTTGAAGAAAAATCTCATCTCGTTGGGAGCCTTAGAATCCAAAGGCTCAGTAGTCACTATGAGAGCAGGAGTTTTAAAAGTCACATATGGCGTACTTGTGATGATGAAGGGCATCAGGAAAAATAATTTGTATTACTACCAAGGTAGTACAATTATTGGAGCAGTTGCAGCAGTTTTCGGAGGTGATGATTTGGACGCAACCCAGTTGTGGCATATGCGGTTGGGACATACTGGAGAGAAATCCTTGCAAATTATGGCAAAGAAATGATTGTTGAAAGGTGAAAAGGCTTGCAAATTGAACTTTTGCGAGCATTGTGTTCTGGGAAAGCAGAAGAGAGTGAAGTTTGGCACCACTATACATAATACAAAAGGTATTGTAGATTATATTCACTCAGATGTATGGGGTCCTTCAAAGACATCGTCTTTGGGAGGAAACCATTATTTTGTAACTTTTGTAGATGATTTTTCCAGAAGAGTTTGGGTGTATCCGATGAAGTCTAAAGATGAAGTGCTTCAAATTTTTCTAAAATGGAAAAATATGATCGAGAACCAGACTGGTAGAAAGTTCAAACGTCTTAGGACGGACAATGGAGGGGAATATAAAAGTGACCCATTCTTTGACATTTGCCATGCGTATGGTATTGTTCGACACTTCACTGTTAGACATACACCACAATAAAATGGGGTGGCAGAGCGTATGAATCGAACACTATTGAAGAAAGTTTGATGTATGTTGTCTAATGTTGGGTTAGGCAAGGCATTTTGGGCTAAGGCTGTGACATATGCTGGCCATCTCATTAATCGTCTGTCGTCATCAGCGATAGGAGGAAAAACACCATTGGAGGTATGGTATGGAAAACCTGCTATTGATTATGATTCCTTACATGTATTTGGATCCACTGCTTATTATCATGTGAAGGAATCCAAGCTTGATCCGAGAGCAAAGAAGGCTCTCTTTATGGGAATCACCCATGGAGTGAAGGGATTTCGCCTTTGGTGTTTAGACACCAAGAAGATAATTTGTAGCAGAGATGTTACCTTTGATGAATTGCCCTAGTAAAGAAGTAACAAGTGAAGCTTCCAGAAAGTAGTACTCCGCAGCAGGTGGAGCATACTCCAAAACAGGTGGAGTTTCAGCAGATGATGATCCCAGAAGTTGATGCATCTGATTCTTCAACTCCAATAGAAGAATCAGAAGATGAAGAGGTTCAAACCCAAGAACCATTGGAGACACCAGAAACACTTGCAGTTATAAGGCCAAGGAGAGAAATTCGTAGACCTTCTCGATTTATTGATATGGTGGCCTATGCTCTTCCAGTTGTTGATGATGATATCCCTATCACTTACCAAGAAGCAATACAAAGCTTGGAAAGTGATAAGTGGAAAAGTGCCATGGATGAAGAAATGCAATCTCTCCAAAAGAACGACACTTGGAAACTGGCACAATTACCGAAAGGTAAAAGAGCCATTGGATGTAAGTGGGTATTTGTAAAGAAAGATGGATCTCATAACAAGAAAGATGTTCGCTACAAGGCACGGTTGGTAGCTAAAGGCTACATTCAAAAGGAGGGAATCGACTACAATGAAGTATTTTCCCCTGTTGTGAAGCATTCCTCCATTAGAATATTGTTGGCCTTGGTAGCACATTAAATTTGGAGCTAGCTCAACTTGATGTAAAGACGACTTTCTTGCACGGTGATTTAGAAGAGGAGATCTATATGACACAGCCAGAAGGATACAAAGATGGTGGTTGTGAGAAATGGGTTTGTAAGCTGAACAAATCGCTATATGGATTGAAGCAATCTCCGAGGTAGTGGTACAAGCGATTTGATAGCTTTATGAGGAGGCAAAAGTATACTAGAAGCAAATATGATCATTGTGTGTATATGCAAAAGCTCAAAGATGGATCTTTCATTTATCTTCTCTTGTACGTTGACGATATGTTGATCGCTTCGAAGAGTCAAAAGGAGATAGACAAATTAAAGGCTCAGTTGAATCAAGAGTTTGAGATGAAAGATCTAGGTGGGCCAAGAAGATTCTTGGTATGGAGATAAGCAGAGATAGACAGAGAGGGAAGCTTTGTTTAACACAAAACCAGTATCTGAGAAAGGTATTACAATGTTTTGGCATGAATGAAAATACCAAACATGTAAGTATCCCATTGGCTTCTCATTTGAAACTTAGTTCTCAATTATCTCCTAAAACTAACGAAGAACGAGTGTATATGACAAAAGTTCCATATGCTAATGCAGTTGGGAGCTTGATGTATGCAATGGTGTGTACGCGTCTGACATTTCACAAGCAGTTGGAGTTGTGAGCAGTACATGCATGATACTGGAGAAGGACATTGGCAAACTGTGAAATGATTCTACGGTATCTCCAACAAACCGTGGATGTTGGTTTAGTTTTTGAACAGGATGAAGCACTTGGTCAGTGTATGGTTGGATATGTTGATTCCGATTATACTGGTGATTTGGATAACCGTCGATCAACTACTGGGTATTTGTTTACTCTTACTAAAGCCCCAGTAAGTTGGAAGTCTACATTGCAATCTACGGTGGCCTTGTCTACTACAGAGGCAGAACACATGGCAGTTTCAGAGGCTGTAAAGGAAGCAATTTGGCTTAACGGGTTGATGGAAGACTTGGGAGTTGTTCAAAGTCACATTAGTCTCTATTGTGACAGTCAGAGCGCTATTCACTTAGCGAAAAATCAAGTCTACCATTCAAGGACTAAGCATATCGACGTGAGGTATCACTTTGTGCGGGAGATCTTTGAAGAAGGAAAGATTCTACTTCAGAAAATTGCAACATCAGAAAATCCTGCAGATATGATGACCAAGGTGGTAACAGTAATCAAGTTCAATCATTGTTTGAACTTGATTAACATCCTGAAAGTATGAACACCTTGGGTGTGTGGCGCTTGTGAGCGCAATTAGAGGCACTATAAATTTGGGAGTTGAAGAAGTTGAGTAGGCTTGGTAATTTCAAGCCAAGGTGGAGATTTGTTAGATTTGTCTAGAAATTAAGTTGACAAGTTGGAAATTTCATCTTGGTTGGTGGCCAACTTATTGGAAATTTCATCTTGGTTGGTGGCCAAACTTTGAACATGTGAATTTTATATTTGGTGGCTAACTTGTACACATTGGAAAATTCTTTGGTAGGTGGCCAAACTTTGAACATATTGTTCTTGAAACTCAACTATAAATAGGCCTAAGTATTTCCATTAGAAATCATCACAAAAACAAGTTCTCTCTTCCTCTTGTATTCTTCATTCTCCCACTTTGGGAATTCTAAAGAATTCCATTTGTTGTAATATTGGCGATATAGTGAAGTTATCATCCGGTGTGGTGCCCGAGGAGTAGACGATATTCTTGTCAAACCTTGTAAATTTGGTGTGTTCTCTCCTTTATTGTTTTTTATTCGGTTCTTTTCCATTGTGTTTCAATATTCAATAGTTTGACAGGTTTATCCGCTGTGCAACCTTTGGTGGTTTTAATCTTGACATTTTAGGTCAATTTTAAAACTACGTTCGTGTGGGAAATAACCCGTTTTCCCCAACAGGTAAAAAGTTTCCAGAGCCAAATGACTCGGTTGTGACGAAACTAAGAAAGGATGCTTCTGGTTCGATTCCAAATCTTGTGTTAAAAATTAGATTTGGTTGCATTATTGTTGTTCTTTCCTTAAATAAACAGAAGTAGATCCGAAAAAGAAAGTTTAAAGCTTTAGCTTGAATTTAGTCCTCTAAGTAGATAAGTTGACAAAGGAAGGGAGAGATAACATTTTGGTACTATTTTTGTTAGAATTTTATGCCCCAGTGTAGTATTTTTGAATAATTACTACAATCCATCCGAACAGATTCATTTAAATAAAATTTATGCATTTATATATTGTGCACATTGTGTATTCGAACTTGAAATTACATGTAAAACAATAAGTGAAAGCAAGATTGATTACCTAACCATTTAACTAATTATAAGTTAAATTATAAGATTGTTTGTAATGCATAAGATAACTTATATTAGTTGATGGCCTAAATAAGTTTGTAGCCTAAAGAATTATCTAGAGAAAGTATTTTATGTTATGATAATTATGTTGTCTAAAAGTCTAAAGATGAGAGTTTTATTTCTACCAGAGCAGGATTACTCTTAAATAGAGTCATAAACGTGTCAGTTGGGACTAACTATGCATTAGACTAAACTTAAGATGAATTAAACTTTAATCCCAATGAAATGTAGAATTATATATGTGTTACTTGCATGCTTTAACATACCAAGAATCAATATGTCTCGAGTTAGTAGGCTGGTGGTTGGTATATTGAGTTTGTAACTATAAATGATATAAATACATTTGTATGGGTTAATTAAAAAGTAAAAGTATATCATCTCAATAATATTGTGTGATTGACTAAAATAAAACATGTTTTTGAGTTAGTCATCAATGATGAATGATTTAATTATTGCTTTGTGTGATAGTATTTTTATCATATAATGATGATTTATAGTAAATAGAGGGAGCTAGTTATTGAAATCCCTAGGGATTTTTTTGAGTTTTCTCCTACTCTTGGTTTTCAGTTAGATGCCGACACTTTTAGCATTCGTGAATTCGAGAACATCAAGAAAGATAATTAGGTTGAAAGCGTACTACTTTCAAAAAGTAGGTCGGGTCAATCAAAGTATCTAAACACCTCTAATAAGGTTGTTCATGAACGATTATGAGATTTTTTTAATTGTAACTTAATTATTAAGAAATGGTTAATCGTTAACGGTTAATTATTATTAACGATTCGATTACATGTTAATCTACGGTTAACTTATTACAATTATTTGTCAAATTTATATATATATATATATATATTAAATTATTTATATACAAATTTTATTAAATATATATAAATTATAAATAGTAGAAAACTATATTAAGTTATCTATATAAAAATCTAATAAATTAGAAATATATAATTATAAATTTAATTTCTTAACGGTTAACCGTTTATCAAAACTTGTAACCGCAACCTTAACCGTTAACCATCATTTTTAACGGTTCGATTAATTAACATATTAAATGTAACAGTTATATTTGTTAACGATTACGGTTAACGGTTCTGGATTTTTTTGAATAACCCTACTCTCTAAAGATAATCTTCCATCAACTTTGTATCTCTTCCAGTATTGGACATCAAAATAAACATGTACTTGATTAAAATAGAATTTATTATAGTGGATATCATGAACTATCTGGTTGTAAAAGAGAAAGGAGAGTAAATTTTTGTTGCCTAGCTGTTGTTATAGTTCAGATACCGAAAAATATAACATCAGAAGCGTTAGTATTCTAAAAGTATAACAGAAAAAACGTTAGGCACATATTTTTAACAAAAATTACTTAAGCACTTAAAGTTAACTTTGAAGATACTTTGGACACCTATTTTTACATTAAGCCTAATATAAATAATTAAAATATATGTTTTAATGTTAAATGATGAAAATAAAGGAAACTAAAGTGAGCACTAGTTGCTTATTTACTACTAAAAACCCTAAAATAAATAATTCCATATGATTAAAACCTTTATTTACTTTTGTTTATTATACAATTATATAAATTATTCATATATTCCTCCTTTTCGTTCAGTATAAAAAAGAGTTTAATTTTGTTATAGGATGTCCTATAATCATTAAATTTTAGTTGAAAAACTAATTTCTTTTATACAAAACTTTGTATTTGAAAATTTAATTTTATTCCAATCCTGACAGTTATGAAATGTAACCCCCCTTGTCGCGTTTAACTTAATATGAGTTGAATCCATCGAGTGGTCTCGGTAATAAAAAGAAATGTTATTATCCTGAATATATATTACCTTATAATTTTCCCAGACTACTAAAAAAATTTAATCTGAGCTAGATATCTTCAACAACGTATTGTGTTTTGTTTTAGAGATTAAATTATACATGGAGACTGAAGGTTTAAATCCAGACTCAATCATCTCCTTCACTAAAGCCTCAGCCTCTTGCCATTTCCCATCCTTGCAGAGAACTCCAATAACAGATGTGTAGCTAGCCACATTAGGAACCAGCCCTTTCTCCCCCATTTCTTGAACCAACCTTAGGGCCCTATAGGCGCTACCCTGTTTGCAATACCCCTGAATCATCATGTTGTGTATAACATCATTAGGCTTCAACTGCATTTCACCCATCGATTTGAATAGTTTCCATGCATCCTTCATGTTGCCCTTTACACACAACCCATGTATCAAGACACCATAGATGTAAACATCAGGAACCAAACCGGCCTTCTCCTGCATGAACGAATATAACTCGAATGCTTTCTCTGTGCTTTCCGATCTAATCAATGCATCGAGAACGATCGTATATGTTACTTTAGAAGGCCTTATACCTCTCTCTTCCATTTCCTTCACCAAATTAGCAACCTTCGTTGAGTCTTTAGCTCTAGAGAATCCCGAAATAAGAATATTATAAGTCACCAAAGATGGAGATTGACCCTTGGTTTTCATTTGATCAAATAAAAACATAGCCTTCTCCAACTCCCCACCGTTACAAAAACCATCGATTAGTGAATTATATGTAATCAAATTTGGACTTATACCAGACCTTTCCATTTGACCCACCAATTTCTCAGCCTCCCATAACCTTTTCTCCCTACACAACCCACCGATCAATATATTGTACGTAACAACGTTACACGCTACTCTTCTTTCACGCATTTCATCGAACATCTCGAAAGCTTTACCTATTTTCCCCTCGTTGCAGTATTCTTTCATCACAGAATTGTATGTGTATAAACTCGGAATCACCCCTTTACGCTGCATCTTCTCATAAAGCACTAACCCATCTTTCCCAAGTCCCTTTTTAAACAACCCATTGATTAAAACCGTGTATGTATACTCATTAGGAACCGGACCAAGCTCCTCCATTTTAGTAAACAACATTTTTGCCCGTTCCAAGTCACCATTTTTGCAGCACCCATCGATCAAAGTGGTGTATATAACAACATTTGGAGAAAACCCCAACTCTTCCATCTGATCTAAAAGCTCAAACTTTTGCCTAGATCACCTGCCTCGCAACACCCTTTGATTAATATCCCAAAACTATAGACATCCAACTTAACCTTCCCCTTGGAGTCTTTAAAAAGCGTCCAAGCTTTCTCGAAAGAATCAAATTTTATAAGGAAACTCAGTATGTTATTAAGACTATTGGGTCTAACGACAGGGTTTTTGTCTACCATTTGATTAAAATAATAAATGGCTTCATCGGGTAACTGGGATTGAACATGGGCGTTTATAATGGATTCATACAGAAGGATTTGATTAATCGAATTGGAACTAAGAGTGGGTTGAGTTAAGTATTGGAATAGAGACAAAGAAGAGAAGAAAGGAGAGGAGATTCTACCTGTGATTACCTGGAGAAGAAGGGACTGAGAATGTAAGAGCATGTTGGAAGAAAGAAGAATGTGTAGAGTGAAGGCTACGGATTCATGGGAGTGTTGCAGGCCTTGGAGGATTGAAGAGTTGAAGAATGAGAGAGCTTTGAGAGGTGGGTTCTTCACCATTTTTAGAATGAGTGCTCGAGTTTGAGGAGCTTGAAGCATCATGGTTTCGGCTTTGGGATTGACTGGGATGAACAAGTAAATATATAATAAGATTCTTTTTTATACCATTGGTTGTAAATCTAAATTGAATATTGTAAAGATTTGTAAGGTAATGATTATTTTAATTTGTTTAATTTATAATGTTAAAATTAAATTTTGTTAGAGAAAAATACTAAAATTGCTGGCTCTAAGGTAGTGGTAACGAGAAATGGCTATAAGTATTTTTGTATCTTTTGCTGATTTTTTGTTATTTTTTTGCTTTCGGAGAACAAATATGGACTTACGGGATCCCTTGTCAATGGTCACAAGCATGTCAAGAGACTTTCCCTTGAATATCCTTAAGTGCCAACGAATAGGACATTGATAAGGCACAATACATAATCTAACATCATTTTTTCAGAAACAGTCATTTTGTTCATATCCAGTTTAGAGGAGAACAACCAATAACCTGAACGATTCACTCTAAAAGCCAATCCGCTATTCTTTCAGTTCCCTTCTTTGGTTTCAGTGCGTTGCTCTCTAGCTAGGAATAGGTAAAACACTTGATGCCCCGTAATTATATCTCTTTGAAGCCGTTTATTGTTTCTGATAATCATCGACAATATACGTTGCCATCCTTGGCTTGATCATTTAGGACTTATGGCACCTGGAGCTGGTTATTGCCATGGAGTATGAAAGTAATGCTTTTGAGTTGTACTTGTAAATTGCGGACATCGGAAATCTGGGGTTAGAGTGTTATGGTTTGATAGTTTTAAGTGGCAAGTGCAATGGTTATGACCATAAGCATGAGCCGATCATGTGAGATTCCTATTATGAGACTTCGAATAAGCAACTAAATCAATCCGTCTTGGCATTATGCAATCTTGTTTATTATTATGACATAGATTCATATACAACAGAAAAAGACAATTGTAAGAGATCTACAAACAAAAAAGTCCATCTAAAAGCTCATCGAAAACCAAATCTTCCAGCTCAAGAGCCACAGATTCGGCTTGGGATTGAAAGATCATCCAAGCATCTTTCTCCATATCCCGATCCACGATATCATCCAACGATTGATCATGTTTCAGTTGGAAGGCCAGGTTCCTACTAACTTTTCTCCACACCTCTCGGAGAACAATGTTTCCATTAAACATTAAACCAATGCGACAGCTTAAGGGCTTGGTGAAATAAATAGCTGTTTTTTCACTGATCTCAACGAGTGCTTCATTAACTAGATCGAAAACCAGCCTCTGATCATTATCACAGTTGGTTCCGGATTCATCAATGGAGGAGCATTCAAGTCTTGGGTGCAACAATGTCTCCAATTCCTTGAACAACGAAGGGTTCAATGGTTGGTCTGGTGAGTACCATGAATGGAGGCATTTGTTTTGTAGGAAACCTGATAGCTCCAGAATATTTATGACATAATTGTAACTGGGATCATCCTCTTTATCATATTCAAACAACATGGTGGCCTTTTCTTTTGAGAAAGTAAATGTCTCTACTTCACATTCAGGAAGGTTTTGATGATTCAATGCTGGACCTGGTAAAATTTTTTTAGCTAAAACAACTTTGATACACCAGAACAAGTAATATATTCATATTGAAAAAGTAGAAAACTTTACCTTCTGAAGTTTTTCGAGTGAGATCTTTGCTTGGATTGTCTCCAAAAGCACTCTCTTGTTCTTGGCGAGGGCCCATTTTCTCCATTAAGTCACTCGGTTTAGCAATGTGTTCACCATTTATATCTATCAATAAATTAGTTGAACTCGAATCATGGCTGATTCCTTCTCTCATTTTCTCCTGCAATTCAGCTTCCATAACAGCTTCTACTAGTTCAAACTTATCTATACCTTCATGAATAGTGATTATTTTTGGTTCATTATGTTCATCGTTTTCCTTGTTTTCATCATAGTTTAGGATACTCCCAATCGGAACCTCGAAAGAAGGACCATCACAAGACACCGCATGTAGGAGGGAGCGGAAGGAATCATTATCAGATAGAGATGAAATACTTCTGAAAATCTTCAGACCATGAAGCTCCCTTGATGGAACCTGACCTTCTTTGCTTAATTTCAAGCTCTTGGAGTGATACAAATCAGCCTCTTTGCTTACATCATGCTCAAACAATTTCGTATATCGATTTAGTGACTCGTTTATCGACTTTGTTCTTCTCATCCTATTGAGTCCACCATTGCAGGTTTCATTATCAGTGCCATCTTCATTTCGACATTTGTTATTGACATCTTTTATGGAAATTTGCTTGAGGGTCTGCTTAATTTTCTGCTTAAAATCTGAGTCTATTCATAACTAAGCGATTCCACCTTTGAGAATCAGATCCCTGGGACGATTGAGTACCAGCAACTGATTTTTCTCCTTGTCTGAATGACCAAACTTCCTTCTGCTTATGCTCAAGGGTACTAAATTGAAGATACCAAGTACAGGGCGAACCGCGTACAGGAAATGACCCGGATCTCATTAATTTTACTGCCTCGGAAGTTTGTTTTCTGGCCAAATGATGTGAAACACCAACTCCCGGATCTTGAAAAATATCTACTAATAGATCTTTGTTTACCTTGAATAACTCCAAATCATCCAGGCCTTGCTTACCGAGCTTCTTCGCATGCTGGCTAAAATTCATTCTGTCATGAATATCCTGCTTTTTACTCCCTAGAGTGTCAGCCCGAGACGAAGTCGAGCTTGAATAGGAGACGTGATCTCTCTTACTGATGAGAATAATTGGATTAATCCAACCGAAATCGAAACCTGAATATTCAAAATGATGTAGCTTTGGTGTTGCAGAAAAGCCCGGAATCCATTGCTTATGCTTCTCTTTATTAGTCGACGCCTTTGTGGAAGCTTTATTTGAGCTTTTGTCAGTGGTTGAGCCTGTTTTTATTGTTTTCTGTGGAACCAAGTAAAATTAGATATAACCCCATTGATATTCTGTTGCATCCAAATTAAGGAAAACAATTCCATTGCACGATAGAACAGCTACAGCTGTTATGTCAACTTACTTGCAAGTGATCAGCCTCAGCACGTAATAATCCTTGGGTTTCAATGACACGCTCCATGGAAATAGTTCGTGGATTTACACAGCCTGCAATCGATAAATTAATGCATATAAGCGCGCGTGCGTGTGTATATATATAAAGGATGAGACAAATAATAAAAATATCGATGCATAGTATTAAAGGATGAGACAAGCTGAGGTTTTACTTACATCTGCCATGGCTTCCTCTGTTGTACTTTCTGTGTCGGAAAATCTTTTTGACATTATACCATTGATGGTAGTCAAATATGTCCCCCATGCAATCTGTACCGTCATGATCATAACTCTCGAATTCAACATCATCAGCAGCTTGTTCATGAAATTCCTTCCCCATATTGAAACACAAGTAAAACCTGATTTAACAAAATAATACTAATTCAATGGCAAAACATTCATTAAAACAGCTGTTTTCAATGAACTTTGAAACATAAACACAGCAAGTAAAATAAACGCATTAAAGCCTCTAAAAGCTGACCTGAGATTTTGTTTCTGAATGAGACCCAGAGAGAGCTCAAATCTTTAAAAATCTATCAACATATGAAACAAAGAAGAGAAGAAGACGATGAAGGTACTTAGCCTAAAAACCAGAAGAAAAACAGTGTGAAGGCTCACAGTTCACCCGCCAAGACTTGTCCACAGTTTTGGTTTTAGGCAAAGATCAGTCTCAAACTTAAGCTAATATGGCCAATGGAGTAAATCTATGAAGTAAGCAAGGCGATACCAATTAACATTAGCTGACCAACCATTATAATATTATAACAGCAGTAGATAAAGTTAAACACCCACTTTCGTGCAGATTACCGACTCTTTTTACCCTTTGTTATTATTATTGTTATTTTGTAACAAAACATGCATGCATGATGTTTTAGTGGTTGTGAATTCAACTAAAGAGTTTTTTTAATAATTTAAATGATTATAATGTAATATTTATCCAGATTTTTAATTAATTGGTAATGTACATAGATCCTGCAACACAGCTGCTCAAACTTGAATTCACTCAAAGAGAACAATATTAGTGAGATTATTCGATAAATTCTTCAACTAAGAGTCAATAATGAGTCATATATCATTGAAAGGTATTGATTGCGATTCTTGTTTTTTTAGATACAGTTAATTAGATAAAAATGGAAATCTAATCCACAGGATTGTTACTAAATTTTTGGATTGGAGTTTTCTTTCAACTTAGTTGGAGACAACCGCACATATGGCACACCTTATTTGGGTTAATTAGGGTTCTTTCTAGGTGAGAAAAAGGGATTATATTTCATAACTTCCATTTTCAAATGGTTCCAAAGAGAATTTGTTCTCTTGGAATAGATAATTTTTAACGTTTTATAATGTCAATGCTGGAAAAATTCTACGGTGAACGTCACACACCAAAACACATTATTAATTAAATTATTTTTTATTAAGTAAATATTAAATGGATAAATTACACATTTAGTATCTAAAATATCACTTTTGTTTCGTTTTAGTACATAATTTTTCTCTCTAAATCATGTCTAATGTTTAGTTTAAGTTTCAATTTGGTACACCGTCATTATTTTTTTTTAATTTCCACGTCACCTTTCTCTTTCTCCATCAACATTTTTAACTAATTTTATTCAATCAATTAGTATCTAAATCATTCTTTCCCCCGCATGAATTGAAATTTGGACTCTTGAATGATATGCAACACACTCAACCATTGAGCTAAGCTAGTATTTTGAATTAATTTCACCACATTTTGTATTTAACTTATATAACAATATCACAAATTAAAAATTCCGATGATTATAAGATTTAAATATGAGACACTTTAAATTAATGACCAAAAGTTTAACCACTCAATTATAGTGTGAATATCTTTTTATTATATTAACTTAATACTTACTTATATCATTACTAAATTAAAAGATTGTTTTTTCACTTTATTTAAAAATAAAAAATAATTAAATAATTTATATGAATTTATAAAATTTATATTAAATCATTGTAAGAAAAGTATATTATTTTAAAATATATATATATATATTTAATAATTTAGAAAATTATATTATTTATTTACTTGAAATAATATTATTTGTAATTAATTTATTTAAATTTAAATAATATTATTCGGAACCAAAGTGATAGTTAGGTACTAAATGTGTAGATTACCTTAAGTTTTAAATTAATAAAAAATAAATATATTATTTAAAAATAATATTATTTCAAATAAATAAATGATAAGTTTTTAAAAATTAAATAACTATTTTAAAGTATTATAAATATAATTTTTAAAATGATTTAATATACATTTTATAAAAATATATGAATAATTATTTTTTATTTTTTTTATTTCCAAATAAATGAAAATTTTATTTTTTTCATTTAATAATGATATAAGTAAGTATTAAGTTCAGTATAATAAAATTAGATTTGCAGTATAGCTGAGTTGTTAAGCTTTTGATCATTAATTTAAAGTGTCTCATATTCGAATGTTGTATTTATCAGAAAATATTGATTTTGTGATGATACAATTATATAAGTTAAATACAAAATATGGTAAAATTAGCATAAATAATCAGTATAGATCAATGGTTTAATGCCTTGCATCTTATGCAATAGGCCCAAGTTCAATTCACGGAACGACAAAGAAGATCTGGAGAATTAAAAAAAATTAACATTTCATGTCGTGTCAGTATTGTTATATTAAAAAATAAAAATAAAGTTTAGGTATTAAAATAAAATAAAAATATTTGTTTAATTACTAAACATTTAATTGACTATATTGAAAACTCAAGGACTAATCAATCTAATTACAATAAAATTTAAATTTTAAAATGAATAAATCATTAAATAATTTTTGAGTTGTTTAATATTTATTTAATAAGAACAAATTAATTGATAATGTGTTTTAATTAGTCGTATTAACAGTGTGTTTCGTTTAAATGAAAAGGAAGTACAAAAGAGGAGAAAAAGGAAGAATTATATGCAAACTTGTATCTGACCTGCACCTTCAATTCGAACTAGTCAGGATTTGTCCCGTTTTATTATTTTGGGTTAATTACATTTTATTTCCTTTTCTATGTAATTTAACTTAAAAAAATTTTACGACGCTCGTCGAGTGTGTATATGCACCGTTAACGATGAAAATCATTAAATTAATTTATAAAACATTAAATTGTAAAATACTAAAGGTATAAGTATAAATTAATTAAAAATCTAAATTTAATTTAATTAAAATACAATATTTATAAAATATTAGTTCTTAGAGTAAACTATATCATTGACCACCTAACTATTTACTCTTTTTACTCTTTTTACTTTAACCACCGATTTTCAATTTTGTTAATCGGGTCACCTAACTATTTAAATCTTGTCAATCAAGCCAACTGATGTTAGATATTAATGGAGGAGACGACGTGGCAGTTAATAAAATTGGTATAATTACACATTTAGTACTCATTACTTACACATTCTATTAATTTGGTCCTAACTTTTAATTAATTCAATAAATTTAATCCTCAATCAGATGGTGACATGTGTCACTATATGATTGAATTTTTTTCTTAATATTTTTATTTAATTTAATATTTTTTCATACAATCAAATGGTGTCACGTGTCACCAATTGAATGAATAGAAAATAAGTTGAATCAATAACCACTATCAGTGGGTTTGAACCAAAGACGTGAAGAGAGGTAGCAAACGCCCCAACCACTGGGCTGCACCATTCAAATGACAAATCTATCACGACATAATATATATAGTTAATGGCAATAAAAAAAAGGAAAATAACTTAATAAGAATTCCAACATAGAATAACTGAATATACGATAATATGATATATATATATATATAAATATATGCACACACAAATATTATAACTGGTTAATACGTGAATGCATTTTATTTATATTTTAAATCATTTTAATGAAAAATAAGAATAATTTTAATATATTATAATTAAAATATAACGAAGAGCTCCGTTGACTTAGAATTTTTCTAATAGTTGATGGCTTATTGCAGTAAGCATTTTAGCTTATGCATTGACTTGTTTATACCCCGGTTAGAGTAAGAATTTTATATTTTATTATTTATTCACTATATATTTGAAGAAAATTTAGGAGAAACTTGATTTTATTGAATTAGTCTATTTTAATATAAAGTTGTTAAATAAGATTAGAATCCGATCGATGTTATAATATTTTAATATATAAGATATGATACATTTCATTCCAATAAAATTAAAATAATGAAGAAAATTATTAGTTTAAAATATGTAAAATGATACATTTCCATTATAACATATTAAATTCACTTTTATTTTAATTTTGCATTAAATGTGATTTGAAGTATAAATAAAACATATTCATTTATTAATCAATTATAATATTTGTTTATATACATTTTATATTTTCATACTATTCAATTATTTCATGTTAGGACCAAATTAATATATTGAATGTGTAAGTAATAAGGACTAAATGTGTAATTATATAAATTTTATTAATTGTCACGTTATCTCCTCCGTTAATATTTAATGGCAGATGGCTTGATTGACAAGATTTAAATAGTTAGATGGCCCGATTGACAAAATTAAAAAGCAGTGGTTAAAGTAAAAAGGGAAAATAGTTAGGTGGTCAATGGTATAATTTACCCTAAAAAACTAATATTTTATAAATATTATATTTTAATTAAATTACATTTAGATTTTTAACTAATTTATAATTATACATGTAGTACTTTATAATTTAACGTTTTGTAAATTAATTTGATGGTGTTCATCATTAACTGTGCTCATCCATGCTCGTCGAGCGTAGAAGCATCATCCTTTAATTTAATATCTTTTTACATGATTTCTTTTTTTCTTTTACTTGTCTAATTTCTACTATTTTAATTTAATCTTTAATATACTTATAGTTAATTTATTCATTTGTTATAATTTATTATTGTTATTTTTGCAACCAACATATTTTTTTATGTCGTGTTCATAAATAACCTTTATTTTTTTATAATTCCATTTCATTACCGAAGAAAGCAGAAGAACCTGCTACAAGAAACAGAGCGTTACATAAACAACAAATAACACAACTAAAATCAACAGAAAGTAGGATAAAACAGAACACTAGCTCAAATACCCTAGCTGACACAGAGGGTAGCGTTCTTCTGGTTTGCTCTGCTAATAGACCAGACACTAAGACGAATACTAATAAAATCACGGATGCATTCAACACATCGCCCACCAGTATGGCTCTATCCCCAAATAATCTGTTATTTCTCTCCCTCCAGATTCTGTACACATGGCCAGCAAGTGCCAGTTTCAACAATTGTACAATAAAAGTCTTACCCTTGAGGAGTTGAGAAGCCCATGCCAGCTCTCTATCCCATGTACTCACGTAGCGTTTGATCTCACACAAAGACAAAACATTGCCCTATAAATCCCTTGTAAAACCATCCAAAAAAATAGATGGTTGCAAGACTCAGTGTCACAAAATAAGCAATTTTCATTATCTATATTCAACCCCATTCACATAAGTCTTGTCCGAGTGGAAAGCCTATCTAGAATGGCCATCCATAAAATGGTATTATGTTTAGGGATACGACCTGGGAACTAAACCAACTTGTGCCAAGCAACCTTAGGCCCCTTTATATGTAAGTCCTCCCATATACACCTAAGGTCGCAACCAGGGCCAACAAATAAATGTGAGACATCATGCCTCAGTTTGAGAATTCTTCTGAAGCACCAGCTGGCATTTTGGGGGATACTCATATGCCAGAAGTCCAGATTTTCAATCACATACGCGTGAATCCATGCCACCCACATGGAGCCTTTGTTGGCCAATAGCTTTTTAATTAGAAGCACCATACAGGCTTTATTCCAGCCCCTATATAAAAAATACCCAGGCCCCCTTTAGACTTCATCAAACAAATTTATCTCCAACTAACTCGAGCAACACCATTTGCAGACAAGTCAACCCATTTCCAAAAGAAACGAGAGCAAAACTGCTCAACTCTCTTAATTATAGCTTGAGGGAGGATCATCTGCTGCACCAGAAGTTGGCCATACTAAACAGGATAAACGAATGAGCTGCAGCCTGCCAGCAAAGCTTAGGTGTCTATTAGCCCATGAGTTCAATTTGGCCTTAATCTTATCGATCAGGCATTGACAGTCCTTGTTGAAATCTTCCTTGTCACCAAAGGAACTCCAAGGTATCTCACTGGGAGAACACCTAATTTAAAGCCAGTAACCTCTTGAATGAAAGCACACAGATTAGCAGGGACACCAGCAGTAAACATTTCACACTTGCTAGCATTAAGCTTCAACCCCGATAGCAAGTAAAAGGTATTTAAGACAGATTGAACACCCATTACAAAATCTATAGTGCCCTTACAGAATAAGAGGATATCGTTAGCAAAACAAAGATAGGTTAGATTTATCTTCCTACTCTTAGGATGGAATTGAAAAATTCCCCTCAAAGCAGTTATATTCAGTAGTTTGGATAATACACTCATAGCTAGGACAAAGAGGTAGGGTGAGAGAAGGTCCCCTTGTCTAACACCTCTAACCCCCTTAAAATAGCCTACAAGGCTCCCATTAAACATAATAGAAAAGCAAGGATTGGTGAAACAAGCACAAATCCAGCCTATGAATTTATCAGGCAACCCCAAGGCACAGAGAATGACTCTAAAAACTCCCAGTTAAGTGAATCGAAGGCCTTTTGAAGATTGATTTTTAGTGCACACTTAGGGGAATTATTTTTCCTAGCATACCCCCTAACTATCTCCTGATCAAGGAGGGTATTATCTACTATGCTTCTCCCTTTGACAAATGCAGTCTGATATTAGTTATCATTCCAGGAAAAACAACAGACAATCGATTAACTAAAATTCTATCACTATCTTATAGATCAAAGAGCATCATGAGATGGGCCTGAAGTCCTTGACTGTACTTGGATTATGAATCTTAGGAACAAGGACAATAACAGTTGCATTAAAAGATGGTAGAATAAAAGAAGCTTCAAAACAGTACTTGATGGTAGCCTTGAAGTCCTCACCAATAATTGACCAAGCTTTCTTGAAAAAAAATAAGGATTGTATCCATCTGGTCCAGGGGATTTATCATTCCCTTGACCCCAGATAGCCTCCTTAATCTCCTCATCAGAAAATGCTCTACACAAGGAGTCAGCAGCCCCATAGGCAAGGAATAACCAAGTAGGTCCCTCATGGTACTAACATTGCAACCCTTGATATTAAGATCAATCTTCCCAAGCCAATTTTTAAAGAGTTGATCACCTCATTAGACATGTCTTCAAAAGAGTCCAACCTACTGCCATTCTGATCAAAGAGCACTCTGATGGTATTACTCTTTCTCTTGCTGGCAATCATGTAGTGAAAGAAATGAGTGCCCTGATCCCCTCCTTAATCCAGTTGGCCTTTGCCTTCTGCTTATAGAAGAGCAATTCAGCTTCCTCAAGGATTCTCAGCTCTTTTTAAACTTCATATTCCACATTAGCACAAATACCAACAATATCAGAACCCAAGTTTGCCAACTGGATTTTCGACAGCTCTCACATTTTTGTTTAACCCGGCCCGAAATGTCATTGAAATGTGTTTTATTAAGATCTTTAAGACAACATTTCAGTCTTTAAGCTTTAAAAATAAATTGAGTTGGATTACCTTCCGTTGGGGCCTGCCAAGACTCTTCCATAATTTGCAAAAACCGAGGGTGCAAGGCCCAAAAATTGAAATTTTGAAGGGTTTTGGCCTAGCAGCAAGAACAGGCTTGTGTAACCAAACAAAGGTAGGACAGTGATCTGAGTTACCTGGAGCCAGAAATTCAACCTCTGAGTTACAAAAGATCCAAACCAGCCAGAGTTAGTAAGGACTCGATCAAGTTTGCGGGCCAGGAAGCTGTCCTATTGTTTGTTAGACCATATGAACAAGGGACCTATGAGAGTGTGGTCAGAAAGTCCCAGCTCCTCAACACAATTCTGGAACTCAGATATGTCAGTCATCAAGCTAGCACTGAAAGGGGCTGAACTTTCCTCAGGATTGAGAATGACATTAAAATCCTCTCCTAACAACCAAGGATCACTACCCACAGTATTCTCATTAACCTGAGTTGGTTCCATAGTTGTCTTCGAAGAGCACCATCATTCGAACCATATATAGCGAAATATAAAGAACCTTACCCCCAAAATCTTCTTTAATAGAAATACATTGATAAAAAAACTGAGCAGGCAATATAACTTAAACTTTTCAGCCAAAGGACCCAAATACGACCATTAACAACATGAGTCCCAATCACCAAAACTTTGCTTCAAAATAATCTCAGCTTTATCCTCTTTCACTCTTGTTTCTAAAAGGCTCAAGATACCAATCTGATAACTAGTAGCCTAGCGTAAAACTTTGCTTTGCTTAAGGGGGTTATTAAATCCCCTTATGTTCTAGAAGCAAATTAGCATAAAATAGGGGTTGAGGAAGAAACACCACCACTTTCTTCCAATTTTTTTACTTTACCAACGTGTTCTTTTTTCTTAAGTTTCATGTCTTGAACAATTTTCTCAACACCAAGGGAAGCAATTCTCTGCTTCCTTCCGAATCCACCAGTAAGTTTTCAGGGTTAATGGAATTAACACCTCAAATTTATTCCTTGACCCGCCCAATGCAGCTTTACTCCTCTCCTTAGCAGGTCTACCTCTACCTCTTTTCAGTTGAGGATTACTACCATGGCTGGTAGCTATTGTAAAAGTTGCTTGAGTAGGCTGTAATATATCTGGGGCCCTCTTCTTACTAATGTTATCATTGTCAGTCACACTGCAAATCCCTTCCACTCAAGTAGAGTAAGCAGAACAAGACTGATTTTCAGAATTGCAAACCACATTTGCTTGAGTAGCTGTAAATATTCGAGGCCTTTTCCTTACCAATGATATCCTTGTCAGTCACACTGCAAGTCTCTTCCACTACAGTAGAGTAAGCAGCATAAGACTGATTGTCAGAATTGCAAACACATTACTATTACCAGCTGATTTATATAATCACAAGCCACATCACCATTGTCAATATCTAAACCATCCACCTTTTCCACCTCAGTACTATTGATGGGGCGATCAGATTTAACAGTCTCCTTTACTCTCCAAGCTTGAACAGTTTTAACCCCCTGAGGACAAAATTTACCCGAATGACCAAAACGGCCACATTCACAATAAGAGGAAAGAATCCAAGGAACTTTGACTTTAATCCTAGTCATTGTGTTATCGCAAAGCATAAAAATCAATGTGATAACTGACAACTGTCGTTTCAGTGTCAAAATAAATTCCTTTTTCTCAATTAATAAATAAGGAAATACGTAGTATAGAGAAATAAGGGTCGAATCCTCAGAGACTTAGAAAATCACAAATTTATGTTTGAATGGTTTTTAACCAGGCGAAAAATAGTAAAATGGGGGGTTTGCAATATGAGATTTAAATAGTAAAAACGATTAAATAAATTAAAGCAATTAAAGTAAAAATAAGATGATGAAGATTGTGAATAAATACGATAAAAATCGCCTCAAGCTTCTCTTTGATTCAATTTCCTTTAGATCATCGAATAAGATTTTCTTTTCGGATTCACGTCGGTTACTTTATCTACAAGGGCTATCCCTATGACTCTATCTTGTATATCGAATACCCAAGGCAATCTTTGATTCCGCTTCGGGAATTGATTCTATCAACATCAATTGTCGTAGATCAATTACTGTTTAAGTTCATGGCGACCGACTCGGATTGTTGCTTCGATAACCGTCAATTCCGATCTCAATTCCCTCTTGGTGAAGCTATCTTGCCAAGTGTGTTCCCAGGAAGTCGAATTGCTTTCTATAAGCTGAATCTTCCTCCCACACGTTTAATCGCAACAACCTCTTGACCAAAGTCAATATTTGATTTTGAAAACTGTTTTGATTTTTAAAAATAAGCGCAGAGATTGAGAGAGATATTCCGAAGATATTAAGGACCGATTCAATTCTTCCGTTGGAATTGAATCATCGCGACAACTCTCGACTTTTGAAAAGTTTAGCTAAGCATGACAAAAGTCATACTTAGCATTTTGAAAACAAAACTTAAAATAAAAGAAAAATGGTAAAAAAGAGAAAACTTTAATAAAACTAGAGAGAAAAGAAGAATGTAATTTGAGTGATGAGTTTAGGCTTACCCCAAGTGGGTATTTATAGCCTCTCAAAGCCTAATAGATAAACAAAGAAAATAAATAAAATAATCCTAAAAGATAATTATTTTTAATTTAAATTCAAACTTAAACTAGTCTCCTAATGCAACTCTGCTCGTCAATCTTCTAGAAGGCGTGCGGATGAAGTCTTCTATAAACCGCCGCTAACTAGACCTTCTAGAATCTGCCACGTCACACCACATCGTGGTAAGAGTCATGCCCATGTCTCCAGTCGTGACCAAATAAAAAAAATACAGAATTCGCCCGTTTTGTCACTAATTCTAGAAAGTAAGGACCTGTACGAAAACAAACATAACAGACCAATTTAGCAGCAATAATTCCACAAAACCGAAGAAATAACAAGCACAGATTGATGATTCTGAACACTCATCAAATTCTCCCTCACTTATCTCATGCTCGTCCTCAAGTATGATTAATCAAATTAGTCAAAAACACCATTTATCGTTATTTGTCAAGTTTCACATTTAAGGAAGCAAGGTAGAGACCACACTAACTATTCAAGTCAAGAAATCAATCAATTGAACATCACCAATTGGAACAAGTCAAGTGCAATTGTAATATCCATTCATTCATTAATCTCAATGCTCATAACTCAACACCTTACCGAGATTCACTCAAATCACTCAATGTGTTTGGGGTAAAGAAACGCTCAATGTCAAATCGACACGATATTACCATAAGCCTGCAAGTAAATCAAATCTCCACTACTAATAAGAATAAGAAGCATAAATCAAAGGGTCTTTTATTGGTTGTAACGGGGCTTAGGTAAAGCTAGGGAAAAGGCTAAATATACGGATAAAAATTCAAGGCAATGAACTAACAAATAATAATCTCAACTCCATCGGAACATTAAGCACAACAAGATAAAAAGACGACATATCAAACAACAAATTTCTTATGCATTTGTTTTCAAACTTTTGTTGTTATGTTTTCCATTTTTATTTCATGTCTTTTTTTCTTTTTCTTTTTTTCGAACAACATTTTTTTTCGAGCTGCTGTTTTTTTTCTTTTCGCATTCAATATTTTTTTCAATAGAGTGTACAATGGTAAAATTATTCACTTGCCCTGAAAATGTAGAAAAGAGGGATAAAATAAAAAGGCTCGGGTTTATAAATGTGGTGAAAACAAAGAAGCAGGAATAGGCTCAAAAGTGTTTAACTAAGGGGAAAAATGCATGGGTAGGCTATTTAGTGTGAAAACGGGATGGTTAATCCTAAGGTGCCAAAATCATTTTTAAGCATCATGTTCATGTGTAATCTCGACAGTATTCAACATACAGGTTCTAGAATATCAATACCAAATTTGACACACTCAATCAAACAAAATGCGAGCAAAAATGATATGCTCGTAAAGGCTCAAATCTCACCAGATTGTTTCATGCGTTGAGCTAATCACATTTCAACCAACAAAGGCATGAATATCACAAAAGCACCAACTTATCACAATTCATGTTATTCGCTATCAAGAATATCCTAACCTAAACAATTATGTGTTCTCAAACAAGCATAGCATTCCAAAAAAATTCAACAAGACAAAGACAATTAATGAAATTTCCGCAAATTCAACCAACACATACTAGATTCAAAACATATAGATAAGTAAAAGGAAATTCAATCCTACACTACTCCCCCTCACTTAAAGCGTTTTGCCTCAAAACGTAAAATTAAAGTGCAAAAGAAGGAATAGAGTTCTCCCCGGATTTAGTGTCGACCGCAGCCGCGGCCTCGGCTGCGGTGAGATGCGCTCGGACGTAGAAGTGGGCTACTCGGATTGATGTCGTGAACTGGAAACATTATCAGGTGGTGTTGTCGATGGAAAACCAGCATCTAAATCTCTTGTAAACCGAGATAATACATTAGTAATAGTTGAATGAAAATAGGATCTGAGTTTAGGAGTATTATCCGTTGTCGCCAAATGATAGGAACAAAATGGAAATCCAGTAGGAGTGGTCGAGAGGAAGAGGTTGCCACAGTTGGCATGGACTAAATGATGGAGATGACGAGAGCAACGAAGAGGAACGGTGAACAGTGCTTGGTCTGGGGTGGAGGAACGTTGGCGGTGTTGGGTCGGTTTCATGTGTGCACCATTGCGAGCAGTAGCGAATGGGTAGAAGGTCGGGTTGAAACACGTTAGCAAGGGTGTTGTGGTTTGGTAAAGTCAGTGACGGTGAGAAGAGGAAGAAACGATAATGTTCTTGTTGGGGAAGGAATGAAGTGTTGTGAAGAATAAGATAAGGTTGGGGATTTTTTTTAAATCTCTGTCGTGCATGGGAGGGGTGTTTGAATTTGAGTCAAAGTGGGATTGTTTTTTATGATAATGGGTGTTGAAAATTGAAAAAGGTAGATTGATGAGAATAAAGGTGGGGTCTATGGTATAGTAAAAAAATGAGATTGGGGAGTGGGGCGACAAAAAATAAATAAAAGGTGGGAAAATTTGTTTTTGGGTTTTGCTATCGTGCTCCAAGCCTCCCTTTGGTTTTGCTAACGTGCGCCGTTAATGAAACGGTGTGCATAGCTGGGCTTCTCCTTTTTCCGCTTTATTTACTGCTCAACATATTCTGAAATTAACATTGTTCGAATCGTAATTTCGCAAATCCTCGTCGTTTAAGTTTGAATAAAAATATTTGGTTCCTGCAAAATAAAATTAAATTAAACATGCTTGAATGAATAAATGAAATAAAAAGTAAAGATAAAAATAAAAAATGTAACGGAATTGAAAACAATGGGTTGTCTCCCATGAAGCGCTTTTGTTTAACGTCGTTAGCTCGACGACCTGATTCAGACTACAGGTTCCGTGACAGACACTTCCACTTCATTTGCTTTTTCCAACTAAGAATTTTCTTATGAGAAATTCGATAACTCTCATAAATATTTCTTCGAATATTTCCCAAATTAAAAATCTTGTCGAAAAGAATGGTCGTTAAAACATCTTTTTTACCAAAGAATGATTTATTCAAACAATTCCTCGATGGTTTCAACTTAATTTTTGGTGCCTACAAAAGGGAATGTAAATCTTTAGTTTTTAAAGGAGTTAAGATCAAATTTGAATCAACAACTAAAATATTTTTCAACTCCCTCATGTCGTTTTTTTATTATCTGATTCCTTGCATAAATCATCAACGAAGTTAAATTCATCATCAACAAGCTCAGTAATGCCAACAAAATTAATACTATGCACGTTGTCCGGATATCTCATTGCTTTATAAACATTAAATTTTACGATCTCACCGTCGAACTCCATAGTAAGAATACTGCTTCGAACGTCAATTTTTGTATTTTCCGTGCTCAAAAAGGGACGACCGAGGAGGATTTCAGAGCCACTGTGGCTACGATCATTTTCCATATCAATCACATAAAAATCAGGAGGGAAAATTAAGTCTTCTACCTCTACTAGAACATTTTCTATGAGCCTTCAGGATGAATAATTGATTTGTCGGCGAGCTGAAGTGTAACTCTCGTCTCCTTCAAAGGCTCGGTGGAAATTAAATTATAGACGGAGAGAGGCATTACATTGATAGAGGCACCTAGATCGCACATGGCTCGCTTAATCCTAACTTTACCAATTTTACAGGGTATTACGAACATACATTGGTCTTTCAGTTTCGGTGGTAATTTTCGTTGGAAAATAGCTGAGACATGCTCTCCCAAATTTACCTTCTCGTTTCAGGTTAATCGCCTTTTATTAGCGCAGAGATCTTTAAGGTATATGGCATACCTCAGTATTCTCCAGATTATATCAAGAAGCGGAATATTTATTTCCACTTTCCGTAATACATCCAAGATTTCTCTCTCATCTGATTGCTTGTCTCTTTTAATAAATCTTTCAGGAAACGGAGGCGGAATGTCATAGGGAGATGGCACAAAATTAATTTTTGATTCATCTTCATTCTTTTCTCGGGATTCTACGTCAATTGTTTCTTCTTCTTCATGGGAGTTCGAATTTTCTTCTTTCTTCCGGGATTTTGCGCTTATTTCCTTTGGGTCTGGTTGTTCAATAATTGTACCACTTCGGAGAGTGATGACGCTAAGATTCTCTATATGATTCGGCTCATTTTGTGATGACAACCTCTTTTGTGACTCTAATCTCCTCACAATTTGAGTCAGATAGCTCATTTTCTTGTCTATCTCTTGGAAATGGGTTTCAGTACGAATCTGAAATTTTTCGTGGGAAAGTGCTAACCTCTCGACAATTGATTCTAATGATGTCTTCTACTGTTGTTGTGGTGGTGGAGGTGGTCTCTCTTAATAACCTTAATTTGACCTTGAGATTTGAGCATAACTAAAATTCGGATGATCCCTTCATCCTGGGTTGTATGTCAAAAAATTTCTGATTGCATTGACTTGAGTTGCTGCATCATCTTGAATCAGTGGACAACCGTCTGTCGGGTGATCAGGTAATGCACATATTCCACATAATCAGTTTTGTCATGTCTTTCCTGCAACAAGAGAGTTTATGACTTCAGTTAACTTATCAATTTTATTTTCCAAGAAATATGAACTTATCTCATGAACCCTTCGAGAAGGTTCATTATTTGTGTGAAACTGTTGGGAATTTGCAGTCATCGTCGATATTAAGTCTCTAGCCTCAGTAGGAGTCATATTCACCAAGGCTCCATCGCTGGAAGCATCGTTCATCTTCATTTCCAGGGGAGATAGTCCTTCATAAAAGTATTGAATGAGTGTTTGTTCGGTTAACCCATGTTGTGGGAAACTAGAACATAACTTCTTAAACCGCTCCCAGTAGTCGTAAAGTGACTCTCCATCAAGCTGCTTGATTCCAAGTATTCTCCTTCGTAGTTCACTTTCTTTTGCCGTAGGGAAAAACCTGTCAAGAAAAAGACGAGTCATTTGAGCCCATGTAGTAACAGAAAAAAGAAAAGCTCTAAGTTTTATTTGGTCCTCGGTTACTCCCTATGGTCTCATGCTGGAGCAGACTATGTGAAATTCCTTGAGATGTTTGTGTGGATCCTCGTTTGGCAATCTGCGGAATGTAGGTAGGAGATGAATAAGGCCAATTTTCAACTGGTATAGAGTTTCACCTTGGGGAAAATCAATGCACATAGGTCCTTGTTCAGTGGGTGCCGCAGCTAACTCCTGAATAGTAAGTTCGGTCATCGGATTTATATTACCTGAATTTGATTCTTCTTCTGGGTTTGTTTGTTGTCTCTTTCTTTCCCGAAGTGCCTGTACGTGGAGTCTCCTAGCTTTAGCTTCGATCTCCGGGTCGTACTCCACTAATGTGCCCGGATTAGTCCTGATCATAAATCAAAAGCAAACAAAAATTAGTAACTTTGGCGATGTCCCCGGCAACGACGCCAATTTGAAAACTGTCGTTTCAGTGTCAAAATAAATTATTTTTTCTCAATTAATAAATGAGGAAATACGTAGTATAGAGAAATAAGAGTCGAATCCTCAGGGACTTAGAAAATCACAAATTTATGTTTGAATAGTTTTTAACCATGCGAAAAATAGTAAAATGGGAGGTTTGCAATATGAGATTTAAATAGTAAAAATGATTAAATAAATTAAAGCAATTAAAGTAAAAATAAGATGATGAAGTTTGTGAATAAATACGGTAAAAATCGCCTTAGGCTTCGCTTTGATTCAATTTCCTTTAGATCATCGAATAAGATTTTCTCGGGATTCACGTCGGTTACTTTATCTACAAGGGTTATCCCTGTGACTCTATCTTGTATATCGAATACCCAAGGCAATCTTTGATTCTGACTTCGGGAATTGATTCTATCAACATCAATTGTCGTAGATCAATTATCGTTTAAGTTCATGGCGACCGACTCGGATTGTTGCTTCGATAATCGTCAATTTCGATCTCAATTCCCTCTTGGCGAAGCTATCTCACCAAGTGTGTTCCCAGGAAGTTGAATTGCTTTATATAAGCTGAATCTTCCTCCCACACGTTTAATCGCAACAACATCTTGACCAAAGTAAATCTTTGATTTTGAAAACTGTTTTGATTTTGAAAAATAAGCGCAGAGATTGAGAGAGATATTCCAAAGATATTAAGGGACCGTTTCAATTCTCCCGTTGGAATTGAATCATCGCGACAGCTCTCGGCTTTTGAAAAGTTTAGCTAAGCATGACAAAAGTCATACTTAGCATTTTGAAAACAAAACTTGAAAATAAAAGAAAAAAGGGAAAGAAAGAGAAAACTTTAATAAAACTAGAGAGAAAAGAAGAATGTAATTTGAGTGATGAGTTTAGGCTTACCCCAAGTGGGTATTTATAGCCTCTCAAAGCCAAAGAGATAAACAAAGAAAATAAATAAAATAATCCTAAAAGATAATTGTTTTTAATTTAAATTCAAACTTAAACTAGTCTCCTAATGCAACTCTGCTCGTCAATCTTCCAGAAGGCGTGCGGATGAAGTCTTCTAGAAACCGTCGTTGACTGGACCTTCTAAAAACTGCCACGTTACACTGCGTCGTGCCAGGAGTCGTGCCCATGTCTCTAGTCGTGACCAAATAATAAAAAAATGCAGAATTCACCCGTTTTGTCACTAATTCTGAAAAGTAAGGACCTGTACAAAAACAAACATAACACGACCAATTTAGCAGCAATAATTCCACAAAACCGAAGAAATAACGAGCAAAGATTGACGATTCTAAACACTCATCAATCAGGAATTTTGGATCCAGCTGGGATCTCAAAACAAACTCGGGCGAATTCTAGTCTCTCTCTAGATGTTGTGATCAAATCCATAAGCAAAGGTTTGTCAATTGCATTAGCAATGTAGCTCAACCCCATTTTTTGAAAACAGCTCCATAGGGATATTGAACAATTGGATCCAAATAGGCATTCTAACTAAATTGAAATGTAATTCTTTCAAACTTGGCTCCCACTTCCTAAGGAATAATGGCTTATACTGAACGTGACAGAGACCATTTTCTAAAACCCAGTCCATGGCAGAAGAATTAATGAATGAAAAAACAAACAGATTTAGTCCAACCAAGCTAACCTTAACCGGAGCACCTTTACACCACATCAGCTTGACGATCTTCTGCAAGGAACCAAAATTCGGGGAAGCTTCAACAAACTAACCAACCAAAGCATACTTCCATACATGAATCCCTTCTTCAAACACGTGACGCGGGGGTTTCACAACGAAAGAGCCTTCAATCTCCGTCGGGGGAAAGAAGTCCAACTTTTTCTCATTTCCCGCAGCAAATAACTTCCTCCAGTCCATGAACGACTCACCAGACATAGCCCAAAAGAACCCCTAAGAAGATAACCAGCAAGAACAACAGAATCAAAGGAAGGAATGACTTCGTTTTCAGTCGCTGTTAGTCTAGCTAACGTGCATCGAGAGAGAAAACTTAACGTGCGCCATCCCCCACTTGGACAACCCAAATCAAATAACATTCTTTTCCATAAACATTTTATTCTTTTTTGAAATTTAATGTAATGTTTTCCTTTTATGTGATTAATGAAATAATATTCAAAATTGATGGAGTATGATTTTGTTAGTTATTTGAAATAGAAAAATATTGTTCTTTAACTACGGTATTGTTGTTTTATTACGATAATTAAGGAGATAGTGCCCAAAATAGGTATGTTGTGACCTCTTTAATTATTCATAATAGAAGAAAGTCTTTTTAGAGAAATTGAGCTTTTTAAATAGAAAATAAAAGTTAATGTATATATTTAGTTTGAAATAAGTTCGTTCTTTGATTGAATTTTCATTCATATTAAATTAAAAGGGTCATAGATTAGAATTATTTTTGATTTCATAATTTCAAAAATCAAGCCAACAGTCATTTTAAAAATATATATGTTTTGATTTTAAGTATCGTGAGGTGTTTTAACTTTCATTATACATAATCGACTCTCAAACCTAATTTCATTATTGTTTTCAAAACGAAATTTAAAAATTATGTTTTCAAAAGGGTTTTCCAAACTCTTTTTTATAAATGTGTGATCATAACTAATATGAAATATTTAATAAAGACTCTTGTTTTCAAAACACATATATTTTGTAAATAAAAAATGTTTTCAAACACATATAAATGTGTTTTAACTATTCTAGAACCCATTAAATTAAGAAATGTCTAAAATGCTCGTATTTCATATTTATACATAATCCTGAAATAAAATAATTAAAAATCTATACAGATGAATTGAACTTAAGACCGATTATATATGTTCTAGGTACTCTTTTTCCTTGCAACTCTTTATTTTTTGATTTAGTTTGCTTCGAGATTGTTTTTTCAAATATTTTAGACCATATAAGTTTCCTTTAATTTATATATGTTTTAGGTACTCTTTTTCCTTATAGATCTAACATTTTAAGTCGAATAGGAGGCTCAATTTTTTTTTTCCAAACATATTAATAATATAGTTTGGCTTGACAGTTTTATAAGCGTGAGATGTGAGTATGACATACCAATAGTTTAGGACGAAATTGAAATATTCATAAGTTTAGGGACTAATTCAGAATAAGGGTCTTAGTTTAGGGATAAAATTAAAATGATTAAAAGTTGGGGTCTAATTTAGAATGAGAACCATAATTTAAGGATAAATTGAAATATTCAAAAGTTTAAAGATTAGTTTAAAATAAAGATAATAATTTAAAGACGTGTGATGTAATTAACTCGCACACATTATATACTCTCTTTTATTAGTCTGGGCTAAACACAAAGTAATATATGTTTAAAAACTTTTAATCATTTGACAATAAACACTTGTACACTCCTATAAACGTGATGCTCGAATCTAAAATTTTAAGAAATAATAATCTTTTAAGTACTAAATTAGTTTGATTCTTACCGTTATACATTTTTTATGCGGTAGTGATGGAGATGATTGTTTGGCATTATAATAATAATATGGTTTTTATTTTATAAGATGTAGGGAATATTTGAAGTGAGGTTTGCATGTGGAGCCGAGTTTTCTTCAAATGGCAGCTTCGTGGATGGTTCGAGCAAGCCGAGACTCGTCTAATCCAAAAACCAAAAAAGAAAAGAAAAGATAAACACCCTTTAATCTTTATCGTTAAAATTCATTATATAATAAACGATTCTCTGCTGATAACGATTGCATTAATGACTCCCATTGGATCCAATTCCACTTGTTTCATGTTCAAATTCTATATAGTAAATTAATTTGAAATTTTAAATAAAAAGTCAAAGTGTCTCAAAGCTGATTTTATGTTCAAAATTTATTTACAGTCCATATATTATATGTATGTTATGGATTTAGTCCAAACATTTTAATTTGATATGTTCATTTTATTGCATAAATTCTAAAATTAAGTCTTATTCAAAAGGATGATTATTAGTTTATTGAGTCAAAGTCTATTATTGATCCCCGTAATTTTATTAGAAAAATAATAGTTACTCCATCTCAGTTTTACTAGAGATGTCCACAACTCAAAGCTCACGCCTTTCCACTTAAAAGGTCGCTACTAAAAGACTTGAACAACCTATAAGTCTGAAATCTAAATATCGGACCACTAGATCTATTTATCTTATTGCACTATGAACAATTCTAATAGCCCTATACCTGCAACATTAGATAAAACTATTACAAATTCTCCTAAATTATGAGGGCGAGGCTTTGTTTTTTTCCCCTTCTTCTTTCTTATTCAAAGTTTCCTTTTATAAAGAAACGTTGATGGATGACGATTTTATCATCATTCTCAACTTTTTGTCTAAATTAAAAGGATAGATCGTCAACAATCGACTTATTTCATTAATAATATTATTTTATATTTATTAATTATTTTTTTTAACTTTTTATAAGATTTGATAATATATATTTTGTTTAATAATATATTATTATAAAAATGATAGGAGGGTCTAATTGAAGGGTTGAGAAAAGTTAAGATAATATTATAATATAAAATGATTTGAAAGGACACGTGACATTAACATAATCCAGAGGAGTCTGTCTGTCTGAAGTTATTACAAAGATCAAGCTGTGGTTAGGACAGTAAACTTGTACATAATGCTCTTCCTTTTTTAGTAATTTCCATTTATAAAACCTCCTCTTAACAACAGTACGTGTCTTCACTCAAATTAGAGCGGCGACTGAGCATACAGGTATTTTTTTTTTTTGAAAATATCGTTGCTTTGGTGGGACTTAAAACCGTGTCATGTTGATGACTAAGCCTAAGTCTTAGCAATTCAGGCTAGGCACCTGCAGCTACTGAGCATACAGCTAACAAAAACAAAAAAGGAGCTGATTTGAATAGAATTGGAAACTATTTTCCTTTTTAATAATAAATTGGCAATACTATACCCATACAAGAATATTTTTCCTATAAAATAAATGTTTAATTAATATTTATAGTCTGGAATTGTTGTAAAACATCCATAAAATCAAATCATACTCTCACTCGCTCACTGTTTGAAGAAGCCTCTCTCCTCACAGTCCACCCATTCTTTCTTTTCCTTTCACTCTCAAACTCTGCAAAAGACAGAGAGGGAGAGAGCTTGAAGGCATGGCAGTTTCATTCCTTATTTCCCATATTGCCCATCTCACATTCTTTTATTCCCTCCTTCTGTCCTCCTCCGCCTCCTCACCCACTGCCGTTACTGATCTTAATATAACCTCCATTCTCTCCTCTTTCCAGAACTTAACATCCTTTTCCTCCCTTCTCAGCTCCACTTCCGTCGCCTCTGACCTCACGCGTCGCCAATATCCCATCACTCTACTCGCCGTCCCAAACACCTACCTCTCCATTCATCCTTTCTCCGACCTCACTCTCCGCCTCCCACCTTCCTCACTTGGCGACATTCTCCGCTACCACATCCTCCTACAATACTTCTCCTGGACCGACCTCCTTCAGATCCCGCCTTTCGGCATCCTCGTGACCACCCTACTCCAAACAACCGGCCGGGCCCCTGGCAACTTCGGCGCCGTCAACATCACGCGCAATCCGTTAACCAACGCCATTACAATCCAATCACCCTCCCCTGACTCCGCTTCAAAAGCCAGCGTTTTGTCCCTAATCAAAACGCTGCCGTACAATATCACGATCCTCGCGGTTAATTCTCTCATAGTCCCGTACGACTTCAACTTAATGGCTTCCGAAACCCGCCCTCCCCTCGGCCTCAACATTACCGAAGCCTTGATCGACGGCCACAATTTCAACGTCGCCGCTGCAATGTTAGCCGCTTTGGCGTCGTCGATGAATTCGAAGCCGACGAAGGAGGAGCTGGGATCACACTCTTTGTCCCCACCGACGGTGCTTTCGGCGATCTGCCGGGAAACGTGAGATTGCAGTCACTTCCGGCTGATAAGAAATCAGTGGTTCTAAAATTCCACGTGCTCCATTCTTATTACCCATTGGGTTCGCTGGAGTCGATCGTGAACCCGGTTCAACCCACACTAGCGACTGAGGATAACGGCGCTGGGAGCTTCACTCTCAACATTTCTCGAGTCAACGGATCCGTTGCTATAGATACGGGAATCGTTCAATCGTCTGTTACCCAAACGGTTTTCGACCAAAATCCCGTTGCCATTTTCGGGGTTTCCAAGGTTTTGTTGCCCAGAGAGATTTTGGGAAAGATTCGACGGGGGTAATTCCGAAGCTGTGGACAACTGTTCAGCCGCCGGAATTATCACCGTCACGGGAGAATTCTGCTTGGTTAATTAGCCCAGCTTCATCGCCGGAGGGTTTTCATGAGGGGATGAATTCTGAGGGTCAGATATTCCGAGCGCGAAGCTGCATTCTTGCTCTCTATTGTATAGTATTGTATCTATTGGTATGAGCTTTTTTTTTAACTCCAAATTACTGATTTTTTTTGGATACCTTACACAGTGAGATGAATTATTATTGGCTGCAAAAGAAGCCATTTTCTTTTGAATTTCTGGAGGAAGATGCTCATCTGTGTATGTCGTAATAATACTTTATACTATTAAAAATGCATAATTGTATAAAATTGTGGATAATCAGTGTATCGGTGCAGCATAACCTCTTTATTTAGCTCTATGCATGAATAAAACATCTGGGTGTTTGAAGTGCAATCTGACCAACCAGTTTAGCTAGTCTGAGTAATTAAAATTGATCTTAGTTTGAGGTAAATTCTGAACGTATGTAATAGAATTTGATTGAATCAAATTTCAATTTGGTTTAGTTTTATTACAGATTTAAAAACACAAGTAATTAAGTGTTAATTTAGTTAAGTAGATCGAAATTTAATTAAAATATTATTCTCTTAAATTATGTATATATAGTGAATATTTTGAGAGGATTACAAGATAATATATGTCTAAAATTTTTATTAGTCATTAATAATTCACACATACTTTGCTATTCGAACTTGAGACTTTTAGAAAAAAAATAATATTTTCTCTAATCATTAAAGGCGTTTCATGGGTTCTCTTAAATTACTATTATTATTATTATTATTGATAAATCTGAGGTGAAAATAATATAGTATTTGTTCAAAGATTTTTCAATTATTTAATACTAATCGGTCATATCCTTACATATGTTGTGGTGTTCGAACCGAGAACTTCAAAGAAAAATAATAAATTTTTTAACCACTTAATTCACTTGGTTCATATTATTATTATTATTATTTTATTTTATATAAATTTTAAATAAAATAATTAAAAATGACTAGAATTTTAATGCAAGTGTAAGGAATATATATATACCTATATAGATTTTTTTATCACCTCATTCCCAATCATTCAAGAGAGTGAAATGAGTTCAAAAATAAAAATTTAGGTTAATAGCCGACTGTGATCAAAATAGCGAATGGTGTGATGGACGATCATGACGGACGAAGATTAAAATCTGAATTGATTTGAGCAGAAGAATAGAGAAATAAAATGGAGAAAGAAGAAAATAAAAATAATATTTTTATGGATCATTTATGTTATTTTAATAATTTTTATATGGATTTATAATGATAGTATGTTCATATAAATTACTTTTTCATCACACTATTTATAATTTATCAAAAATAATTTAAAAATTAAAAGATAAAATTAAAAATATTATAATTCATCTATAATATTTTTATTCACTCAATAAAATGCAACATACATCATATGCGTACATTTTTCAAAGGTAGAGTAAGATCTAATGACCTTATTTACATGGATGGACTAAGGGGATAAATTGGGTTAGTCTCCTTCTGAAAATTTAAAATTATCGTATATTTTATATTTTTATATGTATTTTTTATTAAAAATCAATTTGTCCTCCTGAAATTTTATAAATTTGTCCCTTCTAAAATTTTAAAGATTCGTCTTCCGTAATATAAAATTGTGCATTTGTCCCTACTAATCTATACCGATCACGTCGAATTATAACAGAAATGCCTCTATATTCTCTATTCATATATGATTTTGACACGATCAAATATATCAACCAAAATTTATTATTTATCTAATATTAAAAACATAAATTACATAAGTTATCACTGAACTTTAGGCGGTGTGTGGTTTATATCAATAGATTTTTAATTAATCCAATTATAATATTGAACTTTGGTTTCAATTATATCATTGGATTGTTAAATTTTAATGACGTGATGACTTAAATGGATAATTGTCACTTTGATAACGTAGACAAAACAACATCGTTTTAGCACATCTATTGATCCTCAAAATGATGTTAGTATATATCGATCTTACCACTAAATTTTAAAAAATTTAGTTTTAGGGTTTGAACTTTTCCGACCACCACTTGGAGCCAATATTTACTCATTATCGATCGCCATTCATGATAAGATCAATATAAAAATATTTATATTTCACTCATTTTTATTCTCATCAAATTGGTTTTCCACGAAATCCATCTAAATGTTCATTAGCATAATGTAAAAATCAAACAAAAAATCATCATCCGCTGGATATAGGTAGGGGGAATCATCATCCGCTCCCGTGTTCATTAGCATAATGTAAAAATTAGTAATGTGGTGCTCCAACTTGTCTCATCTTCCTAATAAAAGGAATCCTACCTAAGAATGGGCATGAGGAAGTTCTACAGTGCAACACCCTTAATATATAGTTAAAAAAATGTTACTGGTTTTGTTATTATTTAAATAATAAAATCGGTAAAAAAATACTTAAAACATTGTTATTTTTACTTAAAACATCAATGTTTTTTAACAAAATCGATAAAGCGCTCAACAATAATAAAATCGGTAGAAATAATAATATTTTCAGTAATTTTTTACCGGTTTTGTTATTTAAATAATAACAAAATCGGTAGTATCTTTTTTTAACTGTATATTAAGGTTGCCGCATGTGATCATTTCCGATGGGCATGGGTCGGGTTTTTGGTCCGCCCGACCCGACCTGAGATCAAGGAACCCTCCACCCGAGACCCGACACGACCCGACCAAAACAAGATTTCACCCGACCCAACCAGACCTAATATATAACTTAAAAAACGACCCGACCAGAAATAATAAAAAATATTATTTTTATTCAATAAAAACAGTGACTTAATTAAAAGAAATAATATATAGAGGGGTATTATTGTAATTATTCCTGAATATATAAGGTAAAATTATAATTTTTTCCGGTCGGTATTTTTTATTCTAAATCCGAATCCGACCCAACCCGACCGAACATCATATTTAAAAAACTTGACCCGAACCTGAATTTTTTTTTATAAAAAAACCCGACCCGGAACCCGTCGGGTTCGGATCCCATGCCCATCCTTAATTCCACCACACTATAATTTTTTTTATATTTAATTTAGATTTTTAGAACTGGTATTCGAACTGAATAAAATGCTAAAATAAATAAGATAGTCAAATAAATTAAAAAAAATTAACCGGTTAATTTAGTATAAGGAATTATTTCCTCACTAGTTTTTAGAACATTATTCTTAGTTTTCAACTAATTTATAAATATATTATTGATTGAATTTAATTAATTCAATGTTTATTAATTTAAACTTATTAATAATATTATAAAAAAATAATCAACCCTTGTCTTCATTTTTAAGCCCAAAGTAACCTTACCAGCCATAGTCGACTCTTGTTTTAATCTATAGGCCCAAAGTAACTAATAGACAAAGAAGGTTTACCCCTTTTGGACCTTTCTCTTTTGATGGTCCAATCATGATAGAGATTAAACTAAGAACAGATGAATATGGAAGAAAATTATTATTCAACTGACAATAAATGTACATACATTGTGCAGGCAAATAACAATTCCTTTTATCTCTGAGGTTTTTTAATGAGTTTCGAATTAGGTTCTATGTTAATGAAAATGGACCCTTTTATAATTAGAGTAAGAAGAGGGGTTGGGGTTAGGGTTTCATAATGATCTTATTCGAATGAAAATATGTTTTGTCGTCCTTCCTTCAACTATCAACGTTCTTCTCAAGTCGATACCATGTTTTGCTTCAAGACATAAAATAATGTCACCGACATCTAAACCAGAAAAGAAATAAACATTTGATATCGGGGTCTCATGACCAATTCAATTTGAAATGTTATTTGAATTATGAGTGGATGAATTGGTCATAAGAAAAGAAAATAATTTTGGGTCAGTTAAAACAAATCAATCCCAAGATGTTGGTATTTTACTAGTAAATCTTTTGATATAATAGAATAAAAGAAAGTTGAAGACATATAACCAAAACGTCAAAGCAATTGAGTTATAGTTGGAATTTACCAACAATGACGTGATCAAAGCATGTTGCAACATTCGAAAAAACGATAGATTTTTTTTTTCATTTTATTTATGATTTGGAAAACAGTATGTCAAACCTCTTTATTTATTTTGGTATTGATGGTGGCACACATAAGACAAGATGTTATCCCACGGCACTAGATTAGGGTGAGACAGACAAGATGCCACTCGAGTGGTCGCGTGTTTTCCCTTTCTCATCAATTCAATCAGGTTGGTTTAAAGACGCAATCAATTGACTTATCACAAATGGTTGAGAACAGGGAACATTGAGGATTTACAGATAACAATATTATAACTGATTTGAAAGATATATGTTTCTTGAAAGTTATGATAATTTAAAGAATTTATACGAAAGTGTTTAGTTGACAGAAAATCGATGAATTTTCAAAATTATTTTCAAAGATATATATATACCCTATTCTCACACTAGTGGGAGATAGATGGTGGTGGCGATCTTGATAGCTGATGACAATGACCATGGTGGTGGCTCACTTGCCTCTCTTATTTTTTTTTTTATTTCATTAAATTTACTTTTAATTTCTACATTCAAACTCTCTCTGGATTACGTGTTTACTCGTGGCTAGCATTCTCTCGTTTAATATATCTTTCTTTCCAAGACTTTGACACCAAAATTCTATATTCTTGCAAATTAGGTTTACCCTTTTTCTTAATCAGAACTTCAACATTCTTTTTTGTAGTTTTGAACCCAATTTCTTCAATTAATTATATAAAAAGATTGTTTGAATCCCCTTTTTGCTTGTCTAGTTTGAAACCACTACCACAAAACTAGTATTTTTTAAAGTAAAAGAGGGAGGGTGACCTTTTTATTTTACCAATTATTTGTTTCTTCATGTGATAATGATTTTTTACATTGTTAAATCTGCAAAGAAAAATGTTTTTTTTGTTTTATTTAATTTGTGTAAGAAGAGTTGGAAGTTATTACATGGATGAGGTATTATATTTTTTACGTAAGATAAGGGGTTCGAATTATAGTGATTGTAAATGGAGTAAATTGAGCTGAGACAGTAGTCCTTAGAATGAATCTTTACAAAACACGATATAGACTAGTCAATCAATAGATTAGATACTAATAATTAATTTAAAAAGTAAGATTCAAACAAGTTGAACTTAGTTGTTCTTAGATGTCTGAAATATATATTTAATGGGCATTTAAACAGACACTATCCAAAGTCTAAACATAAAAAAAGTAATTTTTTTAATAGTCAAAGCGATTATAAAATATTATCTGTTCAAAATCTTTCTTAATCAATGACAATGCATATTTTAAGAGATAACAACACTCTCTTTAGTCATTAAAATCATTTGACGAGTTCAATATAAAAAAAGTTATTTTATAAGTTATTTTAAAAAAGTGTAATTCACTTTTCAAAAATAATTTTTATTTAAATAAGCAGACCATTAATATGTTTTAAAATCTCTCTAAACCACGTCTTTATATATAGAGATCATAGAAGACTCACAATTTTGGGTTATAGAGAAAAATAAACTAAATGGATCTCCAAAACCCTAAAAAGATTTGTGGAAGAAAGAAATGATGCCAAATAGAAAGAAGAGAAAAGACAATGAAGCAGACAGCAGTATGAGTCAGCATAGCATCTCTCAATTTGTATATTAATGTTATTTTTAATATGTCAAGGTGTTAAATACAAGCTTGTTTAATTATATTTAAACATATCGTGGTTATTACATCAAAATTTTAAAGACAAAAGTCCACCATGGTAATAAAAGAAAACACCCACTAATCACTAAACTCCAATACCAGCTCGAAACAAAAACAAACAAACAAAGCGAAATTAACTACTAAATAATCAAAGTTAATTATCAAATCATTATCCTAACTCCTGTATATTTAAAATCAAATTGAAGGCACCCAAAACTACAATGGTATGTAATGTGTATTTGTTTAATTGTCCACCTAGTTGAAACAATGAATCATGCCACTATCTTTCTTCTAGAATTGTTGTAATAGATTAAGGTTGATGAATCAGTCATAGAACACCCATTATATGTTTCTTGGTAATTAAGTATTATATTACTTTTTTTTTCAACTTAATTTATCATCAAGGAAGGATTTTGGTCTAAGATTTAGATTCCTTTTCCTTCTTTTTCAAGTCAAGATCAAACCAAACTAAGCCTATTATTCTCTTCATTTTTAATTTTTTTCTATTTATTGGAAAATAATATTAAATAATTTTGATAATAAAAGTTGATTATCAGTTTATCAGTCAAACATACACTATTAATCGATTAAATACATATGAAATAACAAGAGATTTAATATCTAAATTTTCGGTTGACACTAATCTTAAATTCGATTTATAAATAATCTCTATACTCTTTCCGTTGTTGATAATTTTTTAGTAGTCTACGGTGATTCCAATGTACTATTTGTTCCAAATTCTTTTAACCAATTGACGACGTGTTACAGATGTAATTGCTTGAATTTAAGACTGAAACCACTTGGCTTCAAAATTCTAAATTAATCTCTCTATATATGCATAATTTCATGTTCTTGGAAGAGGGTAAAGAAAAGAGGCAAAGTTTGGGTTAATAGTCAAATTAGATTAATTATAGTCTTCGATGCCATGATTATGTAAGGCACTAAGCTTAGAATGGGCAAATATAACAGCAATCAATTAAAGTGTGAAAATTATGCCAAAAAGTTTATTAATTAAAAGAATTATATATTAAACATAACAATACAACACATCATTTAAGTTCTGATTAATATTAAATTTTAGATTCGATCTTATACAATCTCCTTTCATCTTATAAAAATTATGCATCCAAAAGATTATACGACTTTGAAGATTCATTTGGAAATCTAAGAAAGAAAAACCAAGATATATTCTTCTTTATGAATATTAAGAAAACAAGAAATATTCGATAAAATATATATTATTAGTAAAATATAAGAAAAATAAGTTAATTAATGATATAAACTTGGTCAAACTAAAGATTTGAGGTGATTTGATGATAATAAAATAGATTGATTTTCATATGATATAAAAGTGTATATCTGACTATATAATGTTTTGAATTCTAGAAACATTCAATAACCAAGGCCAAAAGAACATGATAAGGTACGTATTTTCCTTTCAAATTAAATATATATTTGATGTTTTTAAATTTAAAAATAAAAATATAGTGTTTTTTTGGATTAGTCGCTCAATAGATCGATAAATTAATAAATTATTAAAAAAATAATAAAGTTATAAATAGAATGCTTCTTATTGGATTAATCGATTTGAATAAAGTTCTAGAACAAATAAAATAAGGAGATGGTGGCTTAGCATTTTACCCAAGGTTTACTCAAATCATGGAGGCTTTGAATTCTTGGATGGAAGTGGGAAATCCAGCTTTCAAAATTACTAGAGATATTTAGTCTTTAAAAGTAAAAGAATTATTTTAAATAAATAATGAAATATTTTTAAAAATTAATACACATACTTTAATTTGATATAAATAGATCATTTTATATCTTTAATATCATTCGTTAATAATTTTTCTAAAATCATTTTTTTAAAAATAAACATCTCAATAAAAATAATTAATAATATCAATTATTTAAATCAATTGATTACATTATAAAATTAATATACCAAATTATATCGATTTATAGTATAACAAGTAAATTTTAAATTTAAGGGAAAATTAAAACTATAATTGATTACAATTTAATTTTCTTAAATATATAGTTCCTAATCACTTAGTCTCCATCCAACTGTCTTGTGGACGTGTTGACGTCATTCAATTATATTATGTGACTAAAAACCATTTAACTTTGTCTCATGAGACATCACATGTATGATTTTTTTTAGTTTTCATGTGACAAGCATTTTTCTTCCACGTGTCCATATACCAAAATATGTAACCTAAGATTTTTTTCCTATAAAGTTTTAGCCTTTTTATTTTCGTTTTATTTTTCTAAAATAAACAAAGGCGACTCAAATTTAATTTTTGCTTATTAACTTTATTACATCAATAGAAGAGAGCTCCGTCTAGTTTCTTCTTTTAAATTTAACTTGAATTTTACAAAATTTTAAATAAAATATAACATAAATTTAAAATGATTCAAATCCAAAATGGATCCAAATACACATATTGAGAAAACTTAAGTGATAAATTTGAAGTGATTCGACTTTAAAATCTCAATTAATAAACTCGAGTTATACAAAATCAAAAATAATTTGAAATAATCTAAACATAAAATAACGAAAATAAGAAATAATTAAATTTTATGATTAATAGCAGTAACAACATCATCACAATAATAAGAATAAATTATATATTTTATCACACACTTGTTATTTAGTATATGTTTTGGTTATTCATCGTTAAAAAATAACAAAGATGTTAGTGTAATATTTTTATTTTTTTTAATGTTGTTGTAGCATTACCTAATCAATGTGCCACCGATGGATTGAAGCGGTGGTTCACTCACCTAGGGATTGTCAGCTTGCATAAGATATTCTGATGCTCTCCGGTTTAGACCAAGCAACCATCAACTCAAGGACCTCAATATGCAAGGAATGGATTGAAGGCACAACAGCGAAACTGGATAGAGATGGTTTTGCACGGTACGTGGGGCTCCTTTGGAATATTTGGAACTGTCGCAACAGATGGATTCACGATAGAGTGACAGAGGGATTATGAGGTGGTTAACACAACTTTGATGCTTGGCAACGAGTACAAAGAGGTCCTGGGTATCACAACTATTACCCCCTCTGGAATCGAAATAAGAAGTGGGGTAAACCGGGGAAAAACACGATTAAAATCAATGTTGGCAGTGCCTTCATCGCTAACATTGATGCTACGACCATTGGTATTGTTGCTCGCGATCAACATGGGATAGTGGTTGGCAGGATGGCGCGAAAACTGGATAATGCACATACGGCAGAATCGGCAGAGGCAATGACCTTCACATAAGGCATTCACATGGCGATAATAGAAGGGGATGCTATGTCAGTTGTGAATCGCTTGACGAATCAACATGAAGACATTTCGGTTGTAAGATTGTTGCTCAATTGCCGGGCACCGAACATCAAAGTACAATACGTCGACCGTGAGACAAATCGGGTGACGTACACTCTGGCTCATTGGACTTTGTCGAGGACCATTCTTTATGTTTTTTTCATGATGAACCAGAATGTATAAAAAAACAATGTAATTCTTGACACTATTGACATTTAATGAATTTTCGGTTTTATTCAAAAAATAACGATGACGTATTGATATCACCATTAGGTTTTTAATCGTGGTGACCATATTAGAATCAAAACATAACATTAGTTATGATTTTGAATAAAATAATAATTAAATGACCAAAATAAAAATTAAGTAATAGACGAGTGATCAAATAAATAGTTTACCTTAATAATAATTAGTAGAGAGGCGGTGGAAGTTTTAGTGTAGCGTAATAAATTGTACTAACCTACTTCACACAAATTAACAAAAGGATCAATATTTTGCTTTTTTGAATTGGAAATTTCGCTTCTTCAATATTATGTTTTGTACAAAATAGATTATTTTAATTTTAGGGCCCTAAGTTTTGAAAAATTACAAATTGTAAAAAACAATAAATACAAATTTTATCCATTCATTGGCATGGTCATTTAGTAAATTGATTATACATATCCATATTTTCACTTAATATATTTAAAATAATAAATAAATAAAATGTATAATGATAAAATTACCCCTAATATTTGTACAATTGGTCAATGTACACCTTTTTTTAGCATTTTACTTTTCGGTCGAAACATACTATGTTTCATGAAAACTATTAATTAACAATCAATTCATATTATTGATATGACATTCTTATATAAGTCTAATGATGATGTGGTACATATCACATTAGATGATTTGATATTTGTCACGTCATCATTTTAAGAAACATGACACATATTATATTATTAATTAAACATGTTTAAAAATATTACATTAATAACATGAGTTGATTGTTATTTAATTAACGACTTCAATCCAACATAATCTGTTTTGATCAAAATTGAAATGTTACACTAAAATACCGTAAAAAATAGGAACAAAGTGATCAATTGTGAAATTTTAAAGGGTATATTTGTCATTATGCCAAAGTCAAGAGTTGCGGATTATACTCGGGAAACCTGGCGTTGACAAAAGATATTAAGGTCCAGGTGTCAGCTTTGCCTTGCTTTATTTATCGATCCAACGGTGATGGTGGCACGCTTTTCCAGGCACAATTAAGGAGTGTCTTTCTTGTGGCCTTTTATAACTTTTTTGGATAAACAACATGAATAGTCACTTAACTACATAGTAGGTTTTATTTAGACTACTGAATTAAAATATTTTTCAATAAAGTCACTTAACTATTTAAATTATCGTATCAATTAAATTACTAACTATTAACTTTTAACAAGAATGCTGACCGCATAAGTCTCAAGTTCTAGTCTCTCTCACCCATGTTCTATATATTTTCAAACATTAAGATGCAACTTAAGATATGTGCCATATAGCCATCATATAATGGTTTTGATTCGATGGTTATGTGTTTAGCTTCCCAATTTGATTAGGCTCGAATTCTTCTTTTACCATTCTTATTCCATTTATTTATTTTTTCTAATTAGACGCTAACATTGAATTAAACTACAATCATAATTCAGTTGATATAATATGTAAATAATAAAAACTAAATGTGAAATTATATAAATTTATTTAAATGTCATATCGTGATTGAAACTTTTTAGTTGAGTGGTCAAAATAGAACTTATCCTATAGTTTAATGGCTATTCAGGTAGATTGCCTTTTCTATCCAGCTCTTTGACCTATTAACTATGCCTCCATTTATGACCTCTTTCAATTTTTCAACCCCTCCTCTGAGCAAACTATTTATCAACATCTCTATCTTGGCGCGTGGGATTTACTTTTTCAAAATCAAATTAGAGTATAATAAAAACTTAAAAGTTTAAATACGTGACATTTCATTCTTAATTTCATCCGAAACTGAAGTAATTAATTTTGATTTATTGTAATTTAATTATTAAATTTTATATATATTGAAAAGTTAGTTAATATTAATTACCACACAAATTAAATAATTGATCTTCATTAATTCTCCACGGATATAATCTTAGAATAATTGAGTCAGTAATTTAACAATGATATTCAATTTCATAAATTTTTAATAAAAAAAATAGAAGACTAACATCTTATTTTATGTGAAGTAGTTAAAATTAATTCATATTTTAGTTTTTATTTTAGTAATTAACCTTGCAAAGAGTAGATTAAACTGTTCATTGTCTAAACTATTTCCATTGCAATTTTTCCAATGCAAATTATATATAAAATTTAAATAATATTATACTTTTAAAATTTTTAAATATTTTTTTGAATATTATAATACATATAATAATTTAAATATATTCAATACCTTAAATAATTTTTAATAATATATTCAAGTATGTAGTATTATCCTAAAAACCTCGAAAGCTATAGATCTCAACGAAAGGATCCATCAAAAATTGAAACCCTTCGATAATATCCGTTCATTAAATTTGTTTATTTTAATTTTTAAAATTATTTTATTTAAAATATTTTGTTAAAAAACTAATAAATAACAACACAAATATTTTTTTTATTTTATCCATATTTGTCTTATTTTTTTACGCATATCAAAATAAATATATCAAATCTATCAATCATTTTTTGAGATAATTTTATAATTTTTTATATTTTTTATAATTTAATATGTGATCAAATTTATCTCTTAAAATTATATTTTTGGTAGAGAGACAAAAATGATTATACCGATGGAGTGTTTGTGAACTTGCCCAAGAGCGTGAATCCACGCTCTCAAAAATCGAAACTCGATTAAGAAGCAGCTTAAAACACCACTAATATTACAAGCTTCAATAGTTAATATTAGGGTTAACTATTGTGAATTCTTTTTCAAACAAAAAGAAGATACATTTTTAATTTTTTTTTACTCTTTACATTGAAAATGCATCTTTTTTATTTCCAAAACCCAACATCAATTATAAATTTCACTCAGTTTTAAAAAAATTTAAAAATTAACACTTTTGTTTTTAATTTATCAAAATCTGAATTTTATGGTCTATAACAATTTAAAAAATAATCTAATTAAATATATTAAAATTTATTCATTTTTAATTTGACAAATTAACTTTAACTTTTTATATCACACAAGATCAGATTTTGACATGTTACATAAAAATAATTAGTAATTATTTTTAAAGTGATAGATTTATAATTAAATATTTATGATTAAAAATTATATATTAAAAATATTTTATAGAAAATATATTTAATATGCATGTGTCAACATTCGTATGAGGAAAAGAAAAGAAAACAAGCTGTATGAAGTAATGCTTTATTCATTGTATCACTTATGTACAACCAACCAATGTATTTATATACATTTAATTAACAACTAAACTGCTATTAACCACCTAGCTAACTGCCTAACTAACTTGCTAACAGCTTCTCAACACTCCCCCTCAAGTTGGAGAATGATCTATGTCTTTCATTCCCAACTTGATCTTCAAGCGTTCATGCTGATTTGTCCCCAGTCTCTTTGTGAAAATATCAGCCTGTTGTTCCTTGGTCGAAACATGTATGGTACAAACAACTCCCTTTTGTATTTGCTCACGAACAAAGTGACAGTCAATCTCTATATGCTTCGTTCTTTCATGATACACTGGATTTGCCGCGATGTGAAGTGCAGCCTGGTTGTCACAATACAAAGTTGTTGGCTCATGGTGCTCAATTCCCAGTTCCTTAGTTAACCCTCTCAACCAAACCAATTCTGCCACCGTAGATGCTATGCACCTGTATTTAGCCTTAGCCGATGATCGTGAAATTGTGCTTTGCTTCTTAGATTTCCAACAGATGAGAGAATCTCCTAGTTTAACACAATAGCCTGAAACAGAACGTCTTGACATGGGACAAGCAGCCCAATCAAAATCATATAACGCAACTAAGTTGGGTTTACTCTTAGCTGAAAACAAAATGCCTTATCCTGGATTCTTTCGAATATATCTCACAATACGTATAGTTGCTTCATAATGAATTTCCTTTGGAGCTTGCATGAACTGGCTTAGAAGCTGGTCTGCATACATTATATCTGGACGACTGTGTGTCAGATATAAAAGCCTTCCAATTAATCTCTGATACATTCCAGTATCCTCTAAAAGTTCATCAGAACGGTGCTCAACATGCTTATCATACTCAGATGATGTGAGCCTTTGATTCTGCTCATAGGGGGTGGAGACACTACGTGCATTTTCCAAACCAGAATCTGCAATAAGTTCCAAAGCGTATTTTCGTTGATTTAGAACAATTCCTTCTGCACTTCATACAACTTCAATGCCTAAAAAATATTTGAGTTGCCCCAAGTCCTTCATCTTGAAGCTCTTGTGAAGAATATGTTTTAGCTCTTCTATCATTCCTCCATCATTGCCTGTAATTAAGAGGTCATCCACATAAATCAACATTATGACTATTTTTTACCTTCTCATTTTGTGAATAACGAGTAATCATGAAGGCTTTGCACATAACCACCAGCAGTAAGAGCTTCAGTTAATTTTAAGTTCCATTGGCGAGATGCCTGCTTCAAACCATATAATGACTTGAGCAACCTGCATACTCTAAACTCCCCCTGGTTGCGAAAACCATCTGGCATCATCATATAGACTTCTTCATGAAGGTCTCCTTGCAAGAAGGCATTCAATACATCCATCTGATATAGCTCCCATCCAAACATAGCAGCCATTGCAATAACAGTACGAACAGTAATTTGTTTTGCTACGGGTGAAAAGGTGTCATGGAAGTCAATCCCTTCACATTGACTGTAACCTTTGGCAACTAGCCGAGCTTTAAATATTTCAACCGAGCCATCAGAGTTGTACTTGATTATGTATACCCATTTGCAACCAATGGGTCATTTATGTGGAGGTAAATCAACCACTGCCCAAGTGCCATTCTCCTCTAGAGCCTGAATCTCATGTTGCATAGCTTCTACCCAGCGTTCATCACGAGCTGCCTCATGATAGGTTTTAGGTTCAACTAAGGAGGAAACAACAAAAGCTTTTTGCGAAGGTAAAAGGAAAGAAGAAAGATTATTAAAAGAGGAAAATGTACATGCTTGCAATGAAGTAGAAGAAGAGGATTGAGAATGACAAAAAAAATCAGATAACCATGAAGGTGGTTTAGTAACTCGAGTAGAATACCGATGAGAAGAACGAGGGACAACTTGTTGACTCGATAAACTAGAGGATGAAGGACATGAATTATCAGGTACTTGACACGCTGAACCAGAAGCTACATTTTGAGCATTCGTAGTTTCAAGGTTGTATGGAAACTCATGCATGGGTAAAATCTTATTACACGAATAATGCGATGTCACAACTGGAATATGCAAAAAGTCTCGATCAAGATCACTAGACAGTGTTGAAATAGAGAACAAAGGAGAATTTTTAACTAGAAATTGAAAAGGAAAAATGGACTCGTGAAACACCGTATCTTGATTGACAAAAAAAGACTTTGAGCTCAAGTTAAAAAGAACATAACCCTTTTGAGTTAGTGAATACCCCATAAAAACTGAAGGAATAGACCGAAAATAAAACTTATCATGATTGTTGGGGATAATAGCATAACAAAGACACCCAAAAACTCTAAGATGTAAAAGATTAGGCACCTTCCATGCAACATATGAAATGGTGTTTTCCAATTAAGAACCCTTGTTGGTAGCCTGTTAATTATATAGCAAGCAGTTTGGATACACTCACCCCAGAATTTAATGGGAACAGAAGACTGAAACTTAATAGCACGAGCAACATTGAGCAGATGTTGATGTTTTCGCTAAGCAACCCCGTTTTACTGGGGTATATAGACACAAGAACTTTAATGGACAATCCCTTGAGAAGAAAAGAAAGCACTGCCTTCATTGCTAAAGAATTCCCAACCATTATCACTCCCCACAGTTTAATTTTTCCAGAAAAATGATTGACAACATAGACAAAAAACTATTTAAGAATGACAAATGCATCGCTTTTGAGCCTAAGTAAGAACACCCATGTCATACGCGTATGATCATCAACAATTGTTAAGAAATACCGATGTCCACTATGTGTTGAAATACGATACGCTCCCCAGAGATCAATATGAATAAGAGAAAATGCAATTATCTCACGAGAATCACTCACAGGGAATGGTAGATGAGTTTGTTTAACAAGAGGACAAACACCACAGCTTTTAACATGATCAATACCAGACAAATCACTATGTAACTAGGACATTTTATTCAAAGTACTCAAAGATGTATGGCCAAGACGTGCATGCCATAATACGCCATTATCATATTTTAACAATGTAGAAGACAAACAAGATTTTTTTACTGGAAATAACACGACAACCTGACGAGCTAGATGATAACTTCAAAATGTAAAGACCATCATAAGTTCTACCAATCCCCTTCATCTATCCACTGCAAAAGTCCTGTATAAGGCAAAATTGTGGATAAAAGGTTAAAGAACATTTGAGCTCTTTGGTTAACTGTGATACAGATAGTAAATTGTAATGAAAATCTGGTACATGCAAAACGTTGGTTAACATATGATCAGGGGAAAAGGCATAAGTTCCTTTGTGGGCTATGTGTGTGGTTTTACCATTTGGCAGCTGAACAAACGAAGAGAAATCACATGAAACATGAGAATTCAATTTCTCAAGATCAAAGGTCATGTGATTCGTTGCCCCAGTATCTATAATCCAGTCATAATGCAAGGAAATAAGGCGAATACCTGCCATATGCGCTACAACTTGCATGGGCGGATCTTTTCCCAACAATTCAAGAATTTGTTGGTATTGTTCTTGTGTAAAAGTAGGGGCCTTATCAGGAACAGAGTTTTCAGCCAAGGAAGAGGCTGACTCTCCTTCACTATTCAAGACAACGTTGTTGGCAGCCGATCCCTTGCGTTTATTGAACTTGTAATCAGCTGGATAACCAACCAGCTTGTAGCATGTTTCCTTCTTGTGACCTTTGATATGACAATAATCACATACACCATTGAACCGTTTCTTGGTCTGAGTACTAAAGTAGAATGCAGTAGGTTCAAATACATTGGCCAATCTTCCTGTGTTTTGACGCTGACCTTCCTCTTGAACAAGCATAGATTATGCTTGATTTACAGAAGGTAATGGTTTTAATAACAGTATTTGACTGCGTACCATAGAGTATGAGTCATTCAATCCCATAAGAAAATGAAACAATCGTTGTTGATGAACATGTTCTTTATTCTGCCGAGAAACTTCACAGTTGCATATAGCGAAATGAGCAATGGCATCATATTCATCCCAAAGCAATCGCAAGCGTGTGTAATAAACCGAAATGGAAGATATACCTTGAGAATGAGAAACAATTTCTCGATGCAGGAAATATACTCGTGAACTGTCAATCTTATCAAAACGTTCTTTAAGATCTTCCCATACACGTAATGCATTGGAAGCAAAAACTATTCATGCAGAGAGTTCTTGACTAACCTATTCAAAATCCAAGAAAGAACAATGGCATTACAACACTCCCATTGCGCCAAAAGTTCTGGAGATAAACCTTCACGAGAACAAGCTTCATCTATAAATCCAATCTTGTTCTTGGCTAATAGAGCGATACACATGGATCTGCTCCATAAATTGTAGTTTTCCACCCCAGTTAGTTGATGAGAGACGAGCAAGGTTCCTGGAGTGTCTGAAGGATAAAGATAAAGAGGGTGATTGTAGTCGATTTGAGCTATCTCCGGTTGAACCATGATTGTATAGAAACAAAGGAAGAAAGATAGCAGTTGAATCAACTCACCGGCAATGAACTTAACCGGAAACAGCTGCCGGTGATGGCTCTGATACCATGTCAACATTCGTATGAGGAAAAGAAAAGAAAACAAGTTGTATGAAGTAATGCTTTATTCATTGTATCACTTATGTACAACCAACCAATGTATTTATATACATTGAATTAACAACTAAACTGCTATTAACCACCTAGCTAACTGTCTAACTAACTTGTTAACAGCTTCTCAACATCATGTTATGTAAATTTTAATTAATAAAAAATATGTTTATTTTAATGTTATATGTATTATTTAAAATTTAAGATTTAAGTTGAGAGAGTTTAATTTAAATTGTTTTAATATTTAAACTTAAAACTTAAGATTTAGTTTCTATAAATTTTAGAATTTAAAACAAAAATAAAATTTACAGAAAATGTATATAAAATATTTTTTCTTTAAACCCTCTCTTAGTCAACGCCCCCACCACTAACTTACACAAAACATCACAGTAAATAAATAAAGCATTAATCAAATGGCACCCAAAAAAGTGTGTTTTTCTCTTCTTCACTTTGAAGGCTTTTCTCTTTCTCCTACGAAAAGTCAACGTCCCTCTTCTCCTTCTTTCTTATCTTCTTTCTCATTCCCCTGAAATTTCAAGAGCAGAAAACAGGGAGAAAAGGGAAGAAAAGAAATCTTTCAAATTTTTAGTTTTTTTTAAAAAATTTGGTTTATGGGTAACGGTTTCTGCAAGTTAAGCGTATGTTTCACCGGCGGCGGCGGATATGCCGCTGAAGAAGCTCGTCGTAGAAGGGAAATCTCCATGTTACTATCGGATCCCCTCGACGAAGGTCTTGGTCACTCCTTCTGCTACGTTAGACCCGACCCCACTCGACTCTCTTCATCCAAGGTCCATTCCGAGGAATCCACCACTACTTTCCGTACGATCTCCGGCGCCTCCGTCAGCGCCAACACGTACACGCCGCTTTCGACGGCGCTGGTGGACCCGTACGTCAGCTACAGCAGCGGCTGCTTCGATAGGGCCGCGGCTTTCGAGAGCACGACTTCGTTTTCCTCGATCCCCCTGCAGCCGATTCCGAAGAGCTTTATAAACACTTCGGGTCCGATGTCGGGTAGTCTCGTTCCGGGTTCGGGTCCTCTGGAGAGGGGGTTCATGTCGGGTCCGATCGAGAGGGGGTTCATGTCGGGTCCTCTTGATAATATTAACAACAATTATAGTCGCGGGTTATTTTCGGGTCCACTCGACAAAGGCTTTCGGATCAGTTTCAAAGAAGCTTTTCTCATGGAGCTTTTGCTTTTAAACCCAGATCGAGAAAAGGATCTTTAATTCGGGTCCTCCAAAGAGCAATCTCGAAAACCGTTTCTCGCGGCCAAAATTCCGTCGTGGCTCCGATTAAAGGTGTTGTTTCAATTAAAGAACCCGAATGGATAGTTGGTTCCGAAAAGAACCCGATTCATAATCACAACGAGAATTTGACAGTCAGTAGCTTGAATCTGAGCAGTGAATACAGTTTAGACGATGATGAGTCAATGGGTAGTCAAAATCTTCAATGGGCACAAGGGAAAGCCGGCGAGGATCGGGTGCACGTCGTCGTATCGGAGGAACACGAATGGGTTTTCGTTGGGATTTATGATGGATTCAACGGCCCTGATGCTCCTGATTATTTGTTATCAAATCTATACTCCAATGTTCATAAAGAACTCAAGGGTTTATTGTGGGATGATGGGCTCGAACAAGCCCCTGCAAATTCCCCTGAAGACGAAGAACAGAGCAAGGACTTGGAATCAGCTAGTAATTGTTCATATGATGCATGTTCAAGGTGTTTAGAGCAAGAGAATTATCCCGGTGAGAAGGAAGATGTCGATAAGAATTTGGGTTCAAAACTGAAAAAAGGTAAGAATTCCAAGGCGAAGTATAAAGGCGTGGCGACGAGGTGGGAAGAGAATCAGAGGAGGTGGAAGTGTGAATGGGATAGGGAAAGATTAGAACTCGATAGAAAATTAAAGGAACAACTGAGTAGAAACAAGTCCGGTGGATCGAGATCGATGTCAATAAACCATGGTGATGTTTTGAATGCTTTGTCCCAGGCTTTGAAGAAAACAGAGGAGTCTTATTTGGATATCGCTGATAAGATGTTGATGGAGAACCCAGAGCTGGCTTTGATGGGTTCTTGTGTGCTTGTTATGTTGATGAAAGGTGAGGATGTTTACGTGATGAATGTTGGGGATAGTAGGGCAGTTTTGGCTAAAAAAACAGAGCCCGATTACTGGGTGGGAAAGACTAGGCAAGATTTGGAAAGGATCAATGAAGAAACTTTGCATGATCTTGAAGGTTTTGATGGAGATAGATCTGATGCAATCCCTGATTTAACTGCTTTTCAGCTTAGTGTGGATCATAGCACCAGTGTAGAAGAGGTAAAATTTTCTTACACTGATCTTTTTAGTACATAAATAGATGGTTTATCTACCCTTTTTTTACCATTGATGGATTGAGCTTGATGCTTTATTTCATTGCAGGAAGTTCAAAGAATAATAAACGAACATCCCGATGATGCTTATGCGATGATGAATGACCGAGTTAAAGGTTCTTTGAAGGTCACTCGAGCTTTTGGTGCTGGTTTTCTCAAACAGGTAATTCTGTCCAACTTTTAAGATCAAAATATATCAGATTAGATTTTGATTCCTTGGTGGTTTGAGAAATGAACATTTTTGGTAAACTTTTGAGTCTTTGAGCCTTTAAGGGTTGCCCTTTTTTAAGGAATATTGCCCAAAATTGGCCTAGTTATAGTCAAGGTTCTAAAATGAGACACATCAAAATATAAAAAGAGCAGTTCTTGTGGTACTAAGAACCATTTTTACAATTTGGTCAAGTTAAAGCTTCCTGTCCAAAGAATATGGCTTTTCAAAAAAGAAGAGTCAAATGATGTTCTGGAAATGGATGAATAGCATACACAGAAATAGATCTTTTGTTTCCCCTTTCTCGTAAAAAATTCGTCAATGGTTGTGATTGTTTTGCCTTATAAAGAGGGGGTCGTTTATTGAAATCAACTGTTTCCATTTTCAAGGGATGGGCTCTTGGAAGCACTCCCTTTCTGCAATGTAGTGAACCATGGTTTTGCTTTTTATGTTGCAGTTTGGATTTTGAACTTTTGTTGGATTATATTCGAAAGTTTCTGAATTAATCCCATGTTTAATGACTCTCGTTTCGGATTTCAACTATTCCAGCCTAAATGGAATGATGCATTGCTAGAGATGTTCAGAATAGATTACAAAGGAACTTCTCCATATATCACTTGTGCTCCATCTCTCCACCACCACAAATTAGGTTCCAAAGACAGATTTTTGATATTATCATCCGACGGTCTCTATCAATACTTAACGAACGAGGAAGCTGTATCTGAGGTCGAACTGTTCATCACAATGCAACCCGAAGGAGATCCTGCTCAGCATCTCGTCGAGGAAGTGTTGTTCCGAGCAGCAAAGAATGCTGGTACTATCCAAATACCAGTCTCTTTTTTAATCTCCATTCCTCATTTATGCATTATACCAAAAAATAATTCTAAAATCCAAAATACTTGGTGCTGCTTATTACAGGCATGGACTTTCATGAGTTACTCGAAATACCACAAGGAGATAGACGACGATACCATGATGACGTTTCCATTATAGTTATATCTTTAGAGGGGAGAATATGGAGATCTTGTGTATAAGTGGAGAAAACAACATATGGAAGATAGATATGTGTCTGCTAAAAGAAGTCGAAGTTTCCCTTTTTTTTCAACGTTTTTTCCCGGTCACCATTGTAACATAGCTATTAAGCTCCTACGAGTTCCCGAGGAACTTTGTTGTGAAAAGTAGCTGGGTGGTGAAGGGGGTGTAAAGGTGTAAAAGCAGGTTCATGTTGAATATATAAACTATCATAAAAATTGTAGTTTTCCTACTAATAAATGACAAATCCTTTTGAAAAGCTGTGTTTCATTTGTTAAAATGTTATCTACATGTATTTTTCCTCCTTTTGTAACATTATTACAAAGATTTCTTCTTCTTTGATACATTAATACACATTTTTTTAATAGTTTAAGGTAATTATAAGATAGCACCTGTTTCGAGTCCTTATAAACGTATTGTTAAAACCCGAGTCTTCTGGGAAGAATAATATTTTCTTATACACCTTATACTAAAATGTTAGATGTAAAAAATGAAGATCTTTTGCTGCTACTCCTGCAGATCATCATCATTATTTTGGTTTGCAGAAAATGTAGAAATGAAATGAAGTTTGAATTTATTTGAAGCAGAATGCAGCAGTGTGAGTGTGGTTTTCTCTTTGTTGGCCATTTATTGATGGTGAGAAGGTCTTAAAATATATAGGTAAAAGTCATGAATGAAACCTACATACCCCCGCCCACCAAACCCATAACAAGACCCACTACCCCATTAAATGAAGTTATAATTAATTCAAAACCCTTTTTCTTTCTCCAGGGCAAGGAGGAAGAAGGAAGAGATGAAGAATGGAAAACCTTGTCCATTTTTTATGTTAATGGGTGAGTCCACGTAGCACAGGGATGAGGTGTGTGTGCTGTGACCCTACTTCACTACAAATTTAGCCCCATAAAATTTTCATAACTGCTAACAACTTTGAAATTGGAGAGTAAATGCACGGTCGTTGGGGTGATGCAAATGCAATGCTTAATTACCCATTAAAAACCAGTCTTTTATTTTCCATTTAAATGCGTTCTAAACCAAATATTTCATTAGTTCCTCACCCTTTGGTCCGGAGTATATGCAGGAGTGTAAATGAATAGAGTGTTCAACAAATTATTAGTGAATTGTTTATATAACATTCGTTTATTAAGCTAAATAAATGGGTATCAACAAAACTTTTATGTTCATTTAAAAACAAACGAACACGATTAGAGGTGTGTTTGATTCGTTTATATTCACGAATAAACTCGTTTATGGGCTCATTTATAAACTTGTTTACTTGGTTCTCATTTTTCTTTTATTTATTGGTGAAGATAGAGACTAAATTGAACATAAAATAAGCTTCAGAGTTCAAACCGTGAAGCCTTTGAAACTTAAGAACTAGTGGCATAATTTCACCATTTTTTTGATTTGTGAAACCTTTGAAACTTAATGACTGTTTGTATAATTTCACCATTTTACTTTAGTTTGCAAATATAAACGTAAAATGAGAGTGCCAAACATTAAACCACGTTAAAAGAACGTACTTACAAACGTTAAATAAATATATTCGTAAATGTTAAATAAATATGTTTATAAATGTTAAATAAAAAAATATGAACACCTTTAAAAATAGATAAACGAATACACATTAAATATAAATAATTTTAAAAATAAATAAAAAAAATATAAATATAATTTTATTCGTTCAAGTTCTATTCATTTACAACCATAAATATATAAAACTCTAGTCGATATCCCACTGCGTTGCTAGGCAGGGAGTCTTGGGCTAAAGATCCAAAGAAGAAACAGTGACAGTTGGTGGGTTGACTCAGTTTGATTTTGTTGGGCTTCTTTTTGGGGAACAAAGATGTTTGACCGCTCATACTTATATTTTCTAGTGGGCTCCAAAAGTTTTAGAATGGCTTTGGAAAGTTAAAAGAGTTGTAGAGAGGAGAGAAGTAGAAGAAAGAGAATTTTTTTCCTTCAAACTTTTCTCTTAAACCTCAGTAAAAAAATTTGGAAAGTCAAATGTATGAAAAATTTGTGCTAAGTTATCGGTTTAAGCTGTCACATTAATATTCTGTTATTATAATAACGTCTATTAACGATGAACGACCGATTTTTATAAATCAATAATATTAAAGATTAATTTATCATTTTTAAAATTTTAATAAAAAAGTATCCAAACATTAATGATAATTTATGTAATTTATCATTTTTTTAAATAATTAAGAGTACGATGTTGCGGGCAAGAGGAGTAGCCTCGTGGCAGGCGATGTGGGATCGACACAAGAGTCAAAATGCCGACATTTTCAACAGACAAAGGACGTAAGATTAAATGTTTGGGAGATTATTATTACAAGTTCCCCCGTCGTTTTGCAGTATGACATTTTCTTCATCGTAAGCTTCTAATTAAATATGATAATTACGTAATAACCAAACCTAATACACTCATACTAATAGCGTTAATTTTCACTTCACACAAACATTAACCTCATACTTGAAAATACTTTAACATTTTATGTTGGGTTTGGTTCCATAGTTGTGTAACCTAGCTCATACATGTCCACATAAAAGTCTTCACATTTTTATTCGAGTTTGAATCATTAAAAAAATTAATATTTTAATAATTTATAAAATTTATTAATATTGGTTTAAAATTATTTCTAGTTATTGACAATATACATATATTTTATAAACATATTATTTAAATTTGAATCTTTTAAATAGAACAACATTTTTCATTTTAACATCGAAACACTTAATTTATTCTTTAACGATGATAAGACGTTGCATTATATGATATGTCAACATCATCGTTAATTTTTAACGACAAGTGATCAAAACATAATTTAAGATGATTTTAAAAAAAGAAATAGTTGAGTGGCCAAAACTATGAGTAAATACATAATTTACCCTATTCTAATTTGTGTCTGCTAATATTTTTCATGATTTACTACTCTCAAGAACTTTATCTTCGCCTTTCTCAATTTTCCCAAATCTCAAGTCTCAAATTCAAATTTGAAACCAAGCACCCTGTGGATGTTGACTTTACCTCCATTCTCTAATAATGGTAAACTTCTCATTTACATTTAAAAATAAAATATTGGGGCACCTAACACAGTTGAAAACCCATTTATTGTTTCAAATCAAAGAGATCAGCTTTGAAATCTTCTCCCCCATTGTCCCCCAAAATTTCCTTGCTTCCCATGCCTTGTTTTAATATTGTTGGCCATAGATATTAGGTGAATGTTTCTTGAATTTTTTTATCAACAATCTTGTTCTATAGTTTGTTTAATCTACTGATTCAGCTTGGATTATGTCTACATTAAGCAAGAATCCCAGCAACATGGGTTATCCTTTCTTCCATGAATTCAAGAAACAAGCTTCCTTCTTCCTCAAGGAGAAGATCAAAACAGCTCGTTTAGCTTTAACCGATGTTACCCCTGCGCAGCTGTATGATTCTTCTTCAATTTTTTGCCTCTTTGGTTCATAGTTATCTAGCGAGTAAAAAAGGGTGTTGTTTATGATCCTGCAGGTTGACCGAGGAAGCTACAAATGGGAATACGTGGGCACCAAACACCCAAACCCTGGGTTCCATTTCAAGGGCTGCTTTTGAATTAGATGATTACCGGAGAATTGTTGAAATTTTGCATCAAAAGTATGTTATTTTTCCAAAACCTCTTCTTTTTTCTTTTTAATTTTGCTTTGATTTGATGTTTTTGCTTGCATGAACCAGATTGGGCAATTTTGAAAGAAAGACATGGAGAACCTCTTACAATTCTCTGATAGTTCTTGAACATTTGTTGACACATGGACCGGAGAGTACGGCGGAGGAATTCCAGGCTGATCAAGATTCTATTTTAAAGATGCAAAGCTTTCAATACATAGACGAGAAAGGGTTTGTTTTTGTAACTTCACCCTTGGTTTAATTCGATCTAATTCTATTCGATCATAAAAATTCGACATCTCGAATCTATTTGCAGATTCAATTGGGGATTAGCTGTTAGGAAGAAATCGGAGAGAGTGTTGAAGCTGCTGGAGAAAGGGCCTGTTTTGAAAGAAGAGAGGAACCGAGCTCGGAAGCTAACACGAGGGATCAAAGGCTTTGGTAGTTTCTCGCAGAGGTCATCTTCTTCTTCAACGCAAGGCATTCTACAAGAATCATCATCGCATTTAACATATGGAAGAAGCAATTCCGATTTCATCGACCATGAGAATCAAGAAAACCAGCTGCCAGTCACGGACAAGGTTGATAAAACAGAGTGGTGGAACAACGAGACTGCACCACACGAAGCCGAAACCAGTAGTTTCAAAGAAAACATGGGTCCATTGAAGGAAGAAGTTCATAACTGGACTGAATCCGGGGAGTGTAATCCACTTCTGGGGAGTGGAAGTGATGAACCGAGGCCAGGAGTTTCGATCGAAGATGATCATCCTTTCAGCAGCAATGAGAATGGAGCTTCTTGTTCGATGCTTCTTTCCAGAGATGGCATTCTTCAAGGGTGTTGACAGATTCTCAAGTTATACGCAATTAAGCATGGGTAACCGTTTTTGCCGTTTTTGCTCATCTCTCTCAAGTAAAACAACTTAATTACTTGTTATTGAAACTACATATATCTACAGTAAAACAACTTAATTACTTGTTATTGAAACTACATATATCTACTCAGATATTTGTATGTTTAATTACTTGCTTTATGCGCTTGACATATGTCTTTACCTTACATACATATCTTGGGAGAGTATTATTTTAATAAATAATGGTTAGAATCAGTAAATATGGATAAAAGGGGATAAACTACATGATCATTTAATCATGGAGAAACTTTGACTTGATCATAGATTTTTTAATTTTATTAATCAGACCACTTAATTATGTAAATGAAGACAATCAAACTATTTGCGTTAACATTTCACAGAAGAGCTGGCGCAGCAGTTAACAAAAATAATATAATTACACATTTGATTTTTAATACTTATATATTTTATCAATTTGATCCTAATTTTATTTTATTTCAATAAATTTAATCTTCTAATCCGACATATGACACCAATTAATTAGAAGTTACAATGTAGGGTGCAAAAAGGAGGATTCAATCTTGGGACATGGGAGAGAGTTGAGTTTGTAAGGTGAAAAAATAGCCAACCAATTAATGTAGTTACAAAAGCAAAGAAACGCTGGAATGGCGTTGAAAGAAATGCTATGAGAAATTAAAGAAAAAAAGAAGAAGAGGAATTTGAGATCTACCATTATCTCCACCATCTTTTAGAGTTGCTACAAAATGATGATGAAGAAAACAAGAGAAACAGAATGAAATGAGAGAGAAACAGTAATGGTATAGAAACTTAGTAGCCTGAATTTGTTAAGCCAACACATTAGCAACTTCTAGGCCTCGTTGTTTTTTGAATTAGAAGCATTTCCTGTACACGATAGATGGATCAGATTCATCATACTCTGCCTTTGCAATCCACATCTGCATTCCATTCATATCACAATCAGTAATTGTGTTGTGCATTATAGGTTTAAAACATTTTATATTTTAGATGGTTTTATGATTGATTAAGTTGAGTTTCGGGTTTGGATGTTTGAGTTGATTAAGTGAATAATACCTGTTGGAAAGTACTTTGAGATACCAAGATGGAGCCTCCAATCCAGACACTGTATTTCCTTTCAGGTGGAGCTACCACCTTAATTTTCACGCTGCTCGGGGCCAAGGCAGTGATTTCCTCGCTCATTCTGTCAGCAATTCCAGGGAACATGGTCGTTCCACCACTCAGAACGATGTTCCCATACAAATCCTTCCTGATATCCACATCACACTTCATGATTGAATTTTATGTCGTTTCGTGAATGCCAGCAGCTTCCATCCCGATCATCGAAGGCTGGAAAAGGACTTCCGGGCAAACGGAATCGCTCCGCACCAATTGTGATCACCTGCCCATCACGCAACTCATAGCTCTTCTCGATAGAAGAACTAGTTTTCGAAGTTTCCAGCTCTTGTTCGAAATCAAGTGCGATATGCAAGCTTCTCCTTCACATCCCTCTCAATTTCACGCTCAGCCGTAGTGGTAAACGAATAACCACGCTCGGTCAAGATTTTCATAAGGGCATCAGTAAGGTCACGTCCCAGCAAGGTCAAGCCGGAGGATGGCATGCGGAAGGGCATACCCTTCATAGATGGGGACAGTATGGCTCACACCATCCCCAGAGTCCAGAACAATACCTACATAAAGTATGTTATGAATGTCTAACCAAGTGCAAATTTGAAGCGTTCAATGGCTTACCAGTTGTTCGACCACTGGCATAAAGTGAGAGAACAGCCTGGATGGCAACATACATGGCAGGAGTATTGAAGGTCTCAAACATGATCTGGGTCATTTTCTCGCTATTCGCTTTCGGGTTAAGGGGTGCCTCGGTGAGAAGAACAGGGTGTTCTTCAGGAGCCACACGGAGTTCATTGTAAAAGGTGTGATGTCAAATCTTTTCCATATCATCCCAGTTGTTAACAATTCCGTGTTCGATTGGATATTTAAGCCTCATCCCCAACATATGCATCTTTCTGACCCATCCCAACCATCACACCGGTGTGCCGTGGACGACCCACAATACTAGGGAACACAGCCCTTGATGCATCATCACCAGCAAATCCAGCCTAATAACATTACAATGCATCACTAATAAAACATCCTACATAAACCTAAAGATGAATGTTTAGAACCTATGTTAATCGAATTCGAGTTCGAAGTCATATCTTCATGTCTATTTGTCGAACAAGAGTGTCGGACATAATTAATTTTAAAAAATAAAATAAAGAGTTCGGGTAACATAACTTACATCATACCATTGACATAAGTAGGAAAACAGTGAATACTAAATTCATACCTTAACCATTCCAGTTCCATTATCGCATACGAGTGGTTGAATATCTTCACCCTCAGCCATCTTATTGTATCACCGGCTGAAATGAAACATCAAATTCAGTTCAACATATTCCACAAAATTAATGAAAACATAATCCATTTAACAGATTGTTTTATTTTTGGCATGAATGATGAATCACCAGCGCAAAAGCAAGGTAAAATCGTAGAAAGATGATGTAAACTGCCTGCCCTTTAGGTTCCAAAAAGGAAATGGCACGGTGAAAGATGACAAGTTTTTCAAATTTAAAACGGATACGCCAAACTTTGTGCTTATTTTCCAACTTTTTACTGTGTCCTTCGCTCCTATCATCCTTTTATGGTTTATAAGGAGCGCTTCAACCGCGCTCTAATCTGGGAAAAATGCTTTCCAATCCATTCATATTTTCTTTAACAAATAAGATAAACATTCATTTAGTTTTTTTTTTTCAAATAATCTGAGTGATTACAAAATAGTATCTATTAAAATTTATTTTAAGTTATTGACAATATAAATCCGACAAACACAACTACTCGAACTAAAAAAATTATATCATTCACTTTTACCATTGAGACCTCGTGATAGGTCCAAAGATACATTTAGTCTCTAAGTGATGTTAATTGCGTTATAGGATAATTGTAAAAGCCATTACTTTAACAGCAACAATGTTTAACAATTAACATTATTATCGATTTGGAACACCGCTATACATATTTTCATTGACCTCGTTAAAAAAATAAGAAATATTTTCTGGTGCTGTTTAATTTCTTTAACAATTATTTTCAGTTTAAATATTTCATGCAGATTTTCTTAACAATTTATATACATTATCGGTCCATAAAATATAATTTCAATATAAATTTACCATCTTTTATATTCTCAACCTACGTGCGCATTTAAATAGTAAGAGTTAATTACATCACTCATTCTCAAACTATTAGTATCATTCTAAATTAGTTCTTAAACTTTTAAACATTTCAATTTTATCCCTAAACTTTGACCTTCATTTTGAATTAGTCCTCAAACTTTTAAACATTTCAATTTTATCCTAAACTATTGGTATATGCTAATAACATTTCTTTCCAATAAAACTGTTAGGCTTAGCTATATTATTATATTTTAAAAAATAAAATTTAGGTCAAACTATAGTTAAAACTAATTACATGTTTGGATGAAATTGTGAATGAATTTGGAAGATTCAAAAGTTTGAGGAATAAGGGTCATATTTAGTGATGAAATTGAAATATTAAAAAATTTGAGAACCAATTTAGAATAAAAATTATATTTTGCGGATGTGTAATGCAATTAACTCTTTAAATAATTAACTACTCGCTTCTTCATTATGCAAATAGAGCTGCTAGTTTTTTTGTTTTTTTTTTTTTGTATTTAGAAAAGAGAGATAATATTCAATATTACAATGAACATATAATAAGGACATATCCCTATAACTATTAACACAATAAACTAACTACTTGAGATCATATAAGAACCATAAAAAGAAAAGGTTAAAGACCCATCTAAAAAAATTCGAACAAAAGATAGATACAAATATATCTGATTGCATCGATAAACGAATCACAATAGGAGATTAAACTATTGAAAGACCACTAACAATTGAAAATCAGATTGAGCGTCGTGAGAAAACTATTTTCGAACGTAAATCGTGTATCTAAATCTAATCCGGAAGTTCAAAGTAGGGAATATCAACAAGATAACAGATAATCATTATCTTGATCAATCGAGACGTTATCAAATCTAACCCTAAGAAAATTAAGCGGAAAGAAAAAGTTCAAGTGACCTACAAAATATAATGGTGTGCAATGAATATATCAAATATAATACTTTTAATTAAAAATTTAGATACATGATAAGATCATAATAACCCAATTTGTGGGTGAGGAAAAAATATTATGGTGTGCAATGAATATTTCAAAGGACCTACAGAATATTGTGCAAAATTTTGACAGATTTGTTTCTTTCGGCTTAAGAGTAGAATAATAGATGTAAGAACATAAAAAATACCTTCATGATGTCCCACAAGTGTACGTTGATGGTTTAAAAAAACCATTTTATAGATAAATTGTTAGTTGTAATGTAGTATCCAAAATTTATTATAATCTGCATTGAGACCAATAATGTATGAAATAATTACATCACCGCAAATAAGACCAAAATTTATTATAAATAAAGTGTAGGTAGCTATATACTTACCTTGTTAATGTCATGCATTCGCTAAAATATTAATAAATGTCTTTAATCGGTCTAAAGAAAGTCTTTCTCTAGAGGGAATGAGTAAGTAGTTAAAGAGAAAGTCCTTCATTTTCATTAAGTTGGTGCTCTTGTGTTTTTTGTGCCTTATGCAAGAAAAAAACAAAAGCAAATGAAGGAGAAAGAGTGTGGGGATGGATGATGGGAAGCAAAATGATTAAGCATGACTTTCTGCAATTATATATTTTCCATTACACTCGCACTGTTTATATATTTATATTAAAGACAAATTATTGCTTTACATTCATATCTCCCAAAACAATTAGTAGAATGAAATTAATGGGAATGAAAGCATCTTCATCGCCGCATTTAGGAATCCTAAGCGCTTAGTCATGCCATGAAAAATGGCCTGCACTGGAAGGGACCCATGCCAATGCAACCAAGGCAGGCATTTGTGTATATCTACTGCAAGCTAAACCCTTCCTTTCGATTATTATATATTACACCATATGATGGGATCTGCTCTGTGGGTTTTGTTTCTTGGGAATCATTTCACGTTCTTACTTTTTACCTTTTTTTTAAATCAATTATTGTTTAGTAAAATTACCGCAAAATCAAATGTTAGTATTGACAAGACAAATAAAATAATAAATCGAATAAATGAATGAAATATTGTGTCGTAATGAACCATTATCTTAAAAGTAATTTTATCTTGATTGATGTAATCGTATCATTAGACAATGTTTTTGAGATCAATAATTTTTTCCAAAAAAAATCGTAAATTAGAAATTTGGAGTGGATGATAATGATATTGTTCTTCTCTATAAAACGGAAATCGGGAAGGATCAAGAAAGCTTTTTAAGAGAGAAAAGGAAGAGAAATTTTGTAAGTAAAATGTGATTTGTTTGGATGATTTGAAAAAGTTAAAAGGCCTTGATATTTATAGGCTGAATTTCAGCAGAACAACTGTTAATACAACTGCTATAACAGCAGCACGAAATTAAAGACTGGAATAACCCAAATCAACATAGATCAATGTTATAGTAAATTTTGATTTTAATCAGTCAATCAAAATTAGTGCTGTGATTGACGGTAATTTAAAATTAGTTGAAATCATGTGGTAATTAACGACAAGTTAAACCTAATATTCACAGCAATAAAAACATTCCAAATTCAAGATTATTTGTTTAATGAAGCATATAATTTAAGTTTGCTTTTTCTAATAAAATGCTATTGCTGAGAATATATATATATATAAATAAAGGAGAAGAATTCTTTACAGTGTTTTAAACATTTAAAAAGAAATTAACAAACAGCAGCAGCAGCAACAACACATGAGTGTAAGGGTCTTATCAATCAATTACCAACAATTATTAGTGTAAATACTTGTAACATGGTATTGGTTGATACTTGATTGAAGCAAAATACTGAGATGTTGTAGCAAAAATGTACGACATAATTAAAGATAAACAAATTTAACTAAACATCATGATTTAGGCTCTCCCGTTTAGTCAGACATTATTGCAATTGTGATGGATCAAAACATAATCTCATGCTTATATATATATATATATATAAATCTTATAATTATGCATTCAATAATGATTAACGATAAACAGATAGGGCCGTTAACAAGAAAGCAAAGATCATGATACTGCTCGAGAGAAAAAATGCAGGTTTCCTCGACAATGAATTAGAACCCATTGTTCCTTTGCAGCTGCCTCGTAAGGCATCCAAAAGCAGCATCTAATGTCAAAGAGAGCAGGGACTTAAATTGCAGTTGCAGTTGTGTTTTCTATCGCGTTGCGTTTATCGCGATTGAAGATATTACGGTCGTGCAATAACGGTTTCGAACCGCATCAAAACTACTATATTACAGCCAATATTCCAAAAATGAAAAAGTGTGCAAGCTCAACCCGGCCTAAGCCATGCACCCGACAATGTCTCCTTGCTCCCATCGCAAGCGACCCCATGAACTTGTCTTTGAAAACCACATAAAACTTACAACACGAAAAGATGCAAGTGATTTTTCCTTTTTAATTTTCATAGAAAACAAACAAGCAATGATGAGGAATCATGGAAAAATCTCGCGAGATGGGTAAATCGTGAAATGAAAGTTGTAAACCACGTGATTTGATGCATCAAAGTTCGTAGGCATCAGGGAAAAGCGATTGCTTAAACGACATTTTATGTAGTTCGTTTAATGGGCGTAGCTTTTCGTAAGGGTGGAAAGAGAGTGACCGAGACTTCACTCTATCATGAAAATAAAATGTCAATATATGGTTTTGGTCCCTATACTTATTGGGTTTGAATCGTCTGCTATTATTTGACATAATATGATGATATACTTTTATCTTAAATAATTAACAATGTTAACTATTGTGATTAAAATTATTAAATGGATTTTTTTAATAAAAAAACCCAAATGATTTTTTAGGTCGCCTAATTTTATTAGTTTAGTTATTTTAGCTCTTAAAGTTTTTTGAACCAATCAAGTGGCTTCAGTGGTAAAAGAGAATATTGTTCTTCTTAGAGGTTCTAGGTTCGAGTAAATAATTTTGCTAGATGTGTGTGTTATCGATTGATTAAGAAAGTTCTGAACAAATACTATCTTGTTATCACATCCTAGATTATAACACTTAGATTTTTATTTTTGAATGTATAATAAGGATAGAATAGCGTTATTGTTTTGTTATGTTTAAGTCAATTTGACGGAAAAAATAAATGGTCGGGGTAAAAAAAAAACTCAATCAAAATTTAAAGGTTAAAATGATTAAATTAGTAAATTTAGAAAGCTAAAAAGGCAATTTCTGTTAGAACTGCTGATACACCCCATAACGCACCATAAAAAATAATCTGGCGATCTCTTTAGAGATCCAAATACGAGGAACGAATCGAGATGAATGAGATGAGAAATTACGAGTTAAAATTTAGAAAACCTGAATCTGAAACTGCATAGTTGTATTGTGAATCTAATTTCGTTCACACAATGTTGATTTCGAAGCTGATACTATAGTTTCTCGACCTCTATGCAATTCACCTGATTGAAATGAACGATTTTAATTCTTTTAAGTGTTAGAGATTTTTAACCCACAAGGCATAATACAACTGTTAGTCCTTATGCTTTTATTTTATATAGCCTTTAAAAATTTAATTCAACTTAAATTAGACTTTATCATATAATAATGTCTAGAATAATTTTAATATTACAAATAATGAGTGACATCTAGCAATACATCATTGTTACCTAAGTTACATGAAGTCATGGTTAACATAATTTTTCAATCCTTTTGTCTTTTTGTATCTAGATTGAACACAAATCATGAATCAATCATACTTGTATAGTCCATCTAATATTTCTTAATATCTTGATTAGACTATATAAACAAATAACTTTTTTTTGAAAGGGGTGTTTTGTATGACATTAGATAGATCAAAGCATACAAAACAAGGCACGAGAAAAGGGCCTCGCTGAAAAACTTTCGTAAGCCTAAATAGAGGAAAAAGAGTACCCCAAAACCAGTGCCAATTCGAAAACAAAAATCATACATTTTCTAGTCTCACTCAATTAAACGACCTAAGATATTACTCTCATTATGTAGGATGGACAAATGTTATGTTGATCACACTACATAAATTATGAGATGTCCATTATCAATGTTTATGGTGCAACTAGTTACAACATACATCTGCCTATATCAAAATATGTGACTCACACAATTGAGCAAATGATAATATTAAATCTGGAGATTCATATATGTAGTTATTATTATGAGCAATATTGTGACTGTCATATAATCATAGCAAGTAACTTAAATATGTTGTTCTTTAAAGTAATTAATGGTATTAATTATTTAAACTAACTAATTAGATAATACAAGTAAAGGAACATTTTCCAAATTAAAGCACAATATACTAAATACTTAATTAATCAAGCATAGCATAAGGATTAAAACCACAATTTGACCAAAATAATAAAGAGAGGGGGCTAAGCGGTAGAAAGAGACCTTTATGGAGGGAGTGAAAGCGAGAAAGATTTGTGTGAGCTTTTGTTTATATATGATGCATTGGATCCTACGCCAAAGTGGGTTCTCAAAGCCTCTATTTCTCCCTATGTCTTTCTATCAAAGCAAACAAGTTTGAGAACCAAATTCCAAAGAAAAACTGAGAAAAAAATCAGTGAACAGTCGAGGAAGATGATGATGTGATGAATTAAAAACCCTTTGGCATTTTCGTTTCCCTGTCGTCAATATCAGCATTCTTTCTTGTTTTTCTAGGCTTTTCATTCCTCAGTGTTCATGCTAGCTGTTACTTTTCGCCTTACCTGATCCCCTCTTATCTTTTATCCTTTGTCTTCGATCCTAGGTTCATTTAAGACTTTGGGGTTAGTTAACTTCAACGTTTGTCTCGTTTCCTTCATGCACTCGAAAAATTAAGGCCATGGAACTCAGTTTATTGGTTAGGCCTCCTTCAGAATTCCAAGAAGATGAGTGTCAAATTGCATCCAATTTTCAAGATGTTATTGTCGACGATGATGATGAGAGTACTCAACAACAACAACAAAAACAAGAGTTGGTACTAGATGAAGATGGAGAAAAAGGGAAGCTGAAATTGCCATGTTCAGGAGAATTCAACGTTGGTGAAGATGGAAACGATGATGGGTTCAAGACTCCAACTTGTTTGGGTCAGAGAATTCCAGCCAGTCTCAAGTGCCCACCTGCACCAAGGAAACCAAAATATGTCCCGATTATATCATCAAAGCGAAAAGCTGTTCGACGGAGAATCCTACTTGATTTGACGAAAGAGATGGAGTGCTTATTCCCTCCAGCTCTTCTTGCAGATCTAGGGAACAAGATTAAGAAAGTCAGACAAGGAAGTGACTTCAAATGATAAATAGAAATTTCATGATGTTTCTTTGTTTTTATTATCCAAGAATGCGCAGCTTCATTTACGTTTTGGGTGTTTTTAACACAGAAGCCAGATCTAAAAGCATATAAAGGCTTTGCCAAAAGAAGATGAAAGCAAGTAGTTTTAATGAATGAATCGACATAATGGGTTCTTTCTTTTATTTTGGCTGCACTTAACCAGCTAAGAGGCAGAAGAAATGGATTTGAATTGACTTTGTAATTTGTGATTGGAAGAAAACATTCATATCCATATTCAACCTTGGTTTTACCAGAGGGTGAGGTGGGATATCCCTCCTCCTGGTGACAGTAAATTGTAGAGGGAAGAGAAAGATGTAATAAATTTAAGCTACTTTGTGTCCCCTCTTTGCCAACTACAACCCCACTCTTGATGTTCCCAATATACGTATTCATTGCATTCCCCATTTTTATATATCATACGACGGCAGATTCTATTCACCAGCTATGTTAATGGAGCATTTTATTTGAATAATGCTAACTTAATTTATATATCTGATTAAAATTCTTCTTAATTTTAAATAGAGAAAAAGAGTACATATAATCGGACAATACAAACCTACTCCAACATTACAGACACAACGCTAACATCAACACGAGTAATGACAGGAAAACGCCACTTGAGTCTTGAGTCAATAAAAAAAAAAAGCCAAACCGCTCCAAAGAGACTGAAATACGGTTGCTCTTTGGGAAGGAATTAACCTCACCATTCCAACTTACCCACTAACCATTCCTTGGGAAGGAACAAAACAAGCTCCAATTTGACAGCAAGAACTAGCATAATCGAACTCCACACTTCCAAACCACTGCAGCATGTCTTCAAACAATATCCGCTCCACATGAGGGTCAAAATCAGGATAAAAGGGATTCAACGCTTGAAGAAGCGACCACCCACGAGGCCATGAGCGGCTACAATTCTCAAACTTGAGACAAAAGCAGTCTCAAACACAAGCGAGAGATCACGACAGCTAATAGATCGGGTCAGAAAGTAACAATAGAGTCTCCCTTGAATAGTCCAAAACATCCTCTTGTTGACAATTCTAAATTTCAGAAATTATCAGATTTAACACGGCTTCACCAAACAATTAAGATAATCACCACCACTTGAGAACCCATTGATCCTATAAATTCCAACATAACATAGAACCATGAGATAAAATAACGCTCAAGAAAATTACTTCCCATCCAAACCGTGGACATTGTTCGAAACAACAATGCTCTACTACCATTAATTAAAAGATCCATTGAACTGAAACTTCGACCAACCCCAAAAATTAAATCCCCTCTGAATATCCTCAGAATACATCATCACACCAAGCCAATCAATCCATCTCCCTGGGAAACAAGGCAACCACCCTTAAAAAGCTTATTTCACTTTAAAATAAAATCGACACTTCTTACCATTAAGCTACGAAGGGGAGCTTTTGAAATAACATTCCACCAAATTAACAGTCCGAGACTTCAATCAACACTCGAACTAGAAAATCTCAATCAATCCCACAACTAAAACACACAACGCATAAGACCGCCACTCTCAAAAATGGGTTTTCATTTGGTATGCACCAAGCCATTGATAAACAGAAGCTGAGATCAATAACCCTTATTTGCATCAATAGATCACCACAAGCAAAACAAACCAACATCATAGACAATAAAACAATGTTGAGACAATAACCAATGGAAGTAGCCTTACTTCTCAAGAGAATAAACTTCCTGCCCTATCCATGTTAAGGAATCATTACCTCATAAGCATAACATCTTCTATAATAAGAATTATCACAGCCATCAATCAGAATCAAATGCAAAGCAAAGCACACCAAAAAAGAAGACTACTCCACATGGAAATCAATTTTAAAAACTGAATGAACACCACCTCTCAATCATGTCAACTCTTTAGAGCAAACATTCCTTACGTCTACACTCTCCTATATCTTTTCTTTTTAATTACTTCCAGAGTGACAAGCTCCTCAATCACCTCCATATCATCCCCTTTCACCCGAATTCTTTTCACCAACTCTATTAATATGAAATAATACATTTGACACTAAAAGATAAAAATGTATCAGACGCCTTGAGGAAGAATGAGAGGAATTTTAGCACGAGAACACCCTTTCTTCGATAAGGACTTCAATGCTCTTCGAGTTGGATGAAGTCTTCTACAATATCTTCTTTGCTACCTTCAAAACGAATGATGTGGGCCAAGTCTTGAAAGGCCGTTGCACGTATGACTGGAATTGGCTGGCATTAGCGACATTGTTGTCGACAGTGCACTGCCACACCGATGAGGCCTACGTGCACGATTGAGGAAGTTGACCCATTAAAAAAAACCCCATAAAGTCGAGTCTTTTGTTTGGATTTTAGCATCATATGATCTGGATACTCTCTAATGCAGAATCAACGCACTTCAAAATAGCATGATCTTGGACCAAAGGTTTTACAATCCCTCGCCCACTTTAATAGCATAATCTGTCAAAATTGTTACCTTGATTCAGCTGCTCCCTTGAATCTTGATCAACATTCTCAATATTGTATGGATATTGAACCGACCATAGTGGTTAAAGAAAATATTAATTTTTAGTGGTATTGAGTTCGAGTAATTACGCCTGCAGGATGTGTGTGCGCGTTATCAATGATTAAAAAAGATTTAAATCACCCTAGATTATTCAAAATTATATATATATCTATTGAATTCAGTGTTGTTTCGTTGGAATCGTTGGAATCAACAACTCGTACAATGTTTTTAATAACAAATAAAAAACAATTAGATTTTCAATTGATTAGTAATGTGCATTATGATTTTGCTTCAGCTGTGAAAAATATATTTCTGCTATTATGGGTGAAAGAGTTTTAGTTCGAATCATTGAGTTGAGTCATATGCGTTTGTATTTCATAAATAGTATAAAAGTTTGTTTCTAAATTATTAGTAAAAAGATTATTACAAAACGAAGATATTAGCCTTGACTAGAAAATTTAATAAATTAATTAATTAAATAAAAATGACATAATTACTATGCCATGTAATTCATTGTCTTAAAATTAATTTTATTTGGATTAGTGTAATTCTAAAATAAACGTTGTCTACAAGGTTAATACAATCTTTTAAACTTTATAAACTTAAAATAAATAAAAAATGAAATTTATATTGTGTTGCTATTTTTGAAGAAGAAGAATGAAAAATATGAAAAAAGATAAAAGAAGAGAGAAAATTTTTAAAAATAGATGATAATAGGTATATCAAATAGGGAATTGGAGTTTGGAATTTGAAAAGAAAAATATTGGCAAGTCAATGAATAAAACGAGATGAGGATTATAAAATCTGAACCGGTTCTAATATTTTTTTAAATTTTAAAATACAATTGTATTTAATATTGTATCTTTATTTATATTATTCAACAATTCTCACTTAAATAAATAAAGTAAATAAAAATTCTATAACGTTCGTCAAGCGTAGATAAGCACCGTTAACGATGAGCACCATTAAATTAATTATAAAATATTAATTATAAAGTACTAAAGTATAATTGTAAATTAGTTAAAAATCTAAATGTAATTTAATTAAAATATAATATTTATAAAACATTGGTTTTTAGGGTAAATTATACCATTGACCACCCAACTATTTACCCCTTTTACTTTAACCACCAATTTTTTAATTTTGTCAATTGAATCACCTAACTATTTAAATCTTGTCAATCAAGCCACCTACCGTTAAATATTCACGGAGGAGATGATGTGGCAGTTAATAAAATTTATATAATTATGCATTTAGTCCTCGTTACTTACACATTCTATTAATTTGGTCTTGACTTTTAATTAATTCAATAAATTTAATCTTCAATCAGATAGTGTGTCACTATATGATTGAATAAATATAAAATAAATTAATTCAATAATCGCTACTGATGAGGTTTGAACCTAATACGTGATGAGAGGAAGTAAACGCCCCAACCACTGGGTTGCACCATTCAAATGACAAATATATCACGACATAATATATATAGTTAATGGCAATTAAAAAAGGGAAAATTACCTAATAGAAACTCCAACATGAAATAATTGAATAATACGATAATATGATATATATACACAAATATTATAAATGATTAATATGTGAATGTATTTTATTTATTTTTAAATCATTTTAATGAAAAATAAAAATAAATTAATTTTAATATACTATAATTGAAATATAACGAAGGGCTTCGTTGACTTAGAATTTTCCTGATAGTTTATATCCCGATTAGAGTAAGAATTTTATATTTTATTATTTATTCATTATATATTTGAAGAAAATTTTAGGGGAAACTTGATTTTATTGAATTATTCTATTTTAAAATAGAGTTGTTAAATAATATTAGAATCCAATCAACGCTATAATATTTTAAAATATAAGATATGATACATTCAGTTCAATAAAATTAATATAATGAAGACAATTTATTAATTTAAAATATATAAAATGATACATTTCAATTATAACATATTAAATTCACTTTTTTTTTTTGCATTAAATGTGATTTAAAATATAAATAAAACATATTATTTATTAATCAATTATAATATTTGTTTATATATATATATATATATATATATATATATATATATATATATATTTTCATACAATTCAATTATTTCATGTTTGAGTTCTTATAAGATCATTTATTACCATTAACTATATTATAAATTATATAAATTATGCTTTGTATACTAGACAAATTTAGTGGTTAAGATACTTAATTTTTCGGTTTGCATCCCATGTTCAAACCCCACCAATAGTAGTATTGATTTAATTTATTTTACATTCATTCAAATTGGTGACATGTGGCACTATTTGATTGGATGAAAATTTTATTAAATAAAAAAATATTAAAAAACAATCACACAGTGACATATATCATCATCGGATTGATAATTAAATTTATTGAATTAAATAAAAGTTAGGATCAAATTAATAGAATATGTAAGTAATGAGGACAAAATGTATAATTATACAAATTTTATTAACTGCCACATCATCTACTCCGTTAATATTTAATGATAGGTGGCTTGATTGACAAGATTTAAATAGTTAGGTGATCCAATTGATAAAATTGAAAAATCGATGGTTAAAGTAAAAGGGATAAATAGTTAAGTGGTCAATGGCATAGTTTGCCCTAAAAACAAATGTTTTATAAATATTGTATTTTAATTAATTTATATTTATATTTTTAACTAATTTATAATTATATGTTTAGTAATTTATAATTTAATGTTTTATAAATTAATTTAATGGTGTTCATCCATACTTGTCGAGCGTGGCAGTATCATCCTAAAATAAAACATGTCAATTGAAGAGTTTTTTAGATATTATAAGCTTTATAATTTAATTTAGGCATTTTTATGTTCTTTTATATATTAAAGTAAATATAAGATTTAAAATATTATTTTAAAACTAAAGTTTTATTTTCAAAATTAAAAATATAAAAAAATATTTGAATGTATAAATCCTAAAAAGAATAATTGTTAAGGAAAATTTTATAACGTTCGACGAGCACCACTCAGTATTACTAATGATGAGCACCATTAATTTAATTTATAAAAATTTAAAATTCTAAAGGAGTCAACGTATAATTATAAGTTATTTACAAATATATTGGTAAATTCTTTAAAAATAAAATATTAATTACATTATTTTCCATAATCTTTTTCGGGTAAATTATACCACTGACCACCTAACTATTGCCCATTTTAATTTTGACCACCATTTTTAAAATTTTGTTAATCAGGTTATCCAACTATTTAAATGCATTCAATCAAGCCACTTGTCGTTAACATTTAACGGAAGTGCCGACTTGATATTTAATAAAATTAGTATAATTACATATTTGATCCTCAATATTTATAAAATCTATCAAATTGGTCATAATTTTAATTTAATTTAATAAATTTAATCTCTAATTAGGTGGTGACCAAATTATAACCAAAATGATAGAATTTATAAATATTGAGGATCAAATATGTAATTATACCAATTTATTAACTGTCACGTTAGTACTTCCGTTAAAGGTTAACATCAAGTGGTTTGATTGAATGCATTTAAATAGTTAGATGACCTGATTAACAAGATTTTAAAAATGGTGGTCAAAATGAAAATGGACAATAGTTAGGTGGTTAATATTATAATTTACCCAAAAAATTATGGAACATAATGTAATTAATATTTTATTTTGAATAATTTAACTTTAGATTTTTAACTAATTTATAATTATACGTTTAGTCCTTTAGAATTTTAATTTTTTATAAATTAAATTAATTTTGCTCATCGTTAGTGGTATTCAACGGTATTCATCGAGTGTGACATACTTATCCAATTGTTAAAATGAAGTTGGTCACATTTTTATCGAAAATAGTAAAAGAAATATTAAAATTCAATTTTTTATTAATTTGAGATAAATATAAAATAATATATATTCAAAGATAACATTAAATTATTTGACATTTAACGTTTATACTCTTAATATTCATTGTACTCGAACCTAAAATCTTAAAAAAAATAACAATAATTTATTTATAGCTCATATGTCTTGTTTTATGCTTAAAAATGTTCTAAAAATATGTTAAATGACACATTTTAAGAATAAGATTCACGGTCGGAGTTCACTCTGTCATTTCTGGGAATGCATTTTCTTCTTTCTTGCTGTTCTTAGGAGGAAGAAGAAGTATTCTATCCATTCTGCAAAGCGAATCTGCCACAATCATAGCCATGTTACTTTATGATGCTATTGGGACTTGTTTTACACCAATTACTAAATCTTACAACTTTGCAGAAACTGAATCATCCTACTCAAATACCAAATCTTCTTTCCAATACAAAAAAAACTAAAAAAATGTTAACTATTGCCGTAAAGTCGGAGGGGGACCTTGAAATTGTCTGGTGAGGACCACAATTTCTGCTTTTCAATTAGATCACCAGATTATGAGGATTAAACATTGAAGATTTGGGTTTTTCCTTTTGTGTCATAACATTGAAGATATAGTGAAAAACAGCAGTTCATTGGATTCCTTGAGACCCCTATCTTGTGTGTCCTAGTAACTTAAAAGCTTGGGCTAACATGGTGTTCTCTGCAACAAATGTAAAGGTAACATACTAGATTCAGAGTCAGATAATCAGAGAGTTCTTATTATTCATTGCTAATATGTTCCAGACCCAAATATTTTGGGGTAAATTTGCAACTTTGAATGATTAAGGGAATCTCTGTTAAAGTTCTCAGTAACCTGTATGGCTTTTTAGTTCTAGTATATAGTTGTTTTCACCAAGATCAATCAACACAAATATCCATCTTCAAACGTACAAGGTCAGACACATCATAATACATGGCTCAACAGGTAATGTTTGTCATCTCTCTTGTTCTTTTGGATTACTCTCTCGTGGCTTCTTTTCCGAATTCCTCTTTCGTATTATAATTGCGGGTCTATGTTTTTTTTCTTATAATTTTCTCTGATAATGTGTCTACCTCCTGTTTGTCATATTGCCTTTGTTTCCCATGACCGTACAGGAATGATGAGTTTTCTCTTTCTTCTTCCTTCATTTGACGTTGATTGTTTGGAGGGTACACTGAAATCTTATTTCTGAATTGATTTGATTGTAGGAAGATGGTTGGCCCCTTGGATTGCAGCCTCTGAATGTGAAAGTTGGGGTATCAGCATCATTCAATACTATACTTGAAGATACTATTTTTTTTATCCATATTATTATTATTATTAATATTATTATTATCATTATTAATATTATTATTATTATTATTATTAATATTATTATTATCATTATTAATATTATTATTATTATTATTATTATTAATATTATTATTATCATTGTTAATATTATTATTATTATTTTTTATTATTATTATTATTATTTTTATTATTAAATATATTAAATACATATAAATTACAAACCAATTACAATTAAACCGGCCCAGTTACAAACCAACTGAAACCGGTCCAAATCCAACCAGAAACCCTAAATATTTGGGTTTCCAGTTAGGGTTTCCTAACCCTAATCATCCTCAGCCGCCTCATCACAGCCGTTGGATCTGGCACGATCCAACGGTCCACATGGCTCCAGAGAGGAACCCTAGGGTTTGATACCCTAGGGCCACGCGGCTGCCGACAGTCTTCTCGCCGTCTCCGTCGCTGCCACGTCCCGAATGAAGGCTCCAGAAGATCATACCAGCCGTCCATGCAAGGCTACGGGGTGAGTCACCACTGGTAGTCCGGTGACTCACCGAAGCCCCCTCTTCGGACCGGTCCGAGATGAACACCGGTGGTGGCTATAAAAGCCACCACCCACCTGCGAAAAAAAAAGAAGAGGGAGAGACAGCAAGAAGAGACAGAGACTGAACCAAAAAGAAAAAAAAAGGAAAATAGAGAGATATAAAACTACCAACGATCCCAACAGAGCAAAAAACAGAAAGAAGAAGAGAGGGGAGAAGCTTACCAAGGAAGCCTTGACCGTCGCCGGAAACACTGAACATCGCCGGAGAACCGAAAAAACCGAAGGTATATTTATAGATCTGCTCCGATTGGGAGCCATTTAAAGAAAAAGAACATCGGAACCGTCCTTAGGACGGTCCGATCTATTCAATGGTATCAAAATACAATTTTCCGGCCACCGGATACGGTGGCCGGCGGTGATAAACACGGCGGCACACGGTGGCCGACCGGTGACCGGCTTCCCTCCGGTGAGGGAAGCTAGAGAGAGGCGAGAGAGTTTTTTAAACTCTCTCGGTTTAGAGAGAGAGAAGGAAATGAGGAATGAAATGGTTGGCCCTTCGGGCCAGCCGGTTTGGGACTCTTATAGTCCTTCCCGAACGACGTCGTTTCGGGAAGGACTATGCGTGTAATTACAAAATAGTTAAATCCCTTCCGCAGTCCTTCATATTTGTAAACTTTACATTTTGGTCACTAAACTGAATTTATAAGAATTTTAATTCGGTCTTTGAATTTTAATTTTATTCATTTTAGTCTTTTTAATTAAAATAATATATTTAGGATAAATGACAGATTCAATCCCTTAATTTTAATAAATAATTTTTTAGTCCCTAGTTCATACTTTTAATTTATTTTATTATAAAATTTGAATTTTAGATAATTTTATTTTGGTCATTAAATTATTAAATTAGAAAAAAAATATTTAATCCCTATAATTTCAATTAATTAGGAATTAGATTTAGTTTTATTTTATTCATAATTTAGTTATTTTTTTATATGTTTTCATTTTATTGCTTAAATATATTGTTTAGTGATATTTTTTTTATTATATTGTTAAATATTTTTATATATATTCATAAATATGCATATAAAATATTTTTTTTAATATTTGTTTTTTTTAATATCGAAGAAAAGGACAGTCTTAATACAACTGGATGTCCTATTCTGATATTTTAAAATTAAAAAGTAAACAATATTATTTAAATTAATATTTATCAATATCAAAGAAAAGAGCTGTCTTAAGGCACCTAGAAGTTCTTTTCGGATATTTTTAATAAATAAATATTTTTTAATAGAATTATAAATTAAATATATTTTTGCATTTTAATAGAGACAATTTATAATTAAAAAGTACCAATTTTGGGCGTTGTAGGGGTGCTAATCCTTCCCTAAACGTAACCGACCACGAATCCCTTTTTATTATTAAAAAGAACGAATTTTTGGTTATAAAACGCAGATCAGTTCATCTTTTAAATATGGTTTTCTTAAAAACTATTTTAAAAGAAAATTTTTAGGTATTCGACCTACCTAATCCAAAAGGTCGATGGCGACTCACAAATTATTCTCAAAATTATTTATTAACATCAATTTCCCTGTCAAATTATAATATTTCGTGCCCGGACGAAAACCGGTTACGACAGCATGGCGACTCTGCTGGGGACTGGTCAAACTTTTAAAAATTAATTATAAATTGTCTCTATTAGTTAAAAATTAAAAATTTATATATTTAATTTTTAATTCTTTCTTTTCAAATTTTTTATTTTTATTTATTTATTATTTTTATAATATTTATATGTTTTATTTGCAAGTATTTTATTTCAGTATTTATTTTTATGTCAAAAGTTTAACATTTCTCCTCACACACAACACTTGCATTGCATAACATAAAGCTCTATAATTGAGTTGTCCCTTTTAAGTGGGAGTGAAAGCGACGTCTTCGTGAGAATTTATTCTCCGTGTCAGACCTAGCAAGTAACTTTCGGAGTTCATATGCTCTATGTCTTCGTGAGAATTTATTCTCCGTGTCAGGCATAGAGAAATGTATCCCCTCGAATTGAACTCAATCCACTTTAGTCTGTAATGGACTAGGATTGAGGGTTAGCAACCCAAGGGGGGCACTAACAAGGACAATTCGGGTACCTTTACTCCTAGATCTGAAACCCTGCATATAAAAAAAAACCTTAGAAACTCTTCCAATCCGAAGTCATGCCGAAATTTTGTCCAAAATAGGTGTACACACAGGAGAAATGAATTCTGTCTTTCCTGTTAATCTATTTATTGTTTAAATTACATGTTTATTTAAATTATTTAAATTTAGAAAAGCATGTTTAAATTAAATAAATGTTATTATTGATTTTTTTATGTAAACTAATTTATTTTCTTTTTTGTGTTCTTTATTTTTCTGTTTGCATAGCATCATACAGGATAAAAGACATTGATCCTTGTGTTAATAGTCTCATTGGAAAACCTTCATCCATGGATAAAAAGGGTTCAAGTCAAGTAATTCTAAACTCAGAAGTAAGACAGTGGGCTGAAGATTTACAAAGACAAGAAGGAGATAGTCTGCAGGATGATTATGTATCTGACTTGGCCAGTTATGCTTCAGTTTCACTAAAAAGAAATGATCTGCAAGATTTGCGAGGTATTTGGGAAAGTTGGGATTCAAACAAAAAATTGCAGTTTTATCAGACTTATGGAGACATCCCATATCTGCTCTATGTAGAAGTTGATGATGAATTACTCCGAGCCCTAGTTCAATTCTGGAATCCAGGGTACAATTGCTTCACTTTCAATAAGGAGGACTTGGTCCCTACTATTGAAGAATATACAACTTTGTTACATCTTGAAGGTGCTTTGGAGAGTCGAATATATTCAAAGTCAATTAAAACTCAGCCCTTTCGAGTTAAATTAGCAAAGATTGCTGGGGTACGAGAAGAAATGGGTAGCATCCCGTACAAAACAAAAAGGCGAAAGCGAAGGCATTGCTTGGACCAACATCAGGGAGCTTATTCAGAGTCATCCAGACGCTAAAGTACGATTCGATCTATTTGCTCTGGGTATATATGGTATGGTCATCTTCCCAAAAGTATTGGGATATATTGAAGCTGCAGTAGTAGACTTGTTTGAACAACTACCAAAGAAGATTAATCCTGTTTCTGCCATCCTAGCAGAGACCTTCAGATCATTAAATGCTTGCAGAAGGTTAGGAGGTGGACGATTCTCAGGGTGTACTCAGTTATTATATGTTTGGATCCGTAGTCATTTCTGGAGAACAGAAAAGGTTTCATACCGACGCTTCAATACGGATTACTCACCATTAAAAGAATTTCTGGAGCAGGAATGGCCGAAAGAAATTAAGAAAGATATGTGGATTAATGCCTTTCGAAATCTGCAAAGCAATGACATTGTTTGGCGAGCCCCGTGGCAAATACAAAGGGAATTCTTTTACAGGTGTGGTGATTACAACTGGGTAATGCTGCTCGGATTATGGGGAGGAATTGGATATGCACCACTGCTGGTTATAAGACAGTATGAAGGTCGTCAATTTGTACCTGTCACTGTTGGATTACAGTCATCTGAGTTCGCATTCTACAGCAAAAATTATAAAAGAAACATCATGGAAGCCGTTACAGCTTGGAAAACAACTTTTTGTATTCGAGCTAAAGCAGCAAAGGAAATGCTAACTCCTGATTATGAAGAATGGAGATCTATCAGAAAAAACGAAAATATTCCTCTACCAGATCAAAATGAGGATATTCCTATGGAAGATCACATTAAGGTGGTTCCATCAGAGATTGAAATCCTGAGAGCTGAGTTTGAAGCAGAAAGAGAAGGTTGGTCGAAAGAGTTAGATCAAATGAGACAAGATAAAGCTATGTTGGGGGTTGACATTGACTTTCATTCATCACAATGTGCAATGTTGAGAAAAGATAAAGAAAAAGGTGAGGATGAGTACAGAGCCTTACAGAAAGATTACCAGGAGTTATATAAATCTCGAAAAGCATCAGGACCCAGCCAATCGACGGTACAGCTGACCAGAGAATTGAACATTGAGAAAAGACGAGTTGAAGATCTGAAAGGAAAGAATAGCCGTCTACTCAAAAGCCTGGAAAAAGGAAAGCAAAAAATGGAAGATTTCGAGGTCGACAGAAGAGAGCGAATTATAAAACACAAGGCTGAGCATCGCAAGATCATGAATGAAATGCAAAGAGAAAAAGATCGAGCCAAAGATTTAGAAGAAATGAAGAATGAGGTTGTTGATAAATTTGAAGGTGAGAAAAATAGCATGTTCAAGGGATTTGAATCTGAAATGAACCAGTTGATTGCTGAACTTGAAGTCAGAGGCCAAAAGATGGAAGAATCCAATATTGAAAAGGAAAAATGGGAGCTGGAAAGGAAAAATTTTAATACCAGACTTGAGGTAGAACAAGAAGTGGCTAGCAATTGGATGCAAAGATGCAGAAACAAAGATGTTCAAATCCAGAAGCTTAATCAAAGAATGCAAGAAGCACGAACAAAACTTGAAGAGGATCTGGATCAGTCTAGAAACAAAAACTCAGAATTTAATGCTTACATTTCGCAACTTGAAGAATCATTGTTTCAAGAAAAGGTTCGTCTAGGACCTAATGATCTCAAAGAAAGTAATGAAGAAAATGCTTCAATGCGAAGACGCATTAGAGATCTTGAAAAAATCCTGCACAATTGTCAAGTCAGAATCACTGAGTTAGAGCAAACTCTTGAAGGAACAAATGAACAATGGCAAAAGTCAACCGAGTTCTATGTCGAAAGAAGTGAAGAAAGAAGTAATATGGTGTTCGAGGCCATGGTTCAAATGAGCGAGGTTGCCAGATATGTTGGGGAACTAGCTATTGAAGCCGAAATAATTGAGCATCAAGTTGATCCAGTTTCTAAGTGCGGAAAGAAGGTGTCATGGTTAATGAAGGAAATTATAGAGCTTAATAAGAAAGCTATGCCTTATCTGTAGTTCTGAAATATTATAAAGAAACTTTTGTATGCCGATGAAAGTTGTTCTATGACAGTTGACTTTTTGGGATCAATGTTTTTTTTACATACATGCATTTTGCATACATTCATCATTCATTTCATAATTTTCGCTATGATTTATTTTATTAAGATAAAAATTCATTAATTAAAATTTGAAAAAATAATATAAAAGATTTTTCAATCGCAGTTACTCTGGCCAAAAGAGAAATACTACATCACTACGGTACTAGACAAGCCACTAAGAGAATTATGGAGGATAAAATACAGCGTATTGAGGAACAGCATCATAAAGAACAAGAAGAAATGAGAATGAAGCTGGAAAAAATTGAAGCCAGCATTGCAAATTCACAAGACAGTATGATGAAGAAGATAGAGGACATGTTTAAAAGGCAGGCTATTATTGGAAAAATGCCTGAAAATCCTGTATCTTTTGACCAAGAACCCATATATCCTTTAGGTTTTCCATCAGAACCAATTTATCATTCTGGTACTACCCCTATACAAATCAATGCTCGTACATCTGCATTACAAGAAGTCAAACCACATGAAGATCAACAAGTGGATCCTGCATCTTCAGGCAAAAATCCACTTATATCAGATGTGAAAATAGGGGATCTCAATACTGATCAGTTGATCCCAGATTTAAATGAGCTGAATGAGAAACAAAAAGTAAATGAAGAGCTGACCAGACAGATCAAGAGCTTAGAAGAACGAATGAAATCCGTGGAAATAACTGAGTCATTCTATGGGTTTGATGCTAGTGAGTTAAGTTTGGTTCCAGACCTAATCCTCCCTATCAAGTTCAAAGCTCCCGAATTTGATAAATATAATGGTACTACATGCCCTTCATCCCACATCACTATGTTTTGTCGAAGAATGGCAGGATATGTGAAGGATGAAAAATTATTAATTCATTGCTTCCAGGATAGTTTGACAGGACCGGCTTTAAAATGGTATACTCAATTGACCAAAGCCAATATTAGATCCTGGAAAGATTTGGCTAAAGCATTTTTAGAGCAGTACCGCCATGTGACAGACATGGTCCCTGATAGATGGACTCTCCAGAATTTGGAGAAAAAGAATAATGAAACATTCAGACAGTATGCCCAGAGATGGCGTGACATTGCAGCCCAAGTTCAACCACCTTTGTCAGAAAAAGAGGCCACAGTAATGTTTGTCCATACATTGAAGGCCCCTTATTTAAATCATCTAATGGGGAATGCAACCAGAAATTTTGCAGATTTGGTCATTTCTGGAGAATTAATTGAAAATGTTTTGAAAAGTGGCAAGATTGAATCGAATGATGGGTCTAGTTCCAAAAGACCTACATACCGGAAAAAGGAGAATGAGGTCAACAATGCCAATTCTTACAGCAAAGATTCATCGAAAAGTGTTACAATAACCCAGCCAAGGGTTAAGAAAGAGGAAACAAACACTAATCGAGCAGAGTCCAGAGGATCTCGAAAAGAAAATGAAAGGTTATCTTTTACACCTTTACCAGTATCATATGCAGAGATCTATGATTCGCTGTTAAAAGCAGATGTTATACGGCCCTACCCTTTGGTTCCCATGCAACCACCATTCCCTCCTTGGTATGATACAAAGGCACACTGTATTTACCATGAAGGAATTACAGGACATTCTATTGAAAACTGTCTAGCTTTCAAAAGGGTGGTTCAAAATTTGATCAATACTGGGAAGTTGGAATTCAATACACCATCCGCATCAAGTCATCCATTGCCAAATCATGGAGATAAAAACGTGAATGCAATTCAGGAAGAGAACAGAAAGAAAGCAAAGACTGACATTTCTGAAATTAAATCTCCGTTCGTTTGGATATTCCAACAGTTTTCTTTAGCCGGTATAATTCCACAACAATTCAGGCCAAAGCAGAATGAAGGCAAGAATTATTGTGAATATCATCAGGAGAAAGGGCATAAAATTCAACTATGTCCTGAATTTAGGAATTTGGTGCAAAAATTGATGAACAACAGAGAAATAGAATTCTTTGAAGACGAACCCGGGAAAAAAGAAGATGATGTTTGCTCATCAGATGATTCTAAACCAAGTCAAAGAATAAATGATCCTGTGATCATTAATGTGAAATCATCCACGGTGATTCCTGCACCAATAAAGCCAAAAGTAGTTATTACCACTCCTCTACCATTTCCATACAAAGATACCCGCAGGGTACCTTGGAATTATACTACTAATGTTTCAATGGTAGGAGGATCTGATTCTTTAGATAAAACAGAAGAGAAAATACAGAATTTGAGTACTACATCGACGTCTGAAGCAGTGGGCGAGGTCGGTTTCTTTACAAGAAGTGGGAGATGTTACTCTCCCGAAACATCCAATGCTTCAGAACAAGTGAAAGCAAAAGGAAAAGCCGTGACAATACCTCAGAAGGTATTTGAGGATGAATCCCTTCCATCATTCAATGAGCCTGTGACAGAAAAACAAGCTCAAGAATTTTTGAAATTCTTGAAACATAGTGAATATAGTGTGGTTGAACAACTACACAAACAACAGGCGAGAATTTCTATTCTTGATCTTTTGATGAATTCAGAAGCGCATAGGAATGCTTTGATGAAAATCCTCAATCAGACATTTATCCCCGAAGATATATCCCTCAATAAACTTGACAGAATTGTGGGACATATAGCCGCCGACAATTACATAACCTTCACAGATGATGAAATACCAGAAGGCGGAATGGGGTCAGTAAAAGCTTTAAACATCACGACACATTGTCATGGTCATGTGTTGCCAGGAGTATTGATTGACAATGGGTCTGCCCTCAATTTGATGCCTCTAGTTACACTTCAAAGAATGCCTCTGGATCAATCACACATGAAGAGTTATCAGAATGTGGTACGAGCATTTGATGGTACTAAAAAAGAAGTGCTTGGGAAAATGGAAATACCATTGTTAATCGGCCCAGTCGTGTACAATATTGACTTTGTGGTTATGGACATCCACCCCACATATAATTGTCTATTAGGGAGGCCATGGATTCATTCAGCAGGAGCCGTTCCTTCTTCATTACATCAGAAATTGAAATTTGTTGTTGATGGACAACTAATATGCGTCAGTGCTGAAGAAGAAATCATTGCGTCTGTAACAAGCGATGTTCCATATATCGACACCAATGATGAGGCTCTTGAATGCTCTTTCCGAGCTCTTGAATTTGTAAATGCAACCTTTATTGCAGAAGGAAGCAAAATTCCATATCCCAGACTGTCTGATTGCACCAAGATGACGGTACAGCAAACTTTAGGCATCGGAGCTAAAGCTGGGAGAGGTTTAGGAAAGAATCTTCAAGGGATTTCATTTCCTATCAGTATAAAGATGAAAAAAGACCGTTTTGGGCTAGGGTTTAAGCCCAATCTTCAGCAAAAGAACAAAGAGATGAAAAGAAGATGTGAAGACAGAAAGGCAAAATTGAAAGGAGGAGAAATCCTTTGGAAACACATGTCTTTCCCACAGTTGAGGACAACATTCAGATCAGGGGGAACAATTAATGTGGAACAGCAGCTTGTTGAAGCCTTTAAAGAAGAAAAGTTGACGAAAGATCAAGACATAGTTGAAGAAGCTATGAATGGATTATTTATCAACATGATCACGAATAACAACAAGACTGGCAAGTACTTGGATATGATTCGACCATGTCTTCCTGGAGAAACACTCACCAATTGGACCACTGAAGATCTTCCTATAGTTTTTAATATTAATGCAGAGTAATATTCAGAACTAATCTTTATGTTTAGCTCAAAAATATGAAAACTTTTTGTTATCTTGTAAAAGAAATTATGTTAAATATAAGGAACTTTCTTTAAAATTTTCAGATGGCAATCATTCTTTACATTTTATTACATTTATTTATTTCATAAATTTACTATATTCTTTCGTAAATATGTCCGATTTAAATTTGCAGGTGTCACAGTGTTAATAGCATGTTTATTCCTAGATTTAATCCAGTGATAAATTTAGAGCAGCCTATATGTCTGGAAGAGATCAATGGTTGTGAAGATGAACTGGAATGTGATATTCCTACTGAACTATTAAGATTGGTAGAAAAAGAGGACAAACAAATTTTACCACACAAAGAAGAGGTTGAAACTGTGAATTTGGGAACAGATGAAGAAATAAAAGAGGTGAGAATTGGCACTACTCTGACATTCCAGATAAAACAAGAATTGATAAATCTCCTTCAAGAGTTCAAAGATATCTTTGCATGGTCTTATCAAGATATGCCTGGTTTGAGCACAGATATAGTGATACACAAACTTCCAATCAATCCAGAATATAAACCGATTCAACAAAAGCTTAGAAGAATGAGGCCAGAAATGTTGTTACAAATCAAAGAAGAAGTAATGAAACAGATCAATGCAGGTTTCCTACAGGCATCTAAATACCCAGAATGGGTAGCCAACATTGTTCCCGTACCAAAGAAAAATGGGAAAGTTCGAATGTGTGTGGATTACAGAGATCTCAACAAAGCTAGTCCGAAAGACAGTTTTCCCTTACCCCACATAGACACATTGGTGGACAATACTGCAGGACACGCATGGTTTTCATTTATGGATGGTTTTTCAGGATATAATCAGATAAAAATGAATCCTGAAGACATGGAAAAGACGACATTTATAACCATGTGGGGCACATTCTGTTATAAAGTGATGCCATTTGGATTAAAAAATGCAGGGGCAACATATCAAAGAGCCATGGTAACTTTGTTTCATGACATGATGCACAAAGAGATTGAAGTATATGTAGATGACATGATTGCCAAATCCAGAACGGAAGAAGAACATATTCAAAATCTGAGGAAGCTTTTCCAGAGATTGAGGAAGTATCAATTAAAGCTTAACCCCGCAAAATGCACTTTTGGGGTAACTTCTGGGAAACTTTTGGGATTTGTGGTCAGCAAAAAAGGAATCGAGATTGATCCAGATAAAGTTAAAGCAATTCAAGATCTTCCACCACCCAATACAAAAAAAGAAGTTCGAGGATTTTTGGGAAGATTAAATTATATATCTCGGTTCATTTCTCAATTAACTGACAAATGTGATCCAGTGTTCAAATTACTTCGAAAGAACAATCCTGAAGTCTGGAATGAAGAATGTCAAGAAACTTTGGATATTATTAAGAAATACTTATCCAATGCCCCAATTTTAGTATCACCGATGCCTGATAGACCATTAATTATCTATTTGACGGTCTTCGAAAATTCGATGGGATGTGTACTAGGACAGCATGATGAATCAGGAAGGAAAGAAAAAGCTATTTATTATCTGAGCAAGAAATTTACTGATTGTGAAGTTCGATATCCACCAATACAAAAATTATGTTGTGCTTTGGTGTGGACTACTCGAAGACTCAGACAATATATGTTATACCATACTACTTGGTTGATATCAAAACTTGATCCTTTAAAGTTCTTAATGGAATCACCAGCTTTGACAGGCAGAATGGCTAGATGGCAGATGTTATTATCTGAGTTTGATATTGTATATGTCAACCAAAAAGCGATAAAAGGAAGTGTCATAGCTGATTTCCTGGCCAGTCGTGCATCAAATGATTATCAGCCTTTGAACTTCAATTTTCCTGATGAAGATTTGTTATGCATATCCATGAATGAAGAGGACAGAACAAATGATGAATGTGCAACTTGGAAACTTTATTTTGACGGAGCATCTAATGCTTTGGGACGAGGAATTGGGGCAGTGTTAATTTCTCCAGAAAATATTTATTATCCCTTTACAAGTAGACTGGAGTTCTTTTGCACCAATAATATGGCGGAATATGAAGCTTGTGTCATGGGATTGAAAGCAGCTATCGAAAGAAAAATCAAATCTCTCAAGATATATGGAGATTCATCGTTAGTGGTGTATCAATTACGAGGAGAATGGGAAACGAAAGATCCCAAATTATTGGAATACCGAAATTTTACACTCGAATTAGTGAAAGAATTTGAGAGAGTTACCTTCAATTATCTCCCTCGAGAAGAAAATCAAATGGCAGATGCTTTGGCTACATTAGCTGCTATGTTTCAGGCAAATAAGAAGGTTGATATGATGCCAATCAAAATGCAAGTGTATGAAATTCCTGCACATTGTTATAGTGTGGAAGAAGAGGTAGATGGTAAACCATGGTATCATGATATTCTGCAATACATCAAAAATCAAAGTTATCCACCAAATGCATCAGAAATTGATAAAAGAACTTTGAGAAGAATGGCTGCTGGATATTTTCTTGATGGAGAGATTATGTATAGAAGAAGCAATGATCAAATGTTATTGAGATGTTTAAATACCAGCGAAGCTCGAAATGTCATTGAAGAAGTACATAGTGGAATATGTGGAACACATGCAAATGGTCTTTCTATGGCCAGAAAAATAATGAGATATGGATACTATTGGGCTACTATGTACACTGATTGCATTGATTATGCTAGGAAATGTCATAAATGCCAAATATATGCAGACAAGATTCATGTACCCCCATCTCCTCTACATGTAATGACAGCACCCTGGCCATTTTCTATGTGGGGAATAGATGTCATTGGAGCAATCACACCAAAAGCATCGAATGGACATTGCTTCATTCTTGTGGCAATTGATTATTTTACCAATGGGTTGAAGCTGCTTCATATACCAATATTAAGAGGTCCACAGTCTGCAAATTCATAAAAAAAGAGATAGTTTGCCGATATGGCCTACCAGAGAGGATCATTACAGATAATGCTCTGAACCTGAACAACAAAATGATGACCGAACTTTGTACACAGTTCAAGATCAAACATGCAAACTCAGTGGCATATCGTCCAAAGATGAATGGGGCAGTTGAAGCAGCAAATAAGAATATCAAGAAAATCATTACAAAGACTACTGAAACCTACAAAGATTGGCACGAGAAGTTACCTTTTGCTCTATATGCATACCGAACTACTGTTCGAACATCTACTGGGGCAACACCGTTTTCTTTAGTCTACGGGATGGAAGCAGTCTTACCAATTGAAGTTGAGATTCCATCGCTCCGAATATTGAGAGAAATAAAACTGGATGAATCTGAATGGATCCAAGCTAGAGTTGATCAATTGAACCTTATTGAGGAGAAAAGATTGAAAGCTATTTGCCATGGACAGATGTATCAAAAACGGATGATGAAGTCTCATGACAAGAAAGTACATCCAAGAGAATTCCAAGAGGGTGATCTAGTACTAAAAAAGATCTTGCCTATACATAAGATTTCCGTGGGAAATGGATGCCTAATTGGGAAGGGCCATACGTTGTGAAAAAGGCCTTTTCCGGAGGAGCATTGATCTTGGCAGAAATGGATGGAAAAATTCTGAAAATCCAATAAACTCAGATTCTGTCAAGAAATATTATGCTTGAAAAAAAAAAAAAGAAAAGAAAAAGAAGAGAAAGAAAAAAAAAAAGGAAAAGAAGAAAAAGAAAAAGAAAAAAAAGGGTCAAGGTGAAAACCCGCAAAGGGCATCTTGTAACCAAAGGAAGGATTTGAGTTGAAAACCTGAAAAGGCGGCTCAAATGCAGGTTGATATTAGGCATCTGGCAATTGAACTCTCTTAAGATTTTGATCGTTTGGAAGAAGCTTCACATCTACAAGCATTTTGACAACGATTGAGATCTTCCAGACAAAGGCTTACATCATTACTCTAAGTTGTGTCAACTTGATTAATTTAGAAATACTTATGCTTATAATTTGTTGAGACATTTGAATTTTATTATTCTTATGATTGCCAGAACTTTGAATACAATTCTATCTATTTCAAGTTCAATTTATTTGAGATTCAATTTATTTTTGGAAATTCAATTTATTCTTTTCTATTGAATTAACATAATTTTGAAATAATTTAAAGATTTCTGAATATTACTTTATGTTAATATTTTTGAATACATGGAATACAAAGTAAGCAACTCATCACTAGCTTAAAGCCATGAACATCAAGATTGTTACAAGTGGTGCTACCGACAACGAGGTCGAATCCGCTAATTCTACTCATCAATTGCTCCAACCGATCACCATTCAGTTCTTGCACATCTGTTTTCAAAGATATACTAAAACAGTAGAAGATGATCTTTGTAGTACTGATTCCAGTAAAAAGAAACAAGACATTGATATCACTAGGAAACATGTTTCTATACAAATCCTTGTATATGGTTTTTAAGGAAACCTATAAGCATTTCCACCTCATCAGGTTCAAGTGGAGTAACTTTATTCCTTCCAACCCATACTAGATTCCATTTTCAGCACTCATCAAGAACATACTTCTGGACACTCGAAAGTGGCTCTTTGTCATAAGCTTCAAGAACATTACAAATCTTTTCTATCAATTTGGCACTTTTTGGTACATAGTTATAAACAAGTTCAACTTTGTTCTTGGATCCCATGAAGGCCATCACTTCTTTGTCAATGGAAAAGCATCAGAACATAGCATCTTCTAGAAGTGTTCTTTGAGTTATCTGATCTGGTTGATCATAACATAGCATCTTCTGGAAGTGTTCTTTGAGTTATCTGATCTGGTTGGACAGAACATAGCATCTTCTGGAAGTGTTCTTTGAGTTATCTGATCTGGTTGATCATAACATAGCATCTTCTGGAAGTGTTCTTTGAGTTATCTGATCTGGTTGGACAGAACATAGCATCTTCTAGAAGTGTTCTTTGAGTTATCTGATCTGGTTGATCATAACATAGCATCTTCTGGAAGTGTTCTTTGAGTTATCTGATCTGGTTGGACAGAACATAGCATTTTCTGGAAGTGTTCTTTGAGATATCTGATCTAATTGGATAGAATCAAGCATTGAATGTGGAAGATGAATTTGCCAATAGCATCTTCTGGAAGCGTTCTTTGAGTTATTTGATCTGAAGAAGTGCGTCAGCAGCTTTAGTCATTTGAGCAGCACATATAAAATTTATCAATTGATGAATCTGGACCACATTTCTACATGGATATTGAAGCTTCAGCATCTGAGAATCCCATTTTTGTCAAGTATAACAGTTTATTCTCCTCATCAGAATCAAAATTCAAGATTTCTTGGTATTAAAAGAACTATCGATATCTGTGAAATCATCTTGAAAGGTCATTTCATAATCAGATGAGTTGTTATCAGAATCAACATATTGCCAGAATGCAAGCTTTTCAAGAGTTTATACTATTGAGTTTTATTCTCAAGAGGTTTTATGACATTATATCTACATCTACATTTATCAAAGATGATAGATTCTTTGATTTGAAGAAGACAGATATATTGGGTTTCTACAATTGAAGAAATATTCAATTCACTCATCTGAAATCAAATAACTTAACATTCATGCATCATTTTAGGTATTTACAAAATAGGTGCATTTTCATTCATTTTCATCTATGTTGAATTTTTAACAGGAATTTCAAAGATTTTAGCAAAGATTTGAATTCATCAAATTGATGGATCATTCATTTTCAGAGGAAGAGTTCATAATGAGAAGAACTCGTCATCTGAAGAAGGAAGAAGAAGTTCATAATGAGAAGAACTTGTTCAACCTTTTGTTTAAATTCATCACTTGATGGATCATTTGTTTCCAGAGAGTTCATAATGAGAAGAACTCGTCATCTGAAGAAGGAAGAAGAAGTTCATAATGAGAAGAACTTGTTCAACCTTTTGTTTAAATTCATCACTTGATGGATCATTCTTTTCCAGAGAAGAGTTCATAATGAGAAGAACTCGTCATCTGAAGAATGAAGAAGAAGTTCATAATGAGAAGAACTTGTTCAACCTTTTGTTTAAATTCATCACTTGATGGATCATTCTTTTCCAGAGAAGGTTCATAATGAGAAGAACTCATCTGAAGAAGGAAGAAGAAGTTCATAATGAGAAGAACTTGTTCAACCTTTTGCTTGAATTCATCAAATTGATGGATCATTGTTTCCAGAGAGTTCATAATGAGAAGAACTCGTCATCTGAAGAAGGAAGAAAAAGTTCATAATGAGAAGAACTTGTTCAACCTTTTGTTTAAATTCATCACTTGATGGATCATTCTTTTCCAGAGAAGGTTCATAATGAGAAGAACTCATCTGAAGAAGGAAGAAGAAGTTCATAATGAGAAGAACTTGTTCAACCTTTTGCTTGAATTCATCAAATTGATGGATCATCGTTTCCAGAGGAAGAGTTCACAATGAGAAGAACTCGTCATCTGAAGAAGGAAGAAGAAGTTCATAATGAGAAGAATTTGTTCAACCTTTTGCTTGAATTCATCATTTGATGGATCAACATTACCAGGTAAAGTTCATAATGAGAAGAACTCATCTGAAGAAGGAAGAAAAAGTTCATAATGAGAAGAACTCATCAAGAGCCTATTCAACCTTTTGAATGACTCTATCACAAAAAAGAGGTCATCATCATCCCCAGCAGAAAGTTCATAATAAGAAGAACTTATTTAGAGAAAAAGAAGAATTTATTCAATATCTCCATAATGATCAAAGTAAAGTCAAATGGATAAAAAAAAATTTATTATCTTTTCATCTTTGCCTTATTCTTGTTAACACAAGAATGAGCAAAGAGGGGCAGCTGAAGATACTATTTTTTTTATCCATATTATTATTATTATATTATTATTATCATTATTATATTATTATTATTATTATTAATATTATTATCATTATTAATATTATTATTATTATTATTATTATTATTATTAATATTATTATTATCATTGTTAATATTATTATTATTATTATTTTTATTATTATTATTATTATTTTTATTATTAAATATATTAAATACATATAAATTACAAACCAATTACAATTAAACCGGCCCAGTTACAAACCAACTGAAACCGGTCCAAATCCAACCAGAAACCCTAAATATTTGGGTTTCCAGTTAGGGTTTCCTAACCCTAATCATCCTCAGCCGCCTCATCACAGCCGTTGGATCTGGCACGATCCAACGGTCCACATGGCTCCAGAGAGGAACCCTAGGGTTTGATACCCTAGGGCCACGCGGCTGCCGACAGTCTTCTCGCCGTCTCCGTCGCTGCCACGTCCCGAATGAAGGCTCCAGAAGATCATACCAGCCGTCCATGCAAGGCTACGGGGTGAGTCACCACTGGTAGTCCGGTGACTCACCGAAGCCCCCTCTTCGGACCGGTCCGAGATGAACACCGGTGGTGGCTATAAAAGCCACCACCCACCTGCGAAAAAAAAAAGAGGGAGAGACAGCAAGAAGAGACAGAGACTGAACCAAAAAGAAAAAAAAAAGGAAAATAGAGAGATATAAAACTACCAACGATCCCAACAGAGCAAAAACAGAAAGAAGAAGAGAGGGGAGAAGCTTACCAAGGAAGCCTTGACCGTCGCCGGAAACACTGAACATCGCCGGAGAACAAAAAAAACCGAAGGTATATTTATAGATCTGCTCCGATTGGGAGCCATTTAAAGAAAAAGAACATCGGAACCGTCCTTAGGACGGTCCGATCTATTCAATGGTGTCAAAAATACAATTTTCCGGCCACCGGATACGGTGGCCGGCGGTGATAAACACGGCGGCACACGGTGGCCAACCGGTGACCGGCTTCCCTCCGGTGAGGGAAGCTAGAGAGAGGCGAGAGAGTTTTTAAACTCTCTCGGTTTAGAGAGAGAGAAGGAAATGAGGAATGAAATGGTTGGCCCTTCGGGCCAGCCGGTTTGGGACTCTTATAGTCCTTCCCGAACGACGTCGTTTCGGGAAGGACTATGCGTGTAATTACAAAATAGTTAAATCCCTTCCGCAGTCCTTCATATTTGTAAACTTTACATTTTGGTCACTAAACTGAATTTATAAGAATTTTAATTCGGTCTTTGAATTTTAAATTTTATTCATTTTAGTCTTTTTAATTAAAATAATATATTTAGGATAAATGACAGATTCAATCCCTTAATTTTAATAAATAATTTTTTAGTCCCTAGTTCATACTTTTAATTTATTTTATTATAAAATTTGAATTTTAGATAATTTTATTTTGGTCATTAAATTATTAAATTAGAAAAAAAATATTTAATCCCTATAATTTCAATTAATTAGGAATTAGATTTAGTTTTATTTTATTCATAATTTAGTTATTTATTTTATATGTTTTCATTTTATTGCTTAAAATATATTGTTTTAGTGATATTTTTATTTTATTATATTGTTAAATATTTTTATATATATTCATAAATATGCATATAAAATATTTTTTTTAATATTTGTTTTTTTTTAATATCGAAGAAAAGGACAGTCTTAATACAACTGGATGTCCTATTCTGATATTTTAAAATTAAAAAGTAAACAATATTATTTAAATTAATATTTATCAATATCAAAGAAAAGAGCTGTCTTAAGGCACCTAGAAGTTCTTTTCGGATATTTTTAATAAATAAATATTTTTTAATAGAATTATAAATTAAATATATTTTTGCATTTTAATAGAGACAATTTATAATTAAAAAGTACCAATTTTGGGCGTTGTAGGGGTGCTAATCCTTCCCTAAACGTAACCGACCACGAATCCCTTTTTATTATTAAAAAGAACGAATTTTTGGTTATAAAACGCAGATCAGTTCATCTTTTAAATATGGTTTTCTTAAAAACTATTTTAAAAGAAAATTTTTAGGTATTCGACCTACCTAATCCAAAAGGTCGATGGCGACTCACAAATTATTCTCAAAATTATTTATTAACATCAATTTCCCTGTCAAATTATAATATTTCGTGCACGGACGAAAACCGGTTACGACAATACTCACTGCCTCTCCATCTTCCTCCTCAGATATAGACACAGAGGTCAGTCACTGACTCAATGGAAAACAAGTTTTGGTTAAAATATTTTGCTTAGATTACTAACTTTTCAATGGATCTTTGTCTTGGTTGTTGTTTCCCGGGTTGCTTTCCACATGCATGACTCATGACCCTTGATTGTATTGCCTTTTGGTCTCTTTCAAATGTTTTCTCCTCCATGAAATTGTACCAGAATATAGTGGTTTTTGATACCTAGGGTAGTATATTTTTTTTTAGTATGAAGTGATTATAAGATAATCTGTTTAGAATCTTTTTTAACTATCGATAACGTACATACACCTTGTACACATAGCTGCTCGAACCTGAGACTTCTAGGCTGAACAACGCTTTCTTTTACTAATATATCCCATAATGGGTACTACCTAGGGTGGTAAGTTTACAAGTGCTCTTTTTACAGCTCTGGTTTTGGGGATTGGGATTGGGATTGGGATTGTGATCTTGAGCCTTATTTTATTCAATTTCTACCATAAGTCTTTAATAATGGAGGCTGGAGTGTGCTGCTTGGGGTGCTTTTTTCTCTTCACAGTGGGGTCTTCAAGCGTTGAAAACTGCAGCAGGCAGCACTCAATAATTGCAACAAAACAATTGATGCCGGCATTACTTGTAACGTCCTGCTAGTGTCAGCAGCACACACTGAACATTACTGCTCCTGGATCAGAAATATCAGGAGGACATAATTGATTAAAAATGTCATAGATTCTTTTCCACCATGACATTGATATTATCTTAATTTTCTGACAGAAGGGTGACCTTAGATCTTAGAGTTAACTCATGTCTTTTTGTGTGCTCGACTTGATGTCATATAATTTACCAATAACAGTGCTAAGATCGAGTATAGATTGTTGAGTCCCATTGTCTTGCTTGCTTTGATTGCAGTTGACAGGGTCTTGTTTCCATGACAATTACATTACATTTGGGAGCTTAATTGGTGTTTCCAGCATCCTGGAACTGTCTAAAAGATCTGTAAGAGGGAAGAAAGCTGAAGCAAGAAAACAAAACCGGATCAACACCAAGAGATCGAAAGTTTGGGCCTTTTCGTTATGCTCGAGGGATAATGTCGACGTTGAGTGTGACAACATGATCGATGTACCGTCATCACTCGGTCACTTCCTCGAGGCGGAAAGAAGAGCTGCTAGTGGGATATAGGAGGAACCACAGTCCTAATCAGGTCCAAAACCTTAGATCATCTATATGAACAAAATGTTACCAAGTATGGCCTTACAACAAAGGTTTTGGTCTCATATTTTCTGATTAAGTTCCTTATGTTTTATGCAAATGGAAGAATCTGATTTCCTCTGTGATTCCTCAGTGGTTTTACTTGTTTTGTTTTCTTCACTTCTATTGTCGTGTTGCTTGAATCTTTAGCAATTATAGTTGATTATTTGATAATGGTTCGTTTAAGCAGGCCAACAACTTCCTCTGCCTAGGCCAAGCCCGCCCAGAATATAAATATATGTTGACAGGATATTCTATATATATTTTCTTACGGGCAAACTACATATTCAGTCACCCACATATTCATGTGGTTTTGTTTTATTTATACAATTTTTTTTTCAAAATCATATTCAATATTACATTTTCATTCCCTTAAATAATAAACAGAATTATTAATATAATATTTTTTTATTTCCTACCAATAATGATGTGGTATTACTTTATGATAACACACCAATGTCATTGTTAATTTTTTAACGACAAGTGATCAAAATAGAATTAAAATTTAATATTAAATTTAATTTTAAATAAAAAATAATTAAATGATCAAAACATGAACAAATTAGGGATGGGCAAAATGAAAAAAATGAAAAAATGATTTCATCACTTACACTTTATTCTAAAATTGTTGATTCAGGGGAAGGAAAATCAAACAATGTATTACAGTCAAATGATGAACACTCCCCTATTTTTAGCATTGTGGGGCCAACAGTCTTTGATTTGACTCTTTCCACGCCATGCTTTCAACAAAATTTCAAGCAGCAGCCATGGAAGAATGTTGAAAACATTTTTCTAACATTTTTGAAGAAAAATGAATTTATTTCCAAAAATATATTAATCTAATGACCCAATGCTACCTTTAGAATCTCAAGCAAACAAATATTACAACAACAATATGACCCCACCAATCCAACACCTGCAATTCCTTTGCTTATTTTGCCCTACAAATGGACCCCAAATTCTCCTTCTATATACCCTATGGATCCCCTCCCCTACTCTTTTAACTAAGCAGATAGCTGCCCCATTATCAAGGCTGCTTATCCATCCATTCATTTTCTGCACCGATCCTCCCCATCTTGTTAAATGAACCCACTGCAGATAAGCTCTTGAAACTACTGCTTCCCTCGCTCAAATTCTTTGACTTCCTCGGCTTTCTCAGCTTAGGGGAACTGACGTCGATCTCGTGATCGGCGACGTAGCAATCTTTATCTTAGCTACCCCCAATCGAACAATGGTGCTCCGACAAAAGGGGCACACCGGGGCGTTACGCTTGCGGTTGTGGGGTTCGGCTTGTTATGGCAGCAAAGGGCCAGTGTGCATTTTGCACACATTTGGTGGCCGCAATCTTGAACTTCAATTGTACAGACCTGCTCGAAGCATATGCAGCATACTTCGGAATCACTAACCTACATCGAAATAATTAGCCGGTGAATATATCAGTTACATTATTGCCAACTCCAAAGTGTTGTAAATAGTGAAAAACATGGTCCACAACCCTACTAAATAGTAGGATCAATGCAAAATTGGATATTATGGTGACTTTAGCATGTTAGAGTGAAAAAGAGAAACCTATGCACTTAAGATGTTTAATGGGAAAATCTATGCATTTAAACACAAAATAAGTTTCATGGGATAGGTATCAAGAAAAGACAATAGCTTTCATTCGTTGAAGAATCGAACAAAAACTTAATTAAGCTGAAAATAGAAATCGAACACATGGTGTTGGTTCCATAGTTTTACCTCGGAAATAGTGTCGTCTAGCCCGGATTCGGAGTACGAGGGTGACGGAGATGGAAGTGAATAACATATTTGTTTCAAGATGTTCTTTTCCCTTTCCCTGTTTGCTTCCATTAAGGCCTGTTCTAATAGTGATTTCGCCTCGCCGTTGAGCTCACTAATGAACTTTAAAGGTGCTGGCCAGACAAGAGGTTCAGCTGATGAAGGATTTAGCAGGGCGGCACATGCTCCATGTTTGTACTTAAGAGCAACTACATACGGTATTCTCCTGTCAGAAAATGAACATAACAATAGCAAGTTAAGCCAAAAGAAATATATATAAACACATATTACAGACGAAATAAGATATAATTAAACATGTATCGTATCATTATCACATATGGTAAGAAAAAAGAAGGAAAGCATCAAGGCCAAGGAATAGATTCCCACCACTTTACATCAGACTATGTAAGACAAAAGGATTGACTAGAATATAATGAAACTAAATCAGGAATCTCTCGAAATCATTAAACAAAAACATGAAGAAGAAAAGGTCTGCAATAAGAAAATAACGTAGAAATCCATACAAACACAGTTATATTAAACTATACCCAGATGCATCTCTTTGAAGACGATCGGCACCCCATGCTAATAACTTGCGGATACAATCGAGAGAACCACCTCTAGCAGCCAAATGAAGAGGGGTGCTTCCTGGAAAACTGAAAAACAACAAATTTTCAATCATTATATTCATTTGTAAAAGACTAATGCAAAAAAAAAATCAATTATAAAGGATAACTTCAGAAAAAAATTATTACCCATATCCACCAGTTGAAGCACAAACAAGAGCACCATTGTCCAACAGGATATCAACGCAATCAGACCGTCTTTTACGGGCTGCTAAGTGCAAGGGAGTGGCTCCCCTAGCATCTCTTATATTCACAAATCGTGCATATCCCCTGATTTTGATATCCAATCCAAATATATATATATATATATATATATATATAAGATCAATTAAAAAAACTGAGATCAATCAACCAATTAATCAAGAATAGATATTGAGAAATGAAGACAACCATGAAAAGGCAACAGGGCTAGATTGAGCAGAAGAGAGGATGGCTTGAAGGCAGTCAAAGTGACCATAATAGGCTGCATAGTGCAGGCAAGTTCTTCCATGGAGGGAATCAAACATTAAGATCTGAAAAAAGCATATATCAGATCATTCAATTTAAAATTATCTTTTCAACATGAAAAGAAAATAGATTGATTTTCAACTCCCAGGAATTTCAAAAAGAAAATAAAATAAAATGGCTTACATTGGCTCCAGCTTCAATAAGCCTCTCCACACAGGAGATCTTCCCATGCATTGCAGCCAACGTAAGTGGAGTCTGAAACCATTGACAAGGCAACAACAAAAAAAAAAAAAACTAAATAAAGATAATATATAAACAAAAAGAACTTAAAAGCTTCAAAAATGAAAATTACCTGCTTGTGACGATTCAGCACATCTGGGTTCACGGATTTCTCCAAAAGCATATCCAAAATCTACCAACGAATAAAGAACACACATTTGCAGATCAATGAATTGAAACCAAATACGGAAGTAGAAAGCTAAAAAGAGCCGAACATAATCCGAAAAGGCAATATTCAGAAAGCCTTCAAAGGGACTACCCAGTACCCACCTCGATCTGGCCATTGGCAGCAGCTATATGAAGAGCAGAATGGCGTTCATAAACAGTTTTATGATATAAAAGATTGGGTTCTCTCTTTAACAAAGATTCCACGGTTTCAATATCTCCAACTTTAACTGCACTGAACACTCCATTCTCTTGATTCGCCCCACAGCTCAACCCCTGACCCATCTTTCAAGAGAGAGAGAGAAAGAGAGAAAACTCTTCAGAATTACCTCTTTCTTTCACCACCGGTCGTCGGCGAGGCCCTCCGATAGCAGTTGGTGTTGTGTGGTGGTGGCCTGGCCTCTCGCTTAAATTTGGCAAAAGTTCTCATTTAAGTAGTTGCTCTTCAAAAGCGAATGAAGGGGAAGAAATAATTAATTAATTATTTTGTTTGGTACTATATACATTTCTTTTTTTTTATTATTGGAGTATTTTTTTTAGGGAGATCTAAAAGGGAAGATATCAACCGTTTATTACTTCGTTTCAGTGAGAAATATCCGTACGATCGGGAAGGGTAAAATGAAGATGATAAATTGGTTTATACAAATAATAATGATAATAAAATGTCCAGCCAATGAAATTGCAGCGTGTTAATTGGAGTTAAGGTGGTTTTGACTACGAGACGGCGTCGTTTTATCCACGATGATCATCTTTATTTTATTTTTACTTTCTTTTTCCTTTTTTTCTTTTTACGTATTTGGCTAATTATTTTATTGAAAAATCAAAATGCTTTTTTTTTCTTTTTAATTGTTAGGTAAGGAACAAGGGAAAGTTCGTAGATTTATTAAGATATAAGCCAATATATAAATTATCATGCTCATATATTTATCATGTTATCATCTTTTTTATTTTTTATGATTCGTTAAATGATATAATTAGATATATTCATATTTATCTTTTGTTCGAGTTTTTAATTAAAGTTGGTAGAGCACAAGGTTCTTAACCTTGAGATCGTGGGATCGAGTCTCACGGAGGGCATTTCATAATTCGGAGGTCTCTTACGGAAGCTGCTCTCAACCTGATGTTGGAGGTAGCCTACTATCTTACCTCTCCCTTACCTCATATATATATATATATATATGAGAAAAAGAAACAACCATTTTTATATATTTACATATATTTTATGCTTGTTTGAATAATAACAATTCAAGATCACGCTAAGAATGATTAGAATTTTCAAGTGAAGATGTTAATAGTTTGATGATAAAAATAAAATTGAATAATTAAAGGTGAAGAAGTTACTTTTGACGTAACAGAAAGAAAAATAATAAATAAAGTGAGAGAAGTAGAGTTGAAACGAGGGTAATTTTGTTCTAAAAGAATTTAATTTAATTTAAAGTTAATTTAAGATGATTTTAATTTAAAATATTATTATGTTTAACTTAAAAAATCATACAAATTTATTAATTTTTTTAACAATTTCTGCCTAGAGAGAGAGGGAATGAAGATTTCGTTACTAATAAGTACTATACCTACAACTCCAAGAAGATGAGATGTATCAATTGAGAACTTTTAATCATATACTTTAAAGATCGTTTATAATTTGAATCTTTTTCAACAAATCAGTTTGAAAAATTAAACTAAATGTATAACAGGTAAAATGTATAAGACGGTAGAAGTTTGATGTAAACGGTAAACCTAATTTAATTATATTCCTAACTCCCACATTTTACATAGTTTAAGCATGTTTTCGGCAAATCAGACCGAAGAAAAGCATTCCAATGAAGGGATTTGTTTTATTTATTTTCCTTTTTTTAGTCAATTTTTTAACACTCCAATCAAATAGTTTCAATGATAAAAATAAGATAAAATTGTCACTTTTACCCCTATAATAGACATAATTTATTATTTTTGCACTTATTGTATTTTATCATCAATTTAATATTCGAAATTACTCAATTACATCATTTTATACCATACCTCTCACTTAAAACCTTAAATTGAGAGTTTGGAGTTAAATGTTTAGGGTTATCAATATAAGGTTTTAAGTTATGAATAGGGTATAAAATAATATAATTAAATAACTTTGAAGGCTAAATTGATGCGAAAATATAATAGGAGCAAAAATAATAAATTATGTATACTAAAGGCAAAGTGGCCCTTAAGCCTAAAAACAATATTGTTCTCTTTAAAGATTTTGGGTTCGAGCAGCTACGTCTGTAAAGTGTATATTATTAATTAATTAATTAAAAAATTTCTATACAAATACCACCTTATAATTATCCGATACTATTAACAAATATTGTAAAATTGTATGCTAGGCAAATGTGGTTTTTAGCTAAATTAACAATTAATTCTTCCAAACTATCCATTCCTTTTTAACCAGCATTTCGAACCGTGGGGTAACGTCAAAAACTAAACAAAGTGTCACAAGTAAATTTTATTTTGTCATTTATTTTTTGAAGGGGATTACAGATATTTTATTATTTGTAGAGATTTCGAATACAATATTATTATTCTAAAGAGATTAAAATCAATATGTCGATGGAGTTTAAGAAGTGATTTTATTGATGAAGGGTAATATATTCTTATATTATCTTTAGCATGAATATATTTGATCGGTTGACTATGTTGTTTATCTTTATTTTCTCATATTCCTTTAGGTCATGAGTTTTAGACCTACAAGTAATATTCTTCTTCTTTTTTTTAAAAATTCAACAGAAACAAACGACCTTAGTACTTTTTATTTTATTTTATTAAAAAACATTAATATGAAGTCGTCTGAAAATATCCATCGTCCAATCTGGTTCAATAAAACAATCGATAGCGGAAACGATTCGGTAGGTATATCAAAAACCAAAATAGCTGATAAAATATATTATCTTGTAAATAATAAAACTTTTAGTTCAAATATCTTAATTTTAATTCAATTTGATATTAATGTCAAGTCCATTCAAACAAGTAAAGGTCCAAAGTTTCATAATTAATTAATTTAGATATTTAACGTTATTTTAAAAAAATATTTTATAAATAATAAAATATATATTTTAAACATGGTATTATAAATTTAAAAATATATAATATCCTAATTAAAGTTTCCAGAAAAGTGGGAAAATAGTAGGAATGGGTAGGGGGAGTATATGTAATAATTATACTCAATAAATTAAGCTAAGGAGGGAACAAAATGTCGGTGTTATCAATTTATTAAACATTTTATTACTAAACTAATAATAAATAATAATTGGGATTAGAAGGGACCAGAGATTGGGATACAAAGGCACATGCTAGGTGAGCAGGCAAACCAAATAATTTTTTTATATATAATAAATAATATATTTTCGTCTCTAAATTTTAATAAATTTATTTCTATTAAAATTTTATAAATTTATAAAATCCTTTTTCTAATTCATCATTGCCATGGAGGATCTACCTTCTTCACTGCCATATCTACAGCCTTTTTAAAGGTTAACTGCACTGAACAATTAAATTTTTAAATATATACGTTTTCAAATTAAAAAATAATAAATAATTCTATTAAATTTTAAGGACATTATCTGTTCTTATATGTTAGATACGAGTTTTATATAGTAGGTATCAATTTATTGAAAATTTGATCAAATGTTTGTTTAGACCATTATATTTTTAAAAATTATTAAATAATTATTAAATTTGTCGAACTATTATACAATGATTAATGTAACATTATAATACTCGTAAGATTTTGATAAATTTTATGATCATTTTTTAGTAGTTTAATAAAATTTAATGATTGTTTTTATAATAATTCGATAAATTTAATTATTATTTTATAATAAATTAATACATTTAGTGATCAATTTATTACTTTTGAAAGTTAGTGACCAAAATGATTATTTAAGCATAGTTTAATGACTTTTAGTGTATTTTGTCTTAAAATTTTATGATCATTTTATAACAATTCGAAAAAAAATAATAATCATTTTATAATAGTTCAATAAATTTAATACTAATTTTATAACTTTTAAGATTTAATGATGAAAACAATCATTTGAATATAGTTTAATATCATATGATGTAGTTTATCTATTTTAAAATTATATACTACCATCATCTAATCAATCGAAGAGTGCATAAAATTATATAAACTCAATATATAAAAAATTAATTTAAAAAATTAAATTTTACTCAAAGATGATAGTCAATGAAGCCTGCACATTAACGAATAGTCAAATAGTTATCAATTTCCATCCTTGATTCATGCTCAAGTGAACAAAAGTTAGAAGGGGAAAAAACTTAGTTTGGAATTAGAACCTTTCTATCAATTTTACCTATAAATATTCCTAATATTTGATTAAATAATCATTTTAATTTTGATTATTTTTTAAAACATTTTGGTCCTAGTATTTCATTTTAGTATAAAAATGTCATAATGTTTAACTAAATAATCACTTTAGCCCTTATTTTTTTCGAGAGTATTTTAACTCTCAACATTTTATTTTAGGATAAAAAGATTCGTATTTTATAATATTATTTGTTAACAAACTATTTTTATTTATAGATGAGAATTTTGTTCTCAAATAGAACGTTAGGAGTTAAAATCCTAAAAAAAATAAAAATAACTATTTCACCATATATTAGAAACATTCTTACATTATGCCCTGTTTTTCATATTAAGATTGAAATAATTAAGGAGAAAAAAAGGGGTTTTCATATTAAGATTGAAATAATTAAGGGGAAAAAAGGGTTTGAAAATAGTTATCCGAAAATGTCAGCTTTTCACTATTCTAGTGGGTTCCATCCACATTAAGGAATATCCCATCATGCACTGATGATACATACATATGCATGTATGTCTTTTGGGGCCATTGATTTGCATTTTTTGCTACAGTTCTGAACCCATTTCAACAGGATGCATAAGCAAGTTAAAATGAACAACATTATGCATATAGGGTTGTACATAAGGATAGTAAACGGGTATAATTTCGTGGATTTTGTACCGTATTTATTTTAATTGGGGTAGGGATGGGTATAATTTTAGTGGGTAGTGGGCGGGTGTAGATTTAGAAAGTGGTATCCGTCGCGGGTAGTAGATATAAATCCTAATACTGTATAAAATATAATTGGGGCAGGGATGGGTATAATTTTAATGGGTTTGACACCTTACCCGCTCCGCATTTGCTCGTCCAGTTAAATATCCGTTACATTTTGGACCATTATGAATTTAGGTGTAATTTTAAAGACTAATTTATAAATCCTAATATTGTATAAGATATAACTGGTTATTTAACCAAATATTAGGGATAAGTTAAGTTTATGCATAATTTTTTTTCCTTTCAAACCTCTCATTAGTCATTACTGCGCCGATCTTCAAAGACAGTATGGGTTCTACGTATTTCTCAGTTTCATTTGTTACTATCATGTTTCTGCCGATCTTCAAATGATGTTGGATTTTATGGTGTTTTTGGTATAAATGATTCATTGTCTTAGGATATTGGAAGGGATTGCATAATAAAATACTCGTTTTTTAGTGGATATAAATCCTAATACTGTATAAAAAATATAATTGGGATAGAGATGGGTATAATTTTAATGGGTTTGACACCTTACCCGCCCCGCATCCGCCCGCCCAGCTAAATATTCATTACATTTTGGACCATTATGAATTTAGGTGTAATTTTAAAGACTAATTTATAAATCCTAATATTGTATAAGATATAATTGGTTATTTAACCAAATATTAGGGATAAGTTAAGTTTATGCATAATTTTTTTCCTTTCAAACCTCTCATTAGTCATTACTGCGCCGATCTTCAAAGACAGTCTGGGTTCTACGTATAGGGATGGCAAACGGGTACGGTTTCGTGGATTCCGCACCGCATCCGCTCCAATTGGAGCGGGGATGGGTATAATTTTAGCGGGTAGTGGGCGGGTGTGGATTTATAAAGTGGTACCTGTCGTGGGTGGTGGGCGGGTAATGGGTTTGAGACATTACCCACCCCGCATCCGCCCGTCCAGCTAAATATCTATTAAATTTTGGACCATTATGAATTTAGGTGTAATTTTAGAGACTAATTTATAAATTTTAATATTATATAATATATAACATATAATTTAACTAAATATTAAGGATATTTAGTCTTTAATCTGGTATTTAATTAGGAAAATATTCGGCTCTTTGATTAAACCCATAATCCCACTAACCACGTCACTTTCCATGTTCTTTAGCCCATGCTGCCCATCCAAACACAAATTAGCCGTACTATAAGCATTAACATCAAAAGAAGCAGTTTCCATGTTCTTTAGCCCCTCAAAACCCATATTAGGCGCACTATGAGCATTAACATCGAAAGCAACACAACAATCTAGCTCTGTTACTACATGCTCCCTATAATCTGTTTCCATAACATTCGTAGAGCCACTCCTCTGACAAATTGAAGCATGCGCTGCTACCCCATCACGAACTTTCTGGGAACCAACTCCAACATCTCATTAGTTTGTTGTCAGGCGGGTCTAGATGGGTATGTCACTAGTGGGTAGTGGGTGTGGGGATGGATTTGAAAATGTACCCGCGTGGGCGGGTGTGGATTTGAAAATTTGTACCCATCATGGGTGGTGGGCGGGTGGTGGATTGAAAAATAGTAGGTGGGTATAGGGATGGGGGATGGGGTATCTACACCCGCCCCGCCCGTTTGCCATTCCTATCTACGTATTTCTCAGTTTCATTTGTTACTATCATGTTTCTGCCGATCTTCAAATGATGTTGGATTTTGTGGTGTTTTTGGTATAAATGATTCATTGTCTTAGGATATTGGAAGGGATTGCATAATAAAATACTCGTTTTTTAGTTAAAATGTCGAAATCTTATATCAATCTGCATGCATTGATACTGGTTGGAACATATCAAAACTTATCGAAACTGTGGAAACGTACTGAAATTCGGATTGGAATGGAACTTAGACTACTTGATATCAGTTTAGGGCAAAATGAGTAAGTACTAGTTTTATTTATGTGTTTGTTGCTTATGTATAACTTAAGTTTGATGTCAAGCGAGTCTAGTCGGGTACATCTCTAGTTGAGTAGTGGGTGTGGGGATTGATTTGAGAATGTACCCGCGTGGGCGGGTGTGGATTTAAAATTTTTTACCCATCATGGATGGTGGGCGGGTGATAGATTGAAAAATATTAGGTGGGTATGGGGATGGGGGAGGGGGTATCCGCACTCAACCCGCCTGTTTGTCATCCCTAGTTGTACAGCTGGTGGTGTAAGTTCAATCTCCAAGACTAGTATTTTTTTTTTTCAATTCAAAAAGTTGTTAAACCCCAGTTCAATAGTTGATTTTTTTAACTATTCAAACATAAAGTATTTTACTTTGACTAGAGTGCGGTTTTGATCCTTTCTATCATGTTGAAAACTTGAAATTTTGGATTTGATTCATATATTTTAATTTTGTGTAGTTTTACCCTCTACTTTTATAATATCATTAGTTAATCTATAAAATTAATGATGTTGATTACTTTTAATTAAAAGATTTGTGTCAATTAGCTAATAGTATTATAAAAAATAGATGAATAAATTATGTGACGAAATCCTGAATTTGAATAATGCATAAAAACCAAAATCATATTACTGGGTTCAAATCAACAAGTATGACTTATGAAACCCTAAACTAAAATTTTAATATTAGTTTGTCATTAGCCAAATGTGAACTCATTGATGGACAAAGTTTGATAAACGTGTTCTGCATCAGCAACTTGACTGTCCACTTCCTAAAAACCCTAATATTGAAAAATCAAGTATATATATATATATATATATATATATATATATATATATATATATATCGTCTGAAACCAGTTGTTTCAAATTTTATTCCTTCCAAGTTCCATAAGTATCTCGTTGATCATGCAATGAAAGCAGCATTAACATTGGAAATAAATTCCTTATATTGGTTTGACTTCCATTTCAAGCCAATTCTTTCCACCTTAAAGCCGAATCCTCATCAATGACAAGAACGGACTGAGAGTGCTAAAGTAAACAATCTTATTTCTAAAAAATTTAAATATTCATATAGTTTATTTATATTTTTCGTGTATTTTATTGATTATTTAATTTTACTCTTTGAAATTTCTAATATAACTTTGTAATACCTCCTTATATAAAATTCTACGTCTATCTTGATTATCGATTTCATTTACTTGAGCAACAGGGGTAATGATTGTTTAAGCTTTGATCATACCATACCACCTTAGAAATTTTCAGGCTTATTAATTATTATTGATAAGCTTAAAATATAATACGTTGATGCAACGTGCAAACTTGAAAGCAAGTTGCAAAGATTGTTGGGGATCTCTAGGCTAAGATTCCACGTACCTGCTTAGTTAATGGCTAACGCTTTTCGATCTCACTGGCCGAGATTATATACCAACGTTATCAAATAGATATATGATTAAGATTTCAAGTTTCTTTTACTGCAAAACTATGCACCAGTTAAGAAGTAGATATGGCTTGCACGAAAGTGGTTGGGCCATGCTAAGAGGATCTTAGAAGTAGACATCAATACGATTCTAAATGCTGGTGCTGTCCCGCTGAATCTTTTGTTTAAGAAGTTTGTTCCGTACACGATTAAGCATACTTTGGTCGACATATATATTTTATTACTTGGACTTTGTACATTTTAATTGTATCCATTTAAGTTTTGAAATTTGGAGTCATCAATGATAAAAAAAAAAACATTTTCAAATTCGGAAACCCAAATTCTCAAAGTGGAATCATTTTTTAAACAAGTATACTACATGCCAAAAGATGATCTAAAAACCCGACTAATTTTTTTCCGATCAAGTAGAAAAGTATTACATATTCGGAACAAATGTCAGAATTCAAATCCACACTAAGACAACATGAACATTCTTGACCCATAGTGGATCTCAAAATTTTGAATTTAATATTATTCCATAGTCAATATGGATATTTCGGGAAGAAAAAGGAGGGAAAATTGTCTAAAAAAATTATGTTACCACGTCAATATAAGGTTCTTTAAACAAACATTTGATTTAGCTTAAATATTATATTAAGAAGATGAAACTTTAGATATACTTGCTAGAGACTTACCTAAACAAGATGTTAGATACAAAACTAGTTTATTCTTGCTCTGTTTCTTTGGATTCAATTTGTTATATTGTATTATCAATCTCTCCCAACCATTCTAACAAACCACGATAGTTTTCCTGTTGTAAAAACAATATAACCCAAATTCAATCCTAACTCCATTCTACATCCAAATCCCATCATTGCAAATACAATAGTCTTTTGAAGGCAAAAGAAAAAAGACAATTACATGTGCAATGATGGGATATGGATGTGGAGTGGTGCTATGACTGAATCTTGGTTATATTGTTTCCACAATAGAAGACCATGGTGGTTCGTTAGGATGGTGGAGAGAGATTGGCAAATACAATTTCACAAACCGAATTCAAAGAAACAGTGCAGGAACAAACTATTTCTACAGCCAACATCTTGCATAGGTAAGTTTCTATCAAGTAATATCAAATCTTTCATCTTCATAATTTAATGTTAAAGCTAATAGCATTTTACTCAAAAAAGAAAAAGGAACAAAAATTAAAGCATCTTGTGTTTTCTTGATCTCTCATAGTGGCATTGGAACTTCAATACAATGCTTCAGTTTCTGTATTGTTTTATGTGATCCAAAGGGAAGCCATGAACATTGACGAAGCTAGTTTCTTCAGTTGGATCGGTATCCCGCACATGTAATTCTGCTGTCCCTATATTCATATATGCTACTCAGTTATGGTCATTACATATTGTGATTCTAATCTTAGCTGTTAATGGAGGGAAAGGACTGACTAATTACGGGGAGGGTGTTAGACAGACCAAGAAATTAGGTGGTCGTATGCTAAAAATAGTTGGGGCAACGGACCACCAATAACATATTACTTCCAACTATGAAATTTAATATTTCACAATTAACATTTGAAATTATTGAAACGGGAATCACATTAACCGATATAAATCCCATCACCATATCTAGCCATGACAAGCAATGTCCAACAAGGCTATTGCCAAAGCCAGCAACAAAAAGTTGGGCCATGGTTGAGTCAGATTCGGCCAGTTCTGCTACAACAGGCTGAATATGACCAGCACTTTGCCAGATTCGATCTTAAAAGGCCATTAATCCATTATGGTTGTTGATGATAACAGAAAATAGCCTAGCTATAGCAAACAACTCACTTTCACCCATTTTTCTCGAATGAAACAGTAAAAAATGACACAAGGGGAATAGTAATTATAAAATCCTTAATTCCCCTTTATACTATTCTATCTCGTGGTAATTAACTGTAATCATTTTCTCTAAACACAATAAACGAGAATATCGAAACTTTTTTTCTCAATTGGTGGTTAAAATTGCCAGTTCAACTTTTTTTCCAATAAATGGCCAAGATTGAAGAATATCTAACCACAATAAACGAGACACGTACCTGCCATGCACCAAAAATGCTGCACACTAATCAGCACCCTCTAATTGACCTTCTAGAGGCATGTCCTGAAAAACCAAATATCGAAACTTTGCAGTATGCACTCGTGTTTGAGAAGTCAAAACTGTCGCCAAGGAAAACTGGAGCTAAGCATGAGAGAGGCAAAACAACCAGGGTTTGCACCAGAAGCAAGATGAGCAGCAAGACTTCCATCATTTCAACGTTAAGAACTCCTTGACATTTCTCAGGAATCCTTTATTATATGGATTTTTAAACCTCATCTCATGAAAGTTCTCTCCTGGATGCAGACAATTGAATAAAAATGAGAGAGAGAGAGAACATTATAAAACATGGATATCCAGAAATAAGAATTGTTCTAATAAAAATGTCACCTGGTAAAGATGAAACATTAAGTTGGAACTCTGGATACTTCTTCCAGTTTACCTGCACATCATTTCTCATTTTTCTCTTATTACGTTTATTGCAGATTAAATAAACTATTTCTAACAATGCAAACTTGAAAATATGTCCATTTTAAAAAAATAGTTTATCCATGGTCTAGCAGGGAACTTACCCACTCTTCAGCTCTGATATTGAAACATATGCAATAGACATTCCATATCAGAAATAGCCCCTGCAAAGAGATAAAATTCTTAAGTGATAGACTTTAACAGGGAAATAAATATCAACAGATACACCTAGAGGATCCATAAAAAAGAACAAAATTAGAAGTCCAACAATACAAACCTGCCACAGCACTTGTAGAACACAAAAAAGCAATGTGCTTCTTGCCATTACCAAAATGGAACCAGTCTATACCCAAAACATGCAGAAAAGGGGGAAACATCAATATATAAGCACCGATAACTGATGGAAATATATTAGATAAACTATTAAAGCAATGACTTACCCCCATTCTAATTTCTTTTAAAACTTGAAATTTTGAGGCAACTGCAAATAAACATGTGCTTAAGAAAGTAAATGACTTGAGTAAAGTAGGCAAAAGCTACGAATCCAAATGAATCAGTGTTTCGTAAGTCAAGACTAAAGCTAGTAGATTAAGAATTCAGGTATCTTCAAGCTTATTCTTACACTGGGAGGAGCATACTACGTAAGAAATTTCAGCAGTAATAAATCCAACCAGAAGAACAATAAAGATTAAATAATTTTTCTGACCTGCATGATGAAACAAAAATAATCATTAACCACTAAGGAGGATTATATTTAGTTAGGAATAATCTTATAAACAAAGGATAATTTACATTGGAAGAACAGGTTAAGAAGGTATAGAGAAATCAAATAAATTTTTAAAAAATATACTGCCAAAAACATATTGAATTTTCGTACCAATACAGTTTCCAAAAGCAGGGCAGTGGTGGTCAAAACCCTGAACGCATGTCTTGCAGCTCTTACAGTATCGTACTCTCATTTGTAAAAGAGAACCCTGGAAGAGAATAAACAAATAAATCAATAAAATTTAAAGGAAACAAAGACATGGTGGGACCAATTAGAAACAAAATTTTGAATGAGGTTGACCGGAAACTATCAGTCTTAAATTCATTGATAGAACCCAATAGGAGAGATTGCACATTTCAAACAAACTTTACTTGGTAAATACATCTTGCAACTTTAAGAAATTAGAGACCCCTAATCAGTTACTTCAAGCTTTTTTTCAAGCAATGTGAATGTTACTACTGTTATTTCTTCATGAATCGAATCAAATCAAATCACATGAAATAAAAAAAAAAAGGAAAACGGACAACCTCATTGAGAGTTTGAACACCAAGAACAGAATTTTCGTCAAGTTCATCCAAACAGGACTCGTGTGCCACAAAACCAGGATCCTTTATCATGATCCTGTCATTGGAAATAACATAATTAGCGGGTTTTATCAATGATAAAAAAAGTTAGTCGAACAAATTTTCTATGCGACTAAGCAAGTTATGACTGTTGCAAATGACTAAATAAGGCAAAGAGAAACAACCTACATAGACCAATGATGAGCATAATCATCTCTCCATTCGCTGCAAAAATAAAACAAATAATAGGTTGTTTTAAAATAAAAGGAAATTAATTTCCTCATTCCAATTTTGACAATCAAATTACTGGAAAATATCCAAAATATCATTATTAACTACTGAAATGACACCATATTGTAGTGAGCTAAACTTCATCCAAGATTTCAAATAATGAAAACAGATGCTAAGCAATTGAGATTACACTTATGCCAATAGATCTATAATTTCCCCCCAAAAAAAATTGGTGATGCAATAAAAGAGATCATGCGATCAAATTTAGCTTCAAAAAGTGAGGGCAGCAAGGGTACCTTTTCGAACAATAGCAAGATAAACACCCCAAACAAAAAATACACTGAAGAAAACAAAAGCCGGAGCAGATGCACGGAATCCAAGGACGCGTCTACACCACCCTCCAGATCCCAAAACTATAAACAAAATTAAAGCTGCACAGAAAAGAAAGATGCGTATTAATTGAACTTCAGAAAAACGAGAATTTTGAATAGTTTGGCATATTTTTTTGGATTGAAAAGACCAGAGAGTGTAAGTTGAATGAAAAGCGGAGAAGATGAGAAGAAGAGAGGAACCAAAACGAGAGAAAACTAAGTAAGCAAAACGGAGATGCATGAAATTGTATAACGACCAACCGATTTCGACGAAGCTAACATCTTCCTTTGATCATATAATTGCCGCAGCTTCTCCACCTCTGTGAAAGTTGAAACATGAATCAAAGACCAAATTTCAGATCTGATCCGAAAAAAAAAACCAAGGAAAAAGGAAATTTATGGTGGTCGTCATTTCAATGATGGATGAACCCACTAACCAAGAAAGTGAAAGTTTATGAGCCCACTAAAAGTTGGACTATTTAGATTAATATTTTAGTCAGTATTTTATATAAAAATTATATTTTTTAAAAATAAATTTTAATTTAAAAAATTAAGAATAAATTTATGGTAATACCTAACTAAATTGATAATGGATTTTTAGCCTCCTCAGAAGAAAAAAAATTAAGAGATGTGAAGCAGAAAGTAATAAAGGGTGATGGTTCGGGTCAAATTCATTTGGGTGGTTTCAAAAGCTGTGGAAAAAGTCAAATTCAGAAAATATATAATCAAATAACTTTAGAATTGGAATTCCAAGTCGAAGAATTTGATAATTAAGTTATATTATTGGTTTCACATTGTTTATTTCCAGAGACGAGCGTTTTTTGTTTCAGTCTCCGATTCGCTTTGTTGATGGCTGAAACGATAATATTCACACACTTGTCCACAACGATAATATTCTTACTAGAGCCATGGAGTGAATGTACTTCAGCTCAATAACACCACATACTTGTCCCAAGACAAGCCTTTGCTAGTATAAATGATATCCGCATTTCTTCCTGCGACTGTTACTTCGCTTCTAAGTGAAGGGATCAAAGCGTGTGATTAGATAGATTACTGAGAAAAACTCCAGCAAAAGCTTGTCCCCACACCCTCCAAGGAAGCTTCAATGCGGGTGATGATATCGCTTCAATCGTATACATTAAATTTAAACACGTAAAAATTATTTATTAAATTTAAGTATCATATTGGATGAAAACATAATCACATTAAAAAAAACTATCAAATTTTGTCGCACTCAAAATACTATATTGGATAAAAACACATACATCACCATAAAAATGGTAAAATTCAAGTTAGGAATTATATATTAGATTATAAATAACAGAAAAAATAGTTTACAGTAAAACCTCTGGTTAGATATACAGGATCAGGCGATCAAAAATGGACGACAGTGATTCGTTATTAAGTCCTGATCGTGCCACTTGTAGTACAGTAGAATGTTGGTTTCCCTCCAGAACCCACTTATCAAATGAGACCCCACCCAAAGGACATGGACATTGACTTTTTTTATAATATTTTTTTGGCTTCAACTACATCTTGGTAGAGCGGCTCGAATTTTGAAGACCAGCTGAACTGAACCGAGCCGAAGAGATGAGCCACTACATCAAAACGCTGTCATGTAAGAAAGAAGTGACGGTTGATCTTCCCAAACAGCCACCACGACGGCTCACTCCGCCGCCTGCATCACCTATCGAGTCCGTATTAAGGACTAGTTCTATTCTCCCATGCTTGTAAAATGTTAAGCTTAAAAATGTATTTTTAATCTATGTTTTCTCTCAATAAAAAACCTCCTCTCTTATTTTTCATAACATATTTTTTGTTTTCTTATTTTTTTTTAATTTTGAATAAGAATCTATATTTTTCTTACACATTTTTTTCGTCTATTGTGACACACATTTTATATGTTCTTGTGACATTATTCTTATAATTTTAAGTACGTTTTTCGTATAATTTTGCAATCATTTTGGTGCTCATACAAATATTCTCACGACATTTATTTTATGATTGATTTGTCAATAATCACGTATAGTCAAATATCTTCTTTGGTAAAAAGTAATTTACTAATAAAATCAAAATTGAATAGGTTCGCTCAAATTTCTTTGTCACTTCGTAAAATATTTCATTTTAGAGATGTTGTGAATTTTTATAAAAAATATTAAATTTTTTTGACGTTGATCTTCATTCTCAAGATAATATTTCATTTTTATTCATATATTTATATTTAATATGATTTTTGTATGATTATTGTCTCTATTTTCTCTATATATTTAAGTGTATTATAATTCTAATTTATTCTATTATTTTATTAATAAAATAATAAATCCAACTGCTACCAAAGGGAAAAAAAGCGCACATTACGCTAAAATAGGAAGATACATAGAAATGGGCCCCGCCAACATTTAAGTGCAATTCAACTACAGTTCAATGACAGCTACACTACACAGACTCGCAAGCCGGCGTTAGTGTAACAGAAAAATTAACAAACCCATTCCCAGCCTCAGCTGAGCCGAGCCGAGCCGAACCCTGCGCGTAGAGTCGTACACAATGGATCAGACTGTCAGTCTCCTCTTTTTACCCGGTCCGGTTCAGCACACTAAGCCGACCCGAGGAAGAAAAAGTCTAACCAGTCTTTCTGCAATTTTACTCTTCTCTAATGGAGACGATTTTTCATCATTTTAGCTTTCCAAAACTTATGCTCAACCTCCACTGATATCAAAGCCCTTTTCACGTTTAATGATATCTGGTTTCGGAATGGAAGAAGAGAAAGGAGCGCTGGTACAGAGCTTGATCGATGCTGTGAACCAAATAGCTTCAATCGGCGACTATAGTTGCGCCGTGAAGAAGGAGTATTGCAATCTCGCCAGGAGGCTGAAGATGCTGACGTCGATGTTTGAGGAGATTAGAGAAAGCAAAGAACAAATCCCTGAAGAAACGGTAAAGGCTTTGGCATCGTTGAAAGAGGCTCTGGTTTCGGCTAAGGAGTTGCTCAGATTCGGCAGTGAAGGCAGCAAGATTTACCTGGTGCGTGAGTAATTTTTTTACGATTTTTTCCCTTTCCCTTTTGGAACTGTTTGGTTGCTGAGAAAGTGGAGGAAACTTAGCTTGGTATGTGCGTGGACACATCAGAATATTTATTGCATTAACGCTACCTTAAATTAGCTGATAAATATTAAATATCATACTAAAATTTCAGTTCAATCTAGTGGAAGGTGAATAGAATCTGAAACTTTTGTATGGTATTCAGTGTTGCATTTTCTTTTAATTGAAAAAGGAAATAGATGCGATCCATTTATTTCCTGGATTAATTAATATTTAAAACTAGAAAAAAGCATGCCAACATATTCTTTTTTTGCACCTTGAAGTAACTACTATGAGAATTTCTTTTATAATTTTCGTTCCTTGTCTCTTGTTATGTTTTACAAGCTCAATTCTGCATCCGTTAATCTTCTTGTACATGAGGTTTTTAAAATAACTGGTGTCATCATCCTAATTGTAATTGGAAGCCTTTGAAATTTAAGGTAAAAACTGGACAATATTTGACTCTTTCATTCTAAAAATGGATATATTTTTTGTTTCGTCCATATCACGTAGATTCTGGTTGTTCTGTTTCTGGTCTTTGATTGGAGGATCTTTTTGGTTGTAAAATTGGAGCAGAGGAGGAGTTGAAGTTAGAGATGAAGGGAAGGGGATGAGGTGGTTAGTAGTATTCTCTATGAATAGTTCCCAAGTTCCTAGGCTTGATGATATTTTTCCGAGCACTTTCTAGATTGATTATACTTTATTCGGTTGCCATATTCATTGGTTTTGTTGTGGGTTTTCTTGATGATATGTATCCTTTCTTACAACTTGAGGGGAGGGGAGATCAATTTCACTTGGAATACCCTTATATGGAATTTCTGTTCGGGTTTGTTTCTTTGTATTCCTTCCCGTGCATTTCTGTGTCAACAATTGTGTTGGTTTGTCACAGACATCGATTTTGGTGTTTTGATGTTGAAGTTAACAAACGAAGTTCACCTTATGCCACTCACTTTGAACTTGGCAGTAAAGAAGCGCGCCAAGCGGCTCTAAGCCATGGATGTGCATGGTTTATGGTTTGGATTCTTTGCTGCTGACTGATAAACTATTTTTGTTCTACTTGCAGGTTCTAGAAAGGGAGCAGATTATGCACAAATTCCATGAAGTGACAGCTCGATTGGAACAGGCTTTGAGTAGAATTTCTTATGAGAATCTTGACATATTAGATGAAGTTAAGGAACAGGTACAGATCTATCACTAGACATATACTTGGAAGAATTACATGTTACCTTTCTTCTCATGCTATGTTGTATTAACCCCTTTTTGTGTTGCCCAAAGATGATTATTTGAATCACAGTCATCTTCAACATGGAATACAGTGCCATCAAGCAATCACAATATAATATTTTTATTTTCAGGTTGAGCTTGTTCTAGCTCAGTTCAGAAGAGCTAAAGGAAGGGTTGATGCACCTGATGTTGAGCTCTATGATGATCTGTTGTCACTGTACAACAAGAGTAATGATGCAGCAGCAGATCCAGATATACTAAGGAGATTGGCTGAGAAGTTACAATTAGTGGGAATAGCTGAACTCACACAAGAATCACTAGCTCTACATGAGATGGTTTCTCTGAGTGGTGGAGATCCCGGTGCAATATTTGAGAAAATGTCAAATTTGCTAAAGAAAATCAAGGATTTCGTACAGACAGAAAATCCCAACTTGGACGCTCCTGCAAGAGAAAAGAATGGCAGTGGGCAAACAACCACTGACCGAAACCACAAGACCCCAGTTATACCAGATGATTTCCGCTGTCCAATATCCCTTGAGCTGATGAAGGATCCTGTCATTGTTTCAACAGGGCAGGTATATTTATTTTAGATTTCTTTTGTTTTATATTAACACTTCAGTCTTGAAAACCACATGCCCCTCCTATAGTTAGATTGCTTTGAATGTTCAATATTGCTTGATATATTTGCTTGGTTATTGATCTCGCTTGTTTCATTGTATCATGTTGTTATGCCAATATTCTATTTGGCCAAAAGTTCATTCTAAAATGGTCCTAATCATAAAGTGATTCTCTATTTAAATTTGCTTGGAGTAGCTACACTTGAGGTTGGCACATAAATTGGGTGCTGAATGAAAGATGTTTATAATAGCCTTGCATTTTGTTATACGTTTTATGAGAGCTGCTCATGTATGCAAAGGCTGAAGTCTTGTTTATGTTGATCTTCATACTATATTTTTAACAGGTTTTATTACTCTCTTCTGTAGACTTATGAACGATCTTGCATTGAGAAATGGCTGGAGCAAGGGCATGGAACATGTCCAAAGACGCAACAGACTCTTAGTAACACTACTCTTACTTCCAATTATGCATTGCGTAGTCTAATAGATCAATGGTGTGAGGCAAATGGAATCGAACCACCCAAAAGACCCAGTAGTTCCCGACCTAGTAAAACCACATCTGCCTTCTCACCTGCTGAACGAGCCAAAATTGAAATTCTCCTCCATAAGCTCACTTCCAGCAATCCTGAAGACCAAAGAATGGCTGCAGGTGAAATCCGTCTTATTTCTAAACGCAATGCAGATAACCGTGTAGCCATTGCTGAAGCTGGGGCTATACCTCCTTGTGAGCCTCCTTTCAACACCTGACTCACGCACCCAAGAACATGCTGTAACAGCACTTCTTAACCTTTCCATTTGTGGAGTTAACAGAGGAAGTATCGTATCATTTGGAGCTATTCCTGGTGTTGTCGAGGTGCTTAAGAAGGGGAGTATGGAAGCTAGAGAGAATGCAGCAGCCACCCTCTTCAGCCTTTCGGTCGTGGATGAAAATAAGGTGGCAATCGGTGCCTCGGGAGCAATCCCTCCGTTAGTGACACTGCTAAGTGAAGGCACGCGAAGGGGCAAAAAGGATGCAGCTACAGCACTCTTCAACTTGTGCATTTACCAGGGGAACAAGGGAAAAACAGTTAGAGCTGGAGTCATACCTACGCTAATGCATTTACTGACAGAACCTGGAAGTGGAATGGTGGACGAGGCATTGGCCATACTTGCAATACTTGCTAGCCATCCTGAAGGGAAGTCTACATTGGAGCAGCCAAGGCTACGCATGTCTTGGTAGATTTTATTAGAAATGGATCCCCAAGGAACAAAGAGAATGCAGCTGCAATTTTGGTGCATCTTTGTGCTGAAGACCAACATCTAGCAGAAGTAGAGGGACTAGGAGTGATGGGTCATTTGGTGGACTTGGCACAAAATGGTACAGAGAGGGGCAAGCGGAAGGCTGCTCAACTGCTTCAGTGGTTGAGCAGGTTTGTTGAGCAGCAAAAGCAAGCTGAGGCCACAGCACAGCAGACGGGATCACCCTCTGTAGCAAATGCTGTTGATAGCTGAGTATCATTTTGCCTTAAATTATATTTTTGTTTCCTTTGACGTATATTACTCAGAACCATCTACGTTCCTAAAGAAGAAAGCAAAAGGGTAAGTTTGCAGTTAAATTGTTATGAGAAATTGTATGCACCAAAAGAGAAACAAAATCTATGTGAATGTAGTATGGTAATATTGTACGACTGTAATCATCCTCAGTTTTTATACTGGAGAGAGGTTTCTTGTTTTGAAATCAAACTTTGTTTCAAAAGTCACCAATATGTACGATTGCTCAACTTCAGCTTCAGTTCAATTCAATCGGCTGCTCCCATGTTGCGGACCTGATTAACTGTTTCGTCTTTGGTGAAACCAAAGGTACAAAAAAATTCAAATTTACTGATATGACTCCTTTCAATTAAGAGATTGTTCATTTTAGTCATATAAAATCAATATTAGCTCGAGTTTATTTGCTAGGATTGTCAGGAACTAAAAGTATGTTGTCTTGGATAAACCAACTCATTCCAGCAAAAACATGGATTCTATTGCAGGTACGGAGTAAAAGGAAAAAACCCTAAAATCCAGCAATAAGATAAGTAAGCAAATAATAATGTCGATAAAACAACGCAGCAAGCATCAAAACTAAAGGAAGTCATAACCACACAATGCGTGAAGAAAAAACTCCAACCGATGGAAGGAAGATCATCGCACAACAGCTGAAACCATTTACATATCCTAATACTGTTTTACATATTTAACTGCCAATAAAAATAATGTTTCATATTTAAAATATTAATTCTATATATGATGCAAATATGTTGATTGTTTATTGGAAATACAAGTTTTTTTATTTAATTTCTTGTAAATATATAGCGTCCAAACAAGCTCTGATTTTATATGGAAAACATTTTCTTGGCGCCAACCAATCATGAAAATGCTAAAAGTTTACTTGTTACCCTAATTCTTCTTGTTTTTCGAATTCCCCATCCCAAAAATGCTAAAAGTTTACCTGTTACCCCACATGCAGAAATTTACTTATTTACTGCATGCTTTTTTCACTTTAATTCAAGGTTCTATGTTAGGATCAATGAACCAGTTGGGCTGTCTTTCATCGAAGTAATTTGGTGTTTTCCTTTCTTTTTATAATATGAAATAATATATATATATGTGTGTGTGTTTTCAAAAGGCTTCTCTTTTATTGACCATTCCATATCTAAAGTAAAACAAAGCTCTAAAACATCATTAATTCTTCTTTCTAGAATGGTTCGTGTAAACACCCATTTTTGTCCGGTCTCAAAAAAACGTTATTATATTATTATTTTATTATCTATATTATTATTATTATTATTATCTTATTACTAATTAATTACATTTTTTCAGGACTAAGTTACAAAGAGTTATCCAAAGGCCCAGTCCCAAAATCTAGCAACCCAACAGACCCAGATCAGCAACAGTACCAAGCCTCTCCACCGACGAGTTACCAAGGCGAGTCACCTCCGAGCAAGTTGAAATGTCATCATCAATTATGCCGGCCAACCGAACAACAAAACAAATCAAAATTGTATCAAAGTCAAAAGCAAATCCATAAATCATACCTAACCTGTCAATATCCTACCAAAAATAAAGAAAATGCATATGCATCCAAGGAGATTCGGTGAATTCAACAATAAAATTGAAGAGAATGGAGCAAAAAAGAGAGAGGAGATTTAGGGGAAGAAACTGAAGCAGAAAAAAATTCGAAAAAGTTTGTAATCATATGGAAATTATCAATATACAAAGAAAAGAAAATTTTCAGATTCAATAACTCTTTTTTCTCTTCAAGGTATTTTACATGCAAGTATTCTTTACCTTTGTTTTTGAAATAATAAAAAATAAGAAAAAGATTAGATTTATTTTTGTGTGTACATGTGAGTTTTGAAAAAAAATAAAGGAAATGAGTGAAAGAGGAGAGGTTACCTTTTGTCGTTCGCGTTCCTTGTCGGAGTCGGATGCTTCATCGTGTTTAGGGGGCTGAAACGACAGTGGAAGTTTGGGTCTTGATTCCTAAACGTTTTGTTTCCAAGTCAAAGCTTTAGGTCTTTGTCAGGGGGTATTTTGGAGTTCTTTAGGCTTAGGAGAAATTTTGAGATGACAGGTTCTTTTGACTTGCAAATCTGATGCAATCTTCTTCTATAGTAGACCAATAATATCCAAACCTCATGATCTGTCTAACCATTGTGAATCCATTAGCATGTGTTCCACAAACCCCTTCATGAACTTCTTCAAGTATTCTCTTGGCCCCAATTCTATCCACACATCTCAAAAGCAATTGATCTTTGCTTTTTTGTACAAAATTTCTCCATCGAGGATTCTAGTTGTAATGATGAATCAGGGTGTCTTGAAACCGAAGGAGGATTCTAGTTGAAAATCCATAATGGACGGCTCGAATATTCAAGATTTGAGATGACAGATTCCCTCGAAAGTCTAATAGTTCAGGGAAAGATTCTCATACTCACACATCTTTTGTACGATCTGAATCTTCGAGACACATGTCAACTTTCAAGAAAGATTTGGATGAGGAAATATAGTGATTCATCATTTGACATCCACTGTATTTTTTTTTTCTTCTTGTAATGTTTACTTGTTTCTTATCCTAAAAGATTATACTTTTTCATTGCCTCTTTTAAATGAAATTTTTGAGATTGATTCATTATTCATTACATACAATCACCAAAACAGTGATCAATAACAACATTGTTTATTATGTTTTACACTAAAAAGTGTCAGAGTATGGGATTTCAAAACAGGTGTTTATCGGAGAGCACATACAAAAATATGATCATTGAGAAAGAAAGGTTAAATTGAGTAAATCAGTTTTAAACTAATCTTACCTTTCCCAAGCAATGAAGTCCCAATTTGAAGAAGAACAACAAGAGAAGTCATTCATTCTGATTAAATTTCTCAGAAAATCAACTAGTGGCCAAAGAATCAACAAAACAAGATAAACTTTCTCGGGGTGGATCATAGAATTAAAGTTCATGAACGAGAGGTTAAGAAAGTAATTCACAGTCATAACCTAAACATGGGAAAGGGCAGAAACTTCATGTGTTCCGATCAAAGAGCATGAGAGAACTCAATTGCCAGTCTCGATCTACGTATAACCCTTTAAAGAGTCATGACAACTCACATACATTTAGATCATATTTAGGGCATAAAATCATGGCATATGACATTTTTTACAGGATCTTCAAGACCTATATCTTCATTGAATCAATGAATCAATCATCATCAGTTATGGCCAGATCTCCTCATCACGTGGGAGCCGTGTCAACTCTGGATAACCAAGATTCATCATAGTATAAGCAGTGTCGACCAACTTTTCTCATCGCGTAGGAAATATGTTATCCCAGATAACCAGCCATCCTCATCAAGTAGGAACCGTGTTATCACCTTTAGATGGCTAGAACTCTTCATCACGTATGAGTCATGTCATCACTTGACTTGATCTCCTCATCACGTAGGAGTTGTGTCTGTAACACCCTTAACTCATATCCGACCCGAATACAAGTATGAGGTGTTACATTGACTTTTCAAACTTTGACTCTTAAAGAAAATCCTGGAATTTTTAAAACTTTCATTAAAACGAAATACTTTAATTTACATAAGACCATAAAATACAAAATCGATCAGAGTATTTGTAATTAACACTTATTACATGCCAACACTCTATACATAACCAAGTACATACTTTGTCAATTACTTCTGATCTGATCTCTTAGTAGTATTGTTGTCCGTGCTACTTCTATTTTTATTTTTCCTGATTCTTGGTACCTACGTGTAAATCACTTACACGCTAAGTCATAGACTTAGTGAGGCAATAAATGAATATGCAACAATAAACTTATGAATGTTCATACTTACAATTGTATCATGACATTTCGATATGCATGTATCTATCGCACGATAACATATAATGCACATACGAAACTTACCTTCTTGTATCACTTTCACTGTAAATCGATATTTCAATTGTATAACCCATGTATATTATTGAGAATAGAGGTATATGAGTGCATTGAGGTTGTGCACTAATGCTGTCACCACAGCTCGTATCAATTCCCTCATTGGGCACCGAACCTTAGTTTAGTATTAGTCCCGTAGGACTATTATCTATGTACCGTAGGACCCTACATCCCGAATGACTATATCCCGAAGGACTTCTCCTTAAGAACCACATACATAATACAATGGCTCCAATCAGTGTACCGAAGTACCACATATAGGTTCCACATAATTATATATATGTCCGAAGGACCACGTAGAACCCTCGACTCTTGGCATGCCAATTACACCTATAGTTCTCATATCGTATACTATGGGCATTATTCTTATATTTCATATGTTCATGTACTCATGTCATTTCTCTTGTGATCATGTAGCTCATGTCATTTCTCTTGTGATCATGTAGCTCATGTCACTTCATATCATGTTCTCATATCACATGTCATATCACATGAACATATATATGTCTGATGCATGTATCACAACAATTATCATGTATGCATGTTCACAACTATTATATTATGAAAATCAACATAGGGATTAGACTTATCACAAGTCTTATTCCATTATGATATACATATAGTATGCACTTACCTTAGCTTTGCTTTGATTCGATTCTAATCCTTTGATCGTTCCAAAATAAGCTTACTTTTAGTATCTACATAATCACACATGGATCTATATCAGTATTATAACTAATATACTCTAATGATTCACTCTTTAGACTAAGAGAAAAGTCAATTTTATCTTTTAATGAAGGTATGCATCGATGCACTACTGATGCATCGGTGCATAAAAGGTATTCGATGTAGTATTATTGATGGGATGCATCGATGTTTCATTATTAATGGATGCATCGATGCACTACTTATGCATCGATGCATGAATTGCATTCGATGTTTTTATTTTAAAAGAGTGCATCGATGCACTACCAATGCATCGATGCACATTCAAACAATTTTTGGGTTTTAACCTTGATGCATCGATGCACCATGAATGTGCATCGGTGCACTCTGCCCAGAATCCTCTTTTTGAACCCAAAAGTTCATTCATTTTGGATTAAATACTTCATGTTTAATCCTCTTTTTCATTCTTAACTCTAGTACACATCCTTAAACCAATTTATACTCATTTATTTCATCTTAAACCTTTAAATCCTATCATTCATATGTAATTTAAGAATTACATTAATAAATCAACATGTTTGAATTTCGTTTTTAACACTTCGTATATCTTAACTAGATTGATGACAAGTCAAATATAACTTTCAATTCTAGTTATGAACTCTATTCCAAGATTTCATTTAAGAACTTCAAATCTTAAATCTCTCCTAACTCCATCATCCCTTGATGTTAAGATAACTTAAGCTTTCCTTAAGCTTAGTTATCATCTAATAATCAAAACCCAATATTAAATTTAACAAGAAACTCAATAATAAGAAATCTTACCTTTGCTTTGGTTCACACGTACAAGGAAGAAAGAAGAAGAAGATAACTATGGAAGGCTTTGGTGTTCTCTTCTTTTCATCCCACTTGTACTCATATATATCCTTATCCCTTCTTTAATTAATTTTCCTTGCAAATGACTCTTTTTCCCTTCTATTCCTTCTTCCTTTCAATTCAATCCTACACAATCATTTACATATAAATCTTTATATTATTCATTCATTCTATTTTAATCACCAAAATCTGAAACTTTCCAATTTAGTCACTAACCCGGTATTGAGGATGTTACAACTCTCCCCCTTAAGAAAATTCGTCCTCGAATTTTCATTATGCAAAGAGGTAGGGGTACTTAATCCTCATGTCCTCTTCACGTTCCCATGTTGCTTCCTCTACTTTGTGATTCCTCCACAAGACCTTAACCAATGGAATAGTCTTGTTCCTTAGTTGTTTAACTTCGTGAGCTAATATTTGAACAGGTTCTTCCTTATAAGTTAAATCTGGTAGAACTTCAATTTCTTCAGGAGTCACAATGTGAGATAAGATCAGATCTATATTTCCTAAGCATTGAGACATGAAAAACATTGTGTATCTTTTCCATTTCAGTTGGCAAAACTAACTGATATGCTACTGATCCTACCCTCTTAGTAATATCATAAGGTCCAATGAACCGAGGACTCAACTTTCCTTTACGTCCAAACCTCAATATTTTCTTCCACGGAGACACTTTCAAGAACACTTTATCTCCGACTTGAAATTCAATTTCTTTCCTTTTTAAATCAGCATACGATTTCTGTCTATCAGCTACAGCTTTCAGATTATTCTGAATTACTTGAACTTTCTCTTCTGTATTCTGAATCAACTCAGGACCAATAACTTCTCGATCCTTAAGTTCATACCAGTTCAAGGGCGTACGACATCTTCTTCCGTATAGAGCTTCATAGGGAGCCATTTTGATGTTTGACTGATAACTATTGTTGTACGCAAATTCAACAAGTGGTAAATACCTTTCCCACGATCCTTTGAATTCAATGACACAAGCTCTTAGCATATACTCCAAAATTTGAATAGTTCGCTCGGATTGACCATCGGTTTGAGGATGAAACGCTGTACTGAAGTTTAACCGAGTTCCCAATGCTCTATGTAATGACTTTCAAAACCGTGATGTGAATCTAGGATCCCGATCAGAAACTATGGAAATAGGTACACCATGCAACCGTATAATCTCTCTAATATACAACTCAGCATACCTATCCATGGAGAAATCAGTTCATACTAGAATAAAATGGGCTGACTTAGTCAATCTATCCACGATTACCCAGATTGAATTCTTTTTGTTCAGAGTTAAAGGCAAACCCGTCACAAAATCCATCGTTATGTTTTCCCATTTCCATTGAGGAATTGAAATCGGTTGTAACAATCCTGACGGAACTTGTTGTTCAGCTTTGACTTGTTGACAAGTCAAACACTTTGATACAAATTCCGAAATGTCTTTCTTCATTCCCGACCACCAATATCGACTCTTGAGATCCATATACATTTTGTTCCCTCCTGGATGCATTGTCAATGGACTACAATGAGCTTCCGTTAACAAATCATTCTTTAATTCATCATCATCCGGAATTACTAATCTTTCTTGATAATACAAGTTCTCATCAGACTTAATCTCATAATCCGTACCCTCTCCATTCTTTATCTGTTGTATCCTCTTTAAACATTTTTCATCTTTAACTTGCAATTCTTTAATTCGATTTAGCCATACGCGCTTGACTGTCAATTCTGCACAAATTGCACCATCTTCTCTTAACTATAATCTAGCATCAAGAGTTCGCAAAGCTGCAAACGTCTTTCGACTCAAGGCATCAGCTACCACATTTGCCTTTCCAGGATGGAAATCAATCACCACATAATAATTCTTGAGAAATTCCACCCATCTTCTTTGTCTTAAATTCAACTCTTTCTGAGTCATCAAGTATTTTAAGCTCTTATGATCCGTATACAAGTAGCACTTTTCACCATACAAGTAGTGACGCCAGATCTTTAAAGAAAACACTACTGCCGCCATCTCTAGGTCGTGTGTTGGATAATTTTTCTCGTGCGGTTTTAGTTGTCTCGAAGCATAGGCTACCACTTTGCCTTCTTGCATTAATACGCATCCCAAACCATTATGAGACGCATCACTATACACTATAAAGTTCTTTCCAGACTCGGGTTGAACTAACACTGGAGCTTCTGTAAGAATCTTATTTAACTTTTCAAAATTCTCTTGACATTCTCGAGTCTAAACAAATTTTACTTCCTTTTTCAACAGTTTAGTCATGGGTAATGCTATAATCGAAAAGTTTTTAACAAACCTTCGATAATAACCAGCTAATCCCAGAAAACTTCTAACTTCCGATACATTCTTTGGAACTTCCCACTCCAGAATAGCTTTAATCTTTTGGGGATCCACTTGAAATCCTTCTGTAGAAATTACATGTCCAAGGAATGCCACTTCATTCAACCAGAATTCACATTTAGAGAATTTAACATAAAGCTTCTTGTCTTGTAAAATCTGTTAAACAATCTGTAAGTGTGAACTATGCTCTTCTTCTGACTTTGAATATATTAAAATATCATCAATAAACACCACAGCAAAGTGATCCAAATACGGTTGGAAAATTCTGTTCATTAAATCCATAAAAGCAGCTGGTGCATTCGTAACTCCAAACGGAATCACGATAAATTTATAATGACCATATCTTGTTCTAAACGCCATTTTCGAAATGTCTTTTTCTTGAATCTTTAATTGATGGTAACCCGAACGTAGATTAATTTTTGAGAACACTGAAGCGTCCTTTAATTGATCAAATAAATCGTTGATTCGGGGAAGTGGATACTTGTTCTTGATGGTCACTTTATTGAGTTGTCTGTAATCGATACAAAGATGCATTGATCCATCTTTCTTCTTAACAAATAGAACTGGAGCTCCCCAAGGTGATACACTTGGTCTAATAAACCCTTTGTCCAATAACTCCTTTAATTGAATCTTTAATTCTTGTAATTCCTTTAAAGCCATTCTATATGGTGCCATTGCAATGGGCGCTGTTCCTGGTATTATCTCAATCTGGAATTCTACCTCTCGGTCAGGAGGTAAACCTGGCAACTCTGCAGGAAATATATCGAGAAACCCTCTGACTATAGGAATCTCTTCAATCCCTTTCTCCTTTGTTCTAACATCCAATACATTAGCAATAAACCCTTGACATCCCTGTAGCAGTAACTTCTTTACAGTCATCACTGAAATCACACTTGCTAATGGATTCCATCTTTCACTAAATACAATAACTTCTATTCCTTCAGAACTTCTCAATGTCACTCTTTTCAATCTACAGTCGACATCAGCGTAATAACGATATAACCAATCCATCCCCAGTATCACTTCGAATTCGTCAAAAGGTAATTCCATCAGATTAGCAGGAAATTCAATTCCCTGAATCTGTATGGAACACCCTCGGCTCACCATATTTACCCGAGCACTGTGCCCTAGTGGATTCGTCACTATTACTTCATTGCTAGTTGTTTCTAAAGGAATGTTCAATTCTCTTACTAACGTACTAGTAATATATGAATATGTAGACCCCGGATCAATCAATACAATAACACCTTTGTCAAATAATAGAAAGGTACCTGTTATAATATCTGGGTCCTCACAATCCTCATTGGTCTTGAGGTTGTACACTCGAGCAGTGGAATGTATCTCCTGTTGAGCAGAGGACTCTGACTGACTTCTTCATCTGCCTCTACCTCTTCCCCTCTAGGCTACAGAAACAGACCTCTCTGGTTGTACAGATTCACTAGTTAACATTGGACAATCCCGAACAAAATGCCCAATGTTCCCACATCTAAAGCAGACTCCAGAAATCATCCGACATATCCCTGAATGATTCTTTCCACAATGTGGGCATTGTCTGGCTTGACTCTGATTAGATCTCCCAGCTCCATATCCCACTGACTAAGTTTGTCTACCCCTCATTTGATTTGATCCTTTAGCGGAGGATGCCATTGATTCTGATTTAACCTGGGGTCGAAAACTAGCATCTTTGCCCCTTTTTGATGGTGCGAAACTCGAAGAAGCACCCGATATTTTGACTGTATGAGCTCTCGAATTTTTAAATCTCTCGTAATGAGCTCTTTTCAGAGCCTTGGCACGGTTAAATACTTCTTGAAATGATGATAAATTCAAGATAATCAATATTTCCTTTAACCGAGGACATAAACCCTCTACGAACCACTCACAAGCATCCTTTTCAGTAGGAACTAGCTCGGCAGCAAAGCAGCTCAACTTATTGAATTCACACTCGTACTCATATACAATATGATTACATTGCTTCAGATTCATGAACTCTTGCTTCATTTAACGAACAAATTGATCTCTAATGTACTTATGCTTGAATTCTTCTAAAAACAAAGACCGAGTTACTTGGGAGTTAGACATTCTCAATGTAACATTGGTCCACCAGATCCTTGCTTGTCCTCTTAACAAGGAAATTATCCCATCCAGCTTCTCAGCATCGGAACAATGAAGTCCCGTAAGCATAACTTTTATTTCATTAAGCCAAAGGTCCACAATAACAGGACCTTCATTGGCTTCCCCTTTAAACTCTGGAGCTCCCAATCCCTTCAACTCTTTCGCAACATTCATTTTTGGAGTTGAAGTAACAGGAGGTTGGAAACGTGTCAATACCGCGTTAACGTTCTAAAGAATATATCTTGATCATTTACAGGCATTCCAGAGGATGTATGTTCTTCACTCTGCCTGGCCAGGGCAGGTGAATTACTGCTTTCAGCGGGTCTATCGTCTCCCGCTTCATTTCTAGTTCTACTTTGTCTGGACATCTATAAAAATACAACCATATAGTTCTATTAGCAAAACAGCATACTTACTATTCCATCAGATCAGAAGTTTTCACTATTTTGTTGGCATGTATACCTTATAAGACACTCTTGACTTCGGTTTATGCCGAGAATCGACTAAACCGTAGCTCTGATACCATTAAATGTAACACCCTTAACTCATATCCGACTCGAATACAAGTCTGAGGTGTCACATTGACTTTTCAAACTTTGACTCTTAAAGAAAATCCCGGGAATTTTTAAAACTTTCATTAAAACGAAATACTTTAATTTACATAAGACCATAAAATACAAAATCGATCAGAGTATTTGTAATTAACACTTATTACATGCCAACACTCTATACATAACCAAGTACATACTTTGTCAATTACTTCTGATATGATCTTTTAGTAGTATTGTTGTCCGTACTACTTCTATTTCCACTTTTCCTGATTCTTGGTACCTACGTGTAAATCACTTACACGCTAAGTCATAGACTTAGTGAGGCAATAAATGAATATACAACAATAAACTTATGAATGTTCATACTTACAATTGGATCATGACATTTCGATATACATGTATCTATCGCACGATAACATATAATGTACATACGAAACTTACCTTCTTGTATCACTTTCACTATAAATCGGTATTTCAATTGTATAGCCCATGTATATTATTGAGAATAGAGGTATGTGAGTGCATTGAGGTTGTGCACTAATGCTGTCACCACAGCTCGTATCAATTCCCTTATGGGGCATCGAACCTTAATTCAGTATTCATCCCGTAGGACTATTATCTATGTCCCGTAGGACCCCTACATCCCGAAGGACTATGTCCCGAAGGACTTCTCCTTAAGAACCACATACATAATACAATGGCTCCAATCAGTGTACCGAAGTACCACATATAGGTTCCACATAATTATATATATGTCCCGAAGAACCACGTAGAACCCTCGACTCTTGGCATGCCAATTACACCTATAGTTCTCATATCGTATACTATGGGCATTATTCTTATATTTCATATGTTTATGTACTCATGTCATTTCTCTTGTGATCATGTAGCTCGTGTCATTTCTCTTGTGATCATGTAGCTCATGTCACTTCATATCACGTTCTTATATCACATGAACACATATATGTCTGATGCATGTATCACAACAATTATCATGTATGCATGTTCACAACTATTATATTATGAAAATCAACATAGGGATTAGACTTATCACAAGTCTTATTCCATTATGATATACATATAGTATGCACTTACCTTAGCTTTGCTTTGATTCGATTATAATCATTTGATCGTTCCAAAATAAGCTTACTTTTAGTATCTACATAATCGCACATGGATCTATATCAGTATTATAACTAATATACTCTAATGATTCACTCTTTAGACTAAGAGAAAAGTCAATTTTATCTTTTAATGAAGGTATGCATCGATGCACTACTGATGCATCGGTGCATAAAAGGTATTCGATGTAGTATTATTGCTGGGATGCATCGATGTTTCATTATTAATGGGATGCATCGATGCACTACTTATGCATCGATGCATGAATTGCATTCGATGTTTTTATTTTAAAAGAGTGCATCGATGCACTACCAATGCATCGATGCACATTCAAACAATTTCTGGGTTTTAACCTTGATGCATCGGTGCACTCTGCCCAGAATCCTCTTTTTGAACCCGAAAGTTCATTCATTTTGGATTAAATCCTTCATGTTTAATCCTCTTTTTCATTCTTAACTCTAGTACACATCCTTAAACCAATTTATACTCATTTATTTCATCTTAAACCTTTAAATCCTATCATTCATATGTAATTTAAGAATTACATTAATAAATCAACATGTTTGAATTTCGTTTTTAACACTTCGTATATCTTAACTAGATTGATGACAAGTCAAATATAACTTTCAATTCTAGTTATGAACTCTATTCCAAGATTTCATTTAAGAACTTCAAATCTTAAATCTCTCCTAACTCATCATCCCTTGATGTTAAGATAACTTAAGCTTTCCTTAAGCTTAGTTATCATCTAATAATCAAAACCCAATATTAAATTTAACAAGAAACTCAATAATCAGAAATCTTACCTTTTCTTTGGTTCACACGTACAAGGAAGAAAGAAGAAGAAGATAACTATGGAAGGCTTTGGTGTTCTCTTCTTTTCATCCCACTTGTACTCATATATATCCTTATCCCTTCTTTAATTAATTTTCCTTGCAAATGACTCTTTTGCCTTCCATTCCTTCTTCCTTTCAATTCAATCCTACACAATCATTTACATATAAATCTTTATACTATTCATTCATTCTATTTTAATCACCAAAATCTAAAACTTTCCAATTTAGTCACTAACCCGGTATTGAGGATGTTACAGTGTCAATCTTTGATAACCAGTCGTCCTCATCGCGTAGGAGCTAAGTTATCATCCTTCTTAAAGATGGCCAAGAACTCTTCATCACGTATGAGCAGTGTCATCACTCGACTAAATTTCCTCATTATGTAGGAGTTATGTCAACTTAGATAACCAAAGTCCTCATTGCGTAGGAACCGAGTTATCAATTTTCCTTGACTAGATCTTCTCATTATGTAGGAGTCTTGTCACCCTTAGACGACCAGAACTCTTAGCACGTATGATCCGTGTCGTCTCCCAAATCAAACATAAAAAAATGGGACAAAATTGGTTGTTTTTTTCGTCTTTGCCCTATTCTTGTTAACACAAGAATGTGCAAAGAGGGGTAGCTGTAAACACCCATTTTTGTCCGGGTCTCAAAAAATGTTATTATATTATTATTTTATATCTATATTATTATTATTATTAATCTTATTACTAATTAATTACATTTTTTAGGCCTAAGTTACAAAGGGTTATCCAAAGGCCCAGTCCCAAAATCCAGCAACCCAACAAACCCAGATCAGCAACAGTACCAAGCCTCTCCACCGACGAGTTACCAAGGCGAGTCACCTCCGAGCAAGTTGAAATGTCATCATCAATTATGTCGGCCAATCGAACAACAAAACAAATCAAAATTGTATCAAAGTCAAAAGCAAATCCATAAATCATACCTAACCTGTCAATATCCTACCAAAAACAAAGAAAATGCAGATGTATCCAAGGAGATTCGGTGAAGATTTCAACAATAAAATTGAAGAGGAATGGAGCAAAAAGAGAGAGGAGATTTGGGGGAAGAAACTGAAGCAGAAAAAAATTTGAAAAGTTTGTAATAATATGGAAATGATCAATATACAGAGAAAATAAAATTTTCAGATTCAATAACTCTTTTTTCTCTTCAAGGTATTTTACATGCAAGTATTCTTTACCTTTGTTTTTTTAAATAAGAAAAAATAAGAAAAATATTAGATTTATTTTTGTGTGTGCATGTGAGTTTTGAAAAAAAATAGAGGAAATGAGTGAAAGAGGAGAGGTTACCTTTCGTCGTTCGCGTTCCTTGTCGGAGTCGGAGGCTTCATCGTGTTTAGGGGGCTGAAACGACAGTGAGAGTTTGGGTCTTGGTTCCTAAACGTTTTGTTTCCAAGTCAAAGCTTTAGGTCTTTGTCAGGGGGTATTTTGGAGTTCTTTAGGCTTAGGATAGAACCGACCACCGATGGTGGTGGTCGGATAGCGATCTTGGCCGAGCATAGAAAAAGAGAGGGAGTGTCGCTTGAGAGAGGGGGAGAGCAGAAATGAAAAACAAAATTAAAAGTGAAACCCACTTAGGGTTCTGCCAAGTTACCTACGTGTAAATGGCTAATATTAGCCTAAATATCAAGTTTTTGGGTTAACTACACTTAAGACACCTTAATTTAAGTGTGAATTTGTTATTGTCATCATCCTTTATTTATTTTGGTTTATTTACATTACTAACCCTCTGACTATACTAATAATTATTCTAACCCATAAACATATTTGGCTCTTAACCCCTAACATTTTACCTTCTTACATTTCCATTATGTCGTTTCTTTAATTTAAGTATTTTAATTTTTTTATTTACATTCCAGTTATTTTCAATTTTTGTGTTTTATTTATTTTATTCTCAACACTTTAGATTCATTATTTTTAATTTAATCACTAATATGTTACATCCCATGTTTATTTATTTTAGATTTCAGCATTTTATTTTTTATTATTTTAGTCATTAATATGTATGTTTCTTGTTTATTTCTAATTTTGGCACTTTTTTTCTGTTATTTTATTTTTGTCACTAAGCTTGGTGGTAGTATATTTAATATTTTGTGTCTGTAATTTTTAATATTTATGCTTTAGTCTTATTTAGTTATCCTTTATATATATGGTATTTTTTAATTCGGATGTTGATTCCTCTTTTATTGGCAACTTTCAAGCGTGCTCATATGATAATAAGAACCAAATAATCTTTTAACTTTTTTCTGCTATTTGTTTGACTTATAAACCCCATATACTAGTATTCTACATTATTTATATAATTTAAGCAAATGGGCTCCATGTTTTTTTTACTTTCGGCATTAGCACATGGTTTTTGACTCTAATTCTCATCCTCTTAAAAAACACCCAACTAATAGTTAAAGAAATCATAATGAAAGCCTTAAGCAAAAGCTTTGAATCACATATTTCTTTATTTTTCTGGACATGCTCCAGTGATTTGTTTTTTATATAAATAATCATTATTTTTTTAATATACAAAAATAGAAAATTTTATTATGTGGAAAATCTACGATGTCATCTCCCAACTAAAGGGAAAGTATTTTTTCAAAGATTTTTCACATAAATGGTTGTTTTATATTCGATAATTTTTTGTGTTCCATGTTTATTTATTTATTTTTCATCGTTGTTCATATTCATTTTTTATTTTATTTTCTGTGCAAAATTTGAGAATAATATTTCAATGTGAGGGTAATCTATGAGAAAGTCTCTAACTATAAAGGAAATACTTTCTCGATTGTTCACACTTATTTAAATAAAATCGAATGAATAAAAGGATCGTATTATAAATATATTTTCGAGTTTATAATTCCCAATATTTAAACACTGTATAATCGTTTAGGTATTAATTTTGGGCGTTGTGGGGTGCTAATCCTTCCCTACACGTAACCGACTCTCGAACCCATTTTAATCGAACTTTTGGTAAACGCAGACCAATTTTTGTCTTAAAAAATGATTTTTCTTAAAATTATTTTTAAAAGACGTTTTAGGTGTTCGACCTACCTAACCCAAAGGTTGATGGCGATTTTTTTTTCAATTTAATTCAAATTAAACCAAAATCATCAAATTTTCCAAAATAAAATCGTAATTGTTTATAAAATGATAAAAGAATTTTTTAAAAAAAATGGTTATGACAATTTGCTTGCTTTGCTTTTGGTTGAAAATTGCAATGAATTTTTGGCGTTTTCTATGACCCTTTGTCTTAATTTCACCTCAAAAACTTATTAATATCTCACAATGATGCATGAATCTACTGTAATATAAAGCTAACGAGAACCATGCATTATTTGTGCGTAAAATTTGATGCATGGCCTGCAGGTGAAACAGATTTCCTTGGTGACGATGAAGAATATTCACCCAAATTTTATTGAATTTAAAGATTCGGTGTTATTGGTATAAATTATTTTCAAATTTAAATATGTAAATTAAAAATTAATTTACACCATAAACATGGACTAATCTATTAACTTCATAAACATGCTACATATCATGCACGATGAAGCTTCTTAAATTGATAACAATGGCGGATGAAAATTCCTTTCTAATCGATCATAGGGATAAACAATAAGTGCATGCTAATATATTTTTCTCTTTTTTTCCGATGAGAAGCCAAAGTGCAGATGACTTCATCAACTTTTCTTCAGCTAGAATTCCAACAGGTTTCTTTGGAGAAACAGGAACATACATAGGAACCATGATTTAATGTAACTCAAACAACAATGTCAATATTTAACAAAGAAAATCAGCTTATCAAGTTAACAGATCCCAAAAACTTTGCATACAAACATAGATGATCAAATTTGTAAGAAAAACAAAACAAAATACATAATTCTACCTTTCGTTGTTTTTCACCATCCATTATATAGTCAAGATGATCAAAGGAACCTTGCAGCGTTTTTATGTCAAATATCTGACATTAAAGCCGCCATTAAAGCTTCAAGAAAGATTGAAACTAGCTTCTAGATGGTTAGTAGCGGAAGAGTTGAGAGTGAGACCTGATAAATCCGTCCAATTATTTACTCCCCAGTACTGATTATTGTCCGATAGATTTACCCTTCGGTTGTTTTCAGTTTTCACTGAAGATGCTCCAATACCTCGCTTTGAAATGGATATAAAGCACCATTAGTTGGTTCAAAGAAAGGGAACTGCACCTGCTGCTGTTGATGATGATGAGTTCCTATGTGAAACCCCATATCATCTTGCCCACTAGCACCACTTGCCGCGCCCATCTGACTCTGAATTCCACCAAAGCTTAACCCATACTGAGAAAATTTTTGCTGAGAAGCCATGAAGGGTAAATGAGGTGATTGCTGCGGCAAATGAGCGGTGATTTCACTTGCTTCTCCATCAAAGCCGAGGATTTTGAGCTACTGCTTTTGTTCTTCTTGTTTCTCCGGCAACCCCCGCCAACCGGTATGTTTCGAAGAGCTCCTCGGGTCCAATACCGCCGACACGTCTTGCAAACGTGGCGAGGCTGAGAGAGGCTGTAGTTATTGAAGTAGCAGAATTTGGTGTTGGTGGATTCACACCTTGGACACTTGATCAGAGCTGCTTCCGGGTGTGAAGCTTCGCTATCCTGGCTCGATCTGCCATCGAGCCGGGTCTAATGGATCCACCACCGGCTCCGACATGAGTAGGTGGAAGCTGAGGATTTTCAGTACTACTGCCAGTGCCGGATCCTTGCTGATCATTATGCTGCTGCTAAAAAAATTTGATAAACTTGAAAGAAGAAAATATATTTGATATATTCAGGGAAAAAAGATGAAAAAAGGAATATGAATATTTATCTTTTTCATTTTAGGTGCAGAAGCTGTGGATAAAAATTGATGAAGAAGAAAACAAAAAAGAAGCTTACCTGGTGCCAATTAGGGGAATCTAAATAGACTGCAAGAGATGAAAAAACCATGGTTAAATATAATTTGTTTATAAAAGTTGTTGGAAAAAACAAGGTGGAGAATCACTCCAAGGGAATACCAGAGACCAAAGAGAAAAGAAGAGAGAATTAAAGGAAAGAGAAGCTTTTGTTTCAGAGTTTTTGCCTTTTATTATTTTTTTTCATTAAATTATTGTGTGTGTTTTTTTGTTCTATTACTATTTTAGGGTTTTGAGTGTACTAAGCTCTTGATTCTGCTTAGTTTTAGTGCTCGAGAAGAGAATTGTTAATGCATGGATATATATATATATATATATATACGGTATAAGATCCTATTACACAATATAAAATTTTTTTAATTTTATATAGATTTAAGATCGTTGGATGAGTAAAAATAGATGACTGAGATTACCAGTGAAAAATAAAAGATATTTACTTGAAAAAAATAAATAATCAAATCTCAATTCTCAACTATCTATATGCACTCAACTAATTATCTTAAATCTATGCATAACTAAATTATTATCACCCTTTTTTTGCCACTTTGGTCTTCACAGAAACTATTAGTTTTTCTTTAAATTATTGTATCATTTATCTATCTATTTATATTAATCAATTTCCTAATCAAAATGGACCTAATCACTTATATATTCATATAATTTAATTGAATCCATCAATTGGAGTTGTAAAAGGGAATGTTGTTCTTTTTAAAGGTCATGAGTTTGAGCAACTGCATCTGCAAAGTGTATATGTTATTAATAGGTTAAGAAAATTTTAAACATATATTACCTTGTAATCAGCCAAACTATTAAAAAACATATAATTTAATTAAAATTTCTTAATTAAGTTTGGTATTGTAAGTTAACAAGGTATTAGGTAAACATTTTTTTAAAAATATAATTAGTTTTATATGAATTTTTAATCAATTGTTGTGTATCTTTAATTATTTATTTAAATTAAATTTAAAATATATCACAATACATTAAAGTGGTTTATAAAGAAAATAAAAACACTTTACCAATACATGCATAAAATGATAATCTGAAAAAAAAAATCTAACATACAAAAACTTATATAGGCTACTAAATTTATAAACTTCATAAATCACAAATTTTAGTTAAATAAAAAGATTTTCGAGGTCCCTCAATTGGATAATAAGTAAATTGGGTCCTATAATAATAAATTGAGCAATTTATTTCTTATTAATTTCGAAGATGAACAACTAAGAACAATAGATGATTGTGTTCAGCTTTTCATCCGCTTATTATACTTTGATTGGTATAATTATAGATTTAACCTTCACCGTTTATATGTTTTATCAATTTGATTCTAATTACATGTTTCATAAATGTCTATATGAAAATAATAGTTGAGTAATCAAAAAAAAATATAAAGATAAATGAGTGACTAAATAGATGGTTTACCAAAAAATACATAAAAAAACATAAAAAAAATGAAGTTGGGCAGCAAAGATTAGAACCAACTACTCATTAAGTGGCCTTAGCGATAAATTTTCTTTAAAGATCTCGAATTTGAGTAATCGCGTCTATATGTCTCATCAATAACTAAGAGGTTAAACTTTTTCCTATGTTATGATACTGTTGTTGTATTTCGTTCGATCGTTATACCATAAGCCATGCGGTTACAACAAACCTGTCTAACCGTTTGCCGAGTTGTAACCCTTAACAGCTCGAATAATCTAACGATTCAATACATATTAACATCTTATAATCTCAACCCTATCCGAAAAATCTTATCTTTTATATCTAATATTTTTTCCTTCTAATTCTCTAGATATAGAATGGATATTTGGACTTGAACCCCTGACTCAACCTTTAGGTCAGTGAAAATTTAATATAGACATTTGGACCGTTGGTCAAGACACCATTGTGTCAATTATGTATACAAGATCTTTTCAAGTCAATTATGGGCATCCATGCCAAATCATGGTAAACACATATCCTTTCCAATTTTTCTATCAACTTTGAAAGCTGGTTAAGGAAATCTTGTTCTGGCTTAAACTTTATGCTTATACCATTAATTATAAGAGGAATCAATACCAATTTGCAATTTGTTTTCTTCCCTTCATATTCCTATGCCCTATTTTTGTTGACTGAGACAGCAAAGAGAATAGGTAGTAATTGTGGGAAAATAAAGCACTTTGTTTGGTGGCTTGAGAAAAATATGCATGGAATGGGAAACACGATGCCTTGGGACATGCATGCATAACTTCTTATATAAGGAATCTTGCCTTTTATTATTAAGAAAATGGTCTAAGATATTAAATACGTTTTCATAATGAAACTTTTTTACTCTTTTATATTTTCTAGACTGTAGCATAAAATATTACAAAAAATTGTTTTGAATTATTATTATATTAATTATTTGTTAACTATACGCTTTTATCAAGGATAAGTATGAACTTGGATAGTAATTGAATTGATAAATGTTTACGTAAATGTCTAAGTAATATATTTTCGATTTGATAGGTTTAGTTGCACTTATTGATTAAATATGATCATATAATGTGTTGATAAATGTTGCTGTAGAAATAGTATTAATTATTTAATTTGTTATAAATATAAATGAATCGATACTAAATTAAATTACCTAAAATAAATAATCCGATCAAGAATATAATTCTAATAACACCCAAACAAGTTCTAACTTCCATAACAAAGAAATAGTAAAGCAGTATGAATAGGTAAAACCCTATGTCCATCAAATACGGTCAAGACCTCAAAGCAGTTACACTGCATAAAAAGGATCACCCTCCAAAACTCCATTGACACTTTTTTTTTTCTTTTAGAATTCTTGTTTCTTAAAAGTGTTTCATCAATGGCTGGCAAAGGTGAAGGTCGGCGATTGGTATCGACCTCGGCACTACGTACTCGTGCGTGGGAGTTTGGCAACATGACCGGGTTGAGATCATTGCTAATGATCAAGGCAACAGAACCACACCTTCCTATGTTGCTTTTACTGATGGTGAGCGTTTGATTGGCGACGCTGCTAAGAACCAGGTTGCCATGAACCCTACTAACACTGTCTTTGGTAAGCCTTGTTGGATTCTTTTCGGTCCAACTGAAATATATCATGTATGTAAATAATATATATACCTATGCATTGATGCATGCTTTGTTTTCGTAATTTCACGATATCAGATGCAAAACGGTTGATTGGGAGGAGGTTCAATGACGCTTCAGTCCAAAGCGATATGAAGTTGTGGCCTTTCAAGGTTACCCCTGGTGCGGCCGAAAAGCCGATGATCACCGTCACATACAAAGGCGAAGACAAGATGTTTGCAGCCGAAGAAATCTCATCTATGGTTCTCATGAAGATGAAAGAAACAGCCGAGGCCTATCTAGGTTCCACTGTGAAGAACGGCGTCGTTACCGTTCCTGCCTATTTCAATGACTCCCAGCGTCAAGCCACCAAGGATGCCGGCGTCATTGCAGGCCTCAATGTCATGCGAATCATCAACGAACCGACTGCTGCTGCCATCGCTTATGGACTCGACAAGAAAGCTGGCAGTGCCGGGGAGAAGAATGTGCTCATCTTCGACCTCGGTGGTGGCACCTTCGATGTCTCTCTCTTGACGATCGAAGAGGGTATTTTCGAAGTCAAAGCCACTGCTGGAGATACACACCTTGGAGGGGAAGATTTTGATAATAGGATGGTGAACCATTTCGCGCAAGAATTCAAGAGGAAAAACAAGAAAGACATAAGTGGAAATCCGAGGGCTTTGAGGAGACTGAGAACTTCATGTGAAAGAGCAAAGAGGACCCTTTCATCCACTGCTCAAACCACCATAGAGATCGATTCGTTGTACGAAGGGATCGACTTTTACTCGACGATCACTCGAGCCCGATTCGAGGAGCTTAACATGGACCTGTTTAGGAAATGTATGGAGCCAGTTGAGAAGTGTTTAAGGGACGCTAAGATGGATAAGAGTACTGTACATGATGTTGTTCTCGTAGGTGGATCTACCAGGATTCCCAAGGTTCAATCTCTATTGCAAGACTTCTTCAATGGAAAAGAGCTCTGCAAGAGCATTAACCCCGATGAAGCCGTCGCCTACGGTGCGGCCGTACAAGCAGCCATTTTGAGCGGTGAAGGCAATGAAAAGGTTCAAGATCTGCTCCTTTTGGATGTCACGCCGCTTTCACTCGGGCTGGAAACCGCGGGTGGTGTAATGACCGTTCTTATTCCAAGGAACACCACAATTCCTACCAAAAAGGAACAAGTTTTCTCCACTTATTCAGACAACCAACCTGGTGTTCTGATTCAAGTTTACGAAGGTGAAAGAACAAGAACAAGGGACAATAACTTGCTCGGTAAATTCGAGCTCTCAGGCATCCCACCAGCTCCAAGGGGTGTCCCTCAGATCACCGTTTGTTTCGACATTGACGCCAATGGCATTCTGAACGTATCAGCTGAGGATAAAACAACAGGGCAAAAGAACAAGATTACAATCACCAATGACAAGGGTAGGCTGTCCAAGGAAGAGATTGAGAAGATGGTCCAAGAAGCCGAGAAATACAAATCAGAGGACGAGGAACATAAGAGAAAAGTTGAGGCTAAGAATGCACTGGAGAACTATGCGTATAACATGAGGAACACCGTGAGGGACGAGAAGATCGGTGCTAAGTTGAATCCGGCTGACAAGAAAAGCATAGAGGATGCTGTTGAGCAGGCCATCAATTGGCTGGATAGTAACCAGTTGGCCGAAGCTGATGAGTTCGAGGACAAGATGAAGGAGCTTGAAAACTTGTGTAACCCCATCATTGCCAAAATGTACCAAGGTGCTGGTGGTGATCCGGTTGGTGGAAAGACCGGCGATGCGCCTCCTGCTGCCGGAAGTGGAGCTGGTCCCAAGATAGAGGAGGTTGACTAAGAATGAACAAATCTTTTTAGTTTTTATTTCTAATTGGATCTTGAGGGCAATAATAACTTGTTAGGATCACATTTGGGTTTGGTTTTCATATATCAGTAGATGAAGCATCGGTATTTTCCTTCAAAGACCATTTTGGTTCTCTTTTAAACATTTGATTATGTTGTTTCACTTCATTTGGCCACCCTCATTCTGCAGTTGAAACTTGATTAAAAATGACTAAATTGTTAAAAGAACCCTCAAACTATATACTATTTTATTTAAATAAACCCCAAAAGTTTTTTGTAATTTCAATGGCAAGAATCAGCTTTGATTTCGTACAACTCTGGTTCTACCATAAACACATAACGCTACTAAATAGTAATACATCCGTCAAGAAAGTTTATTATTACTTGTAAAATTATAAAGTAGCTTTCCTGATTAACCCAAAAGAATTCTATGTTTGATGACTTAATCCAACTGTCAAGCAAATGATTTTTATATAAATTGTTTTAGAATCATTATCACATGGCTGTTGCAACTTAAAACCAATTATAGAGAGGAATAAAAATTTGTATAATTTTTTTGAAATAAATGTTCATAGAAAAGATCAAAGTTGATTCAATTTAGGAATAAAAACTCTTTAGACATAAAATTAAAAGAATGTGCCTAATTAAAATACTAAACAAAAAAAATTGTGAAGTTCAAGTCTATTGTTCATCTTTTTTTCATATGCTACAGTGGAAGTTAAATAAATTAAAACAGAAGAAACCTGTAAACACAATTTGACATCAACCCTAATTAATTAAACAACCAAAATTAAGGGCCTTTCCTAGCATAGATTAGGCCCGTGACATCAACCCTTTGCTAATCACAAGTTCCTTCCAAGCTCAAGTAGCCAATCAATTGTAAGACTGACTTGACAAATACAAATCTTCCAAGGCCTCTGCTCTCTCTAAAAGTAAACAAATACATAAGGTGTTCTAAGAAACAAATTATATGTTGAATTAGGAGTTCATTCAAATTAATCATAGTCAATTGCATTATAATATAAGAGTAGTGGAGTAGAAAACCAGAAAGGAATGTAACAAAAAGAAGCAGCGACGCAGCTGCTGAAAGTGGGAATGTATAAAATTGAACGTTATTATAGAGAGGAGGATGGATTATCAGGTTTAAGGGGGAAATTGACTACAATCAGTATGAATTTTCTACAGATTACTACCCTGCCAGCCAATCACATAAACTAGATGAGAAGAGGTGTTAACAATCTCAACCTATAAGTGCACATATTTATATCACAAAGTAATAACAAAAGGAAAAAGCATAATTATGACGTGTTTTGAAATAGTTTGTATAAAATAAAGAATAATTGACATGAATCTAAACTTGAAGTGAGGAAAACGAGTAAAAACTCAAGTAAAAAGTAATACCTATTCAAAACAAGCGATATATATTACTTGAAATTAGTTTATTGCTAATTCTTGTACAAAAACACAGGAAAAAGTAACACTCCAATCAAACATAGCATAAGAGAAGCAGAACAGCTTAATTTAACCACGAGAATGAAAAACAAACATCTGTATGCTCTGTAATTGGCGTAAAAGAAAACTGTAGTAAGCTTTTAACCTTAAGTGCAGGTGTCATGCAAGTCTTATGTACTTTACGTTAACTTATGGAGTTCCGAATGGCTGTACGCTTAACAGAGCATAACATTCTTCTCAGCAGGGGGTATGTAGAAATAAGTCTTAACACTCCATATGAAGATAGGAATTAAAAACTTACGTTAGATCAATTAGATTGTGAGAACTTCGGGAGAAAGTACCTTAACAACTACACATCTATAACTATAATCGGATTTTCCAGATGTATCCAAAAATAAAATAAAAAGAGCAACTAAAACAAAGATTAATTCAATCAAACAACTCCTATCTATATAATTTCTGGAAATAAACTTTGGTTTGAACATTGCATAGAAATATTTCAACTAACTCGAATTAAGAAAAATAACAAGGAATTTAAAATATTTATTAAAAAGGAGAGACTAACGAAGGGGAACTACAAATCGGTAAACTTCAACGGCGAACACGTAAAAGAGGGGGATGGAACGACCAACCTCTTCTTTTTCTTTTTTGATTTAAAAATCAGGCGAGACCCAATACCACCAACTTAAGCCACAAGCAAGAGAAGGTATACCATAAAAAGTTGACACAAACTTATTAATGATTCGAGATAATGCCAACAAATCCATTCTACTGCTAATAGTCTTGTGGTGTTGGTTACACAAGATCTTTCCCATCATAACTACTCTAGGCGCGTAGACGGTGCATGGCATCTGCCACACCTTCGTTTTCCGACTGACTGCCTTCATTCCCCCAATTTATTTACTTATTAATAATTTCAGAAACTGCCGATGGTGTTCTCACAATTTCTCAACTGAAGCCCATCTCTTCAAGTCTTCGTATCCCACAAATCCTTCCCCGATAAGGAGGTATACCACTTTTGTAACCAATTCTTCCGTGCACGACTTAGGTATATCTCGATGATATTGGTCAATTTCAGGAGCCAACACTTCGATGAATTTCAATCAAGTATAATATAAAAGTCATTGTTTTCCAACTTATTCCCCAGCTCCTGTATCTCATCGCTAGTAGAATCTAGTTTTGTTTGGGATCCTTCTAGTGATTCTATCTCCAATGAAACCAATTGGTGAAGACTTAAGAAAAAATATAAAAATTATGAAGAATTAAAAAGTACATAAAAATCAACATTTTATGTAAAAATATTAAAATATTCAAAAACTCAAATTATTAATTAAAAATAAGAATTTTTTTTAATAAATTAAAAAAATGGAAAGCATTTAAATTATTTAAAAAATAAATAATTCAAATTAAAAAAATTAAAAAATATGGGAAAGTATTACAAATTATAAAATTAATAGAAATTTCACAATATTCAAATTTAATTTTTTTTAAAAAAACAAACATATTTGTGGAACAAATTTTAAATTGTTCATCAATCTGACTGTTGTTATTTCTAAAATACTTTTTAATAGAATCAATTTTGTATTAAAGTGATAATGATTTGACCAAATAGAGTTGTTAGCTAAATGTCTGGATTATTTTATGATAATGTAATATAAGCTGCAATTACATATTTTATGATGATTATAATTGATAATAAAATATTTTCATTAAATTAAGTTAAAAAAATATTATATATAATTTAAGTTTAAATTAGTTTAGGTTTAGATTATTTTATATCTAAAATCATTTAGACTCAAGTTTCTTTATATTCAGAATAGATGGTTTGAACCTTTAAATTTTTTTATGGTTAAATTACATGGGGTCGATTTTCTTTTTTGTTTGAATTAATCACCGATAATTGATCTATTGACCGACTAATCCAAATCGGATATTACAAAAACGAGGGACAACCATCCCAACCTAATTTGTTATATTCGCAAAAGCCAGGATTCGAACCCCTAACATTGCTTAAGGAATCTAGTGTCTCATCCCACTAACCAATTGATTATTGATGGATCGATTTTATTTAAAAGCATGGTAATTTTATTTTGGATAATATTTTGTTGAAATAAAATATGAACTCCTATACAGTGGTTGAACAGAAAAACGCCTAATTATTTTTTCTTTATTTTACCAATTAGAGTTGTTAGCTAAACAATTGGATTTGTTGAGAATTCGTTAGCTAATCTTAAGACGAAATTCGGGTAATCCTCAAGTCCTAGATAGAGCTCAATTAAGATTACTTAAATCTTATATATACAATCTCACAATTAATAAGTTCAGAACTAAATTAATTATAATATTAATGTACTTCATATTTTAATATCATTGTTTTCATAGAGGAACATAGGCATAATCTTATATTAAGAGGTAAAATTCTAAAATTTTAAAAAATACAGACTTAAAATATTAGGAGACGACAACAAATTGTCAATAAAATAAAAAATATATATTTAAAATATATATTAATTTAAATTTTTTAAAAGACGATTGCTCCCACGACCCCTTCATCTATCCCGGTTTTTAGATTTAATGATATAAAACCCCTATAAGATGAATGTGTGGAAGGAGAAAACCAACTGATTCATTCTGAATGAAGCCAATAAAAGAAAGGACCACGTTTCTCTATTACCTGGGCTGGATTTCAAGTAATCTCCATTTCCCACATTTTCAATTACATATTCTCTCCGCGTAGAGTTATGATCAATTTGATATTGTTTATTAAAAAAAAGTCTAAGTTTCTTTACCCATTACTTTGGTTTGGTATGAATCAAAAGTTTGAATTGGTTCAATCTACCAAATATTACCTGCCTCAACACAATGATTCTGGTCTTTTGTTTCTTCCAATTCAAAATTTATATACGCTGGAACTTAGATTTCATCACTTTTGGGGGATATATTTAAGGATTCAAAACATAATTGTTTAAGTTATAAAAGAAAATTGGAGTGTGAAAGTGGGGGCAAACTTTGGGTGGAATCGCGTGATAACAATGACGTTTCCTGTTGTTTACGTAAAACCTCACTACTCTCTCTGCCTACTAGGGGTGTATTCGGTTCGGTTCGATTCGATTTTTTATTAAAAACTGAACCGAACTAAAATAAACAGTTTTTCAATATTTAAACCGAAACCGAAACCGAATAGTTAAAAAACCGAAAAAACCGAAATCGGTTTTTTCGGTTCGGTTCGAGTTTTTTAACGGTTCGGGTTTTTCGATTCGGTTCGGTTCGATTTTTCGGTTTTTCAATGAAAAAATCACTTGAAACTATAATTTTTTTTACAAAAATTGCCTATTCGGTTTAATATGGAACAAATGGGTTCCATATGGAAAACTCGAACCGAACCGAATCAAAAAAATGAAGCCTTTAAACCGAACCGAAAACCGAACCATTTAAAGCCAAACCAAACCGAACCGAACTATTTTACTCGATTCGTGTCGATTTTTCAGTTTTCTCGATTTCGTTGCTCACCCCTACTGCCTACCACTTTTTGTAAGTGTTTCCACCATCTATAATGTCCACATTAAATGCCTCTTTTTTAGTTTTAATAATATTTAATTTATTAATCAATTATTTTAGATTAAATTTTATAGATATTTATAATGGAAGTGATGCTTTCAATTTAAATTATTAAGTTACAAACGTCAAAATTTAAATTCTAAATCTTATTTAAAAAAGTTAATATCTCATATTACTAAATCAACTTGATATTTTCTTGACGGGTTTTTTTAGTTACAATAAAACTGCAAGGCAGTAAAAAACAAAGTGTTCATCCTCATATCTTGGTCAAGGATATTTGGAGGGAAAGCTTTAGTTTACCGCGCGCGTGTTGCTGACTAAAACACAACTGAAAGGCTAAATTTTCTACAACAAGGAGGAAACTTTCAACTGTTTTGATTCGGAACAAAAAGGGTTAGCTGTAAACAATTTTCCACATGTTTTACCACTGTAATTACTTACAGAAATCAAAGCAAGGCTAAAAGGGACATGGAGGATGGGGAAAAACCAGATTGTCCCCTTTCATACTTTGCATAACAAGATGTTACAGGATTGATCATGGACCATGGTTATCTACCAATTTTTCCCCTTTCTGGAAACTTTTTAAACTAAAACCATGGTAGATGAAAAGAATAAATTAAAAAAAAAAACAAGAAACTCATCTAGCAGAAGACAAGATTCAGGAATCTAACGCATAGTGTCTGTCTTGTCCGGTGGTCTGAATGTTGTAGAATAACAAGGCAATGACAGTATCTGAGAAGAACTCGAAGGGTACTGCGGCAAACATTGGAGAGGTTCCACGTTCGTATCAACAATGAATTTTAAGAAAGACCCTTGTATCTCACCTTGAAGACGACCTCCATTTTCATGTACCTTTTTCTCAGCTTCTGTAACATCTCAATCCGTACCCGACCCGAATACGAGTCCGAGACGTCACATTGACATTTCAAAACTTTTATTCTTGTAAAATAACTGAACATTTGAACTAATATTAAGAAAATACTATCATATATTGTTCAATTGTGTTTGGTATAAAATTTTGAGATAAAAACGTATTTATGAACAGTGAAATACGGTATGAACAGTACCATGAACAGTTACTTAAAAACGTTCATAAAACTCGTAAAAATTTAACCGTTCATTACTATACAATTGTCATTTACATAAACACATTTAAAACATTACAAAACTCTATCGTATGACTTTTCAAAACCGATTAGAACATATTGGATTTAATCTTTTATTTACAGCCAACCACTTTCCTTATTACAAAATACATACTATACATTTCTTTTCTGATTTGATCTTTAGAAAGGAGAACTGACCTGTCTTGCATAACTCTTATCAATCTTCCTCTTCTCAGAACCTACGCGTGAAACAATCGCACACTAAGTCTACGACTTATTGAGGCATATAAAACATATAATAAAAATCATAAAACATTTCATAAAGAAATACACTTAACACCATAATCTTCATGTAATACAGTTCATATAACTAAAACATATATGCTTTCATATAACCAATACATGAATCCTGTAATTTATTCTATATAATAAATCACATATGCATATCAACTTCAGTATATTTGTTTAATCTTTTATAGCCCAGTACACCAGTGAGAACTTAAGGTATGTGAGTACATTGAGGTTGTGCACTATTATGTTGTCATCACAGCTCGTATAATTGTCCCGAAGGACCAGTCCATAGGTTCCGAAGAACCTAGGTAATCAGTCCATATGTCTCGAAGAACATAGGTAAACAGTCCATATGTCCCAAAGAACATAGGTAAACAGTCCATATGTCCCGAAGAACATAGGTAAACCCTCGACCCTTGGCATGCCAACTATACCCCTATCATTTATAACATTTCACATTACTTATTCATATCTTTTCTCTTATAAACACATACCCTTTTCTTTTCAGTCACGTATCACATGTACGTGTAATCATTGATCTTATAATCACATGTTCATTCTCTTCTATCACATACCACATGTATGTGTAAACATATATCTAATATCATATAACACGTATCATAAATGCATGTATTCACATAGATCATTTCATATGGCTTTTATCATTTCTATGTATAATGCCACCAGTAATCACATAACATTTTATAAGTTACTTCTTACCATAGTAACTCCATCATTGGCTCATCGCAAGCCAATGTTTGATCAATCGAATAAGTACAATTTAAATTGCACTCACCTTAGCCTTGCTTTGATTTGATCCTAATTCTTTGATTGTTCCGAAACTTGTTTAGGCTCAATTTCTACATAAGCATAATTTCCGAGACGATTATCAGAAGCCTAAACCTTATAATTCAATACTAATAACTTGAGCTAATTTAATGAACCCAAAAATTCAATTTTTCCTTTAAGAGTGTATTAATGCACTATGGGTGCATCGATACACAGAATAGGTTCGAAATATCCATGCATCGATGCACCCCTTAATGCATCTACCCAGAAATCATTGTTCATTGCACGAAAATTCACTCTTTCAATTTCAATTCTTCAAGTTTCATTCCCTTTCATATTCTTAACTCAAATATACATGTTTAAACTCATTTATATCTATTTATTTCATCTTAAACCTCAAAATTCTATTCTCAATATAGAAATCAATAATCATACCAAATTTTTCATGTTAACCAAACTTAATTCTAACACTTCTAACTTCTTATTCTCATAGATGACAAGTCAAATTTATCCTCCAAATTCATTTAAACCTTCCTATTCCAAATTTCACTTAAAAACTCATTTTCTTTAATCTTTCGTAACTTCTTCATCTTTTGATTTTAAGATAACTTAAGCTTTCCTTAAGCTTAGTTATCATCTAATGATCAAAACCCACTCATAAAATTAACAAATAATCAACAAAATATAAAACTCACATTTGCTCTAGCTTGGGCACGTTGGAGAAGAGAAGAAGATGAAGAAGATAAGTTTAGAAACTTATCTCTTCACACATGCATCACATGGGTATTATAATACCTACTAAATTTTATTTAATTATTATTCTTGTTCAATGACCTATTTACCTTTTGACTCTTTCAATAATTACTAACAATCCTTCAGGAAATACTTTCAAATAAATCATTGAATTTTTTAACTTTTTCACTTTAATCACCAAATTTTAAAATTTTACAATTTGATCACTAACCCGTAGTTTGGGATATTACAGCTTCAACCATCAATCTTCTTAAAAGTTTCTCTTATGCATCTCTTAAGAACTTTAACTTTGGAGGAGGCGAAGATCTCAGCTTGTTTACCTCGGCGTCTGTTGATGATCAAAGAGAGGGTTGAATCCTTGTCGGTGATAAGAATCTAAAGGGTTCAAAGGAGGGGATTTTATAGTTGGAGGAGAAGCCATTTGAGTGTCAATGGTCAAAATAAGATCACTCAAGCTCCTTGTTCTTGAACCTTTTCTGCTTTTATCACCTCTAGACTGACCATCTTCTGAGTCAAGATCTTCCTTTGTTTCCTCTTTGATTGTGAAGAGGAATCTCGGTGGACCGGCCAGATTGTGAAGTTTCATGAGCTCTGATTCAATACCCTCTTCGCCGTAGCCCTTTAGCAGAAAATCCTTGCTTGACCCGAGTTCCAAATCTGACTCAACAATGCCATTGATGGCTTGGTCTTTGACTAAATCTTGAATGTTGTTGTTATTGGTGGATGCATGCAAAGAATCAGATTTCTTCCAGCAGAAGAGATGAACCCAGTTCCTTTGCATATTTGGTGTAATCATCTTCAACTTGTGAGCTACTTCCAATTAATCTCTTCTTCCACCAAAGTAAATAGTAAAGCTCAGCAACAAGAGCTATTAAAAGACAACCAAAAACCAAGCTTAATCCAATCCCTAATCCACTGAAAGATGTCATCTTTTGCTTGAAATTCACATCTCCCGGGTATATAAAATCTTGGGTTTTTCTTGAAGTACCAAATGTGGAAAAAAAAAGGACCTTCAAAGCAAAAATCCCATTGTTCTAAAGGAAACAACGATAAAATAAAAGAACCAATGGATAAGCTTCAGTTTTACTGCAATTCACAAGCTGGGATTCCTTGTGGTGAAGAATGAAGGGGAGACAACATATAAATTTGCCTAAAACACACGCCACAAGGAATCTGGGGAAAAGCTTTACTGCAGATAAAAACTTACCTTATAAGTCCAAAATGCCAAAGGAACACCACAAAAGTTGTATAGATTACTGCCAATGGAAACAAAAACCTTTAGATTCGAGTAAGAAAATGAAAGCGAAATCATATTTTGTGGAAATTGAAAACCGAAGGCAGATTGAATTGTCAAAAACAACGAATTCTGAATATTGAGCAAGGAAAAAGAAAACAGTGTAAAGTTATATAAAGCCATATGAGACGGTGATGGGAGCATGGTTTTTAGAACCGGATCGGTTAGCGAATCGGTTATGTTATGATTTATTGGTTCAATCGATCGAACCGGTTCGACCGGAAGACATCATAATTATTTAAAAAATTAAATAAAAATATCAAAAAATTTAATAAAAAATAATTTTTTATATCACAAGTTATATTCAAAGCAAGTCATAACATATATAAGTTAAAAACCATAAAATCAAGTAAAACAAAATGATTCAAATTAACTACAACATAATATTTAAGGTAAAATATATTAAATAATAAATATAATTATATAACTATAATTAAAAAATAAATTTGGGGTTAAAAAAATCATAACAAATTGATATTGTTTGGTTTAATTTTTTTAAAAACAATCACACATGGCTAAGAAACATAAAAGAGCATCCCAAAAGTCTAAAGAGTAAAAATATGTGAACAAAACAATCTCACATTGCTAAGAAACATAGAAGCATCACAACTAACTCTATATAATAGAGGTAATTTGACATTCAAAATCATGGAGCCTTTTGGTGAGCATTGAGTGAACTATTCTTTCACTTCAATAAAGCTCGAATTTTAGGCTTCAATTGAGTTTCTAAATTTTTTTTGAGTTCAAGTTTCAATATTATATTTCCAGTTTGAGTTGAACTTGATAATTTTTAGCTTGTGAGTTTGAGTTGAGTTGAGCTTATTTT